>NW_026705952.1:0-348225 GCF_029867415.1 Vicia villosa | reverse complement strand
TGTATTTACCCAACTAAACTTTATGGTACATGAGTATTGACATAATATAAATACCATTATTATCGTTGTTGTTTTTATTACATAAGTTTGTTGTCTTAGTATAAGTTTTTTTCTATTCATTTTAACTCTACATTATCGTTGTAAATTTTTTAACATATTCATTCAATCACATTATATCAAATCGATATTTATAAAATATTTTTACAACTACTTATAGATATTTGAGTTTAATAGACCCAGCAATAGCCCTTTTTGAATTGATTTAAAATAGATATAAATCTAATTGTTATAATTTCAAGTTTTAAGATTTTCTTATAAATTGTTTGATCAGTTTAAATAAATAAAAATATATTTAAATTTTGATGCTGCTGATTTGCATTCTATAGGCCATTGAAAAGAAGAACGGAAGAAAAGTCTATTCGTTAACTGAAACTTGAAACGTTAAATATGACTTTATTATCTTTAATTATATTTAACTTTTTCTAATTATAGTATGCCTAATATGTGAGAATTGAGAACTTTTAATAATAACCAACGATTTAATAATAATAATAATTAACTAGTATATCAATTTTTCTTGTAAAATACTTAATATCTACCTGGATTTTCTATTTCAAACCTACAGACAACTATTATAATAATAATTACAATAATAGTAATAATAATAATAATAATAATAATAATAATAAAATAATAATAAAAATAGTAATGAAAAGAGAATTTAAATAGAGAGTAACATGTTTATAGAGTTATTTTGTAAAATAAAGCTTAATAAAAAAAGGTTTTTATAAAATATTAGATATAATAAATATTTAAATAGTAATAACTGCACATTCATATTCTACTAGTATGAAACATTTCATAATTTTATATATTTTTTACACAACCTCGTAACAAATATATGTGTTAGTGTTACAAATAAAGTTAAAAAATTGTTTGCATACTTATAATCAACACGAATTTTGTATTTTTATTTGAAACTATGAAATGATCTTTTTGTAACTTTCATTACTAGTAAAATTTACTTACAATGGGAGTTTTTTACAATTTTGAACTAAAATGATATATTTGGGAATTGTTATTTGTAATTTCTCTATCATAAGCAATTTTTACATTCAATTTAGGGCCCGGCTAATAGGAAATTTACCTGTCTAACATGTCATGGAAACTTTCAACAATGTGGAGGAGTGCACTATGGATGCATAATACTAAGTCAGCCAGTCTTCAATCCTGGATATTTTGATGTAATAGAGAATATTTTGAAGTGTATTACAAGGTATATATATATATATATATATATTATTAGATGTTCTTAATCTTATCTAATGAATATTTTGATGTAATAAAGAATATATCAAAGTGTGTACATGTAAGGTATATACATTACCAGATGTTCCTTATCTAATAGCTCTCTGGATTTTTTTTGAAGGACTGTTAATTGTACTTTTTCAATATTATATATATAGAATTGACAACCACAAAAAAAGTCAAATCACATACGTTAGATTGACTTGCTAAATCTCCTGCTAGGCTTCTTATTCTTAGGCTACTATTTAGAGAATATTTTATTGACCAGTAAGCATGAGGGCTAGTGCTCAATTTTGAAGAGCCTATAGCACACCTCAAAACACGTATATGACTCCGACTTTTTCATTTTAATTATGTAGTTGTCTTTATTTGTGTTTCTTAATACCTCCTTGAGTTATGTTCGGAGTCTTTTCCAGCACTGTGGTCGTATTCTCCTTGACGGGTTTCCTATGCAAAAGCTTTGAAGAAAATGGAAACCCCGAGATAGAAGAAGCAGGGGCTGAGATAGAAGAAGCAGGGGTAGAAGCAGGTAAGGTTCTTGAGAGTCTCTATCTTATTGCTTTTGGTTACATGGGACTATCGATAATGATCGTTTCAATTTTTTTTAGAGAGTATAAATGCATTAATGTAAAATTTATCATAAACTGATATAAAGGTTTTAATAAAAAAAATAAAGGTAAATTCTTAAGTACTAGTAAGTTTTGATTGGGTACTCATATTTTTTAGCAAAATTTTTTTGAATTTTTTTTTTGAAATTAAATTATTATAGAAAAGTTACCTATTGCTCCATAATTAGATAATGTGTATTTACCCAACTAAACTTTATGGTACATGAGTATTGACATAATATAAATACCATTATTATCGTTGTTGTTTTTATTACATAAGTTTGTTGTCTTAGTATAAGTTTTTTTCTATTCATTTTAACTCTACATTATCGTTGTAAATTTTTTAACATATTCATTCAATCACATTATATCAAATCGATATTTATAAAATATTTTTACAACTACTTATAGATATTTGAGTTTAATAGACCCAGCAATAGCCCTTTTTGAATTGATTTAAAATAGATATAAATCTAATTGTTATAATTTCAAGTTTTAAGATTTTCTTATAAATTGTTTGATCAGTTTAAATAAATAAAAATATATTTAAATTTTGATGCTGCTGATTTGCATTCTATAGGCCATTGAAAAGAAGAACGGAAGAAAAGTCTATTCGTTAACTGAAACTTGAAACGTTAAATATGACTTTATTATCTTTAATTATATTTAACTTTTTCTAATTATAGTATGCCTAATATGTGAGAATTGAGAACTTTTAATAATAACCAACGATTTAATAATAATAATAATTAACTAGTATATCAATTTTTCTTGTAAAATACTTAATATCTACCTGGATTTTCTATTTCAAACCTACAGACAACTATTATAATAATAATTACAATAATAGTAATAATAATAATAATAATAATAATAATAATAAAATAGTAATGAAAAGAGAATTTAAATAGAGAGTAACATGTTTATAGAGTTATTTTGTAAAATAAAGCTTAATAAAAAAAGGTTTTTATAAAATATTAGATATAATAAATATTTAAATAGTAATAACTGCACATTCATATTCTACTAGTATGAAACATTTCATAATTTTATATATTTTTTACACAACCTCGTAACAAATATATGTGTTAGTGTTACAAATAAAGTTAAAAAATTGTTTGCATACTTATAATCAACACGAATTTTGTATTTTTATTTGAAACTATGAAATGATCTTTTTGTAACTTTCATTACTAGTAAAATTTACTTACAATGGGAGTTTTTTACAATTTTGAACTAAAATGATATATTTGGGAATTGTTATTTGTAATTTCTCTATCATAAGCAATTTTTACATTCAATTTAGGGCCCGGCTAATAGGAAATTTACCTGTCTAACATGTCATGGAAACTTTCAACAATGTGGAGGAGTGCACTATGGATGCATAATACTAAGTCAGCCAGTCTTCAATCCTGGATATTTTGATGTAATAGAGAATATTTTGAAGTGTATTACAAGGTATATATATATATATATATATTATATATATATATATATATATATATATATATTATTAGATGTTCTTAATCTTATCTAATGAATATTTTGATGTAATAAAGAATATATCAAAGTGTGTACATGTAAGGTATATACATTACCAGATGTTCCTTATCTAATAGCTCTCTGGATTTTTTTTGAAGGACTGTTAATTGTACTTTTTCAATATTATATATATAGAATTGACAACCACAAAAAAAGTCAAATCACATACGTTAGATTGACTTGCTAAATCTCCTGCTAGGCTTCTTATTCTTAGGCTACTATTTAGAGAATATTTTATTGACCAGTAAGCATGAGGGCTAGTGCTCAATTTTGAAGAGCCTATAGCACACCTCAAAACACGTATATGACTCCGACTTTTTCATTTTAATTATGTAGTTGTCTTTATTTGTGTTTCTTAATACCTCCTTGAGTTATGTTCGGAGTCTTTTCCAGCACTGTGGTCGTATTCTCCTTGACGGGTTTCCTATGCAAAAGCTTTGAAGAAAATGGAAACCCCGAGATAGAAGAAGCAGGGGCTGAGATAGAAGAAGCAGGGGTAGAAGCAGGTAAGGTTCTTGAGAGTCTCTATCTTATTGCTTTTGGTTACATGGGACTATCGATAATGATCGTTTCAATTTTTTTTAGAGAGTATAAATGCATTAATGTAAAATTTATCATAAACTGATATAAAGGTTTTAATAAAAAAAATAAAGGTAAATTCTTAAGTACTAGTAAGTTTTGATTGGGTACTCATATTTTTTAGCAAAATTTTTTTGAATTTTTTTTTGAAATTAAATTATTATAGAAAAGTTACCTATTGCTCCATAATTAGATAATGTGTATTTACCCAACTAAACTTTATGGTACATGAGTATTGACATAATATAAATACCATTATTATCGTTGTTGTTTTTATTACATAAGTTTGTTGTCTTAGTATAAGTTTTTTTCTATTCATTTTAACTCTACATTATCGTTGTAAATTTTTTAACATATTCATTCAATCACATTATATCAAATCGATATTTATAAAATATTTTTACAACTACTTATAGATATTTGAGTTTAATAGACCCAGCAATAGCCCTTTTTGAATTGATTTAAAATAGATATAAATCTAATTGTTATAATTTCAAGTTTTAAGATTTTCTTATAAATTGTTTGATCAGTTTAAATAAATAAAAATATATTTAAATTTTGATGCTGCTGATTTGCATTCTATAGGCCATTGAAAAGAAGAACGGAAGAAAAGTCTATTCGTTAACTGAAACTTGAAACGTTAAATATGACTTTATTATCTTTAATTATATTTAACTTTTTCTAATTATAGTATGCCTAATATGTGAGAACTGAGAACTTTTAATAATAACCAACGATTTAATAATAATAATAATTAACTAGTATATCAATTTTTCTTGTAAAATACTTAATATCTACCTGGATTTTCTATTTCAAACCTACAGACAACTATTATAATAATAATTACAATAATAGTAATAATAATAATAATAATAATAATAATAATAAAATAGTAATGAAAAGAGAATTTAAATAGAGAGTAACATGTTTATAGAGTTATTTTGTAAAATAAAGCTTAATAAAAAAAGGTTTTTATAAAATATTAGATATAATAAATATTTAAATAGTAATAACTGCACATTCATATTCTACTAGTATGAAACATTTCATAATTTTATATATTTTTTACACAACCTCGTAACAAATATATGTGTTAGTGTTACAAATAAAGTTAAAAAATTGTTTGCATACTTATAATCAACACGAATTTTGTATTTTTATTTGAAACTATGAAATGATCTTTTTGTAACTTTCATTACTAGTAAAATTTACTTACAATGGGAGTTTTTTACAATTTTGAACTAAAATGATATATTTGGGAATTGTTATTTGTAATTTCTCTATCATAAGCAATTTTTACATTCAATTTAGGGCCCGGCTAATAGGAAATTTACCTGTCTAACATGTCATGGAAACTTTCAACAATGTGGAGGAGTGCACTATGGATGCATAATACTAAGTCAGCCAGTCTTCAATCCTGGATATTTTGATGTAATAGAGAATATTTTGAAGTGTATTACAAGGTATATATATATATATATATATATAGATGTTCTTAATCTTATCTAATGAATATTTTGATGTAATAAAGAATATATCAAAGTGTGTACATGTAAGGTATATACATTACCAGATGTTCCTTATCTAATAGCTCTCTGGATTTTTTTTGAAGGACTGTTAATTGTACTTTTTCAATATTATATATATAGAATTGACAACCACAAAAAAAGTCAAATCACATACGTTAGATTGACTTGCTAAATCTCCTGCTAGGCTTCTTATTCTTAGGCTACTATTTAGAGAATATTTTATTGACCAGTAAGCATGAGGGCTAGTGCTCAATTTTGAAGAGCCTATAGCACACCTCAAAACACGTATATGACTCCGACTTTTTCATTTTAATTATGTAGTTGTCTTTATTTGTGTTTCTTAATACCTCCTTGAGTTATGTTCGGAGTCTTTTCCAGCACTGTGGTCGTATTCTCCTTGACGGGTTTCCTATGCAAAAGCTTTGAAGAAAATGGAAACCCCGAGATAGAAGAAGCAGGGGCTGAGATAGAAGAAGCAGGGGTAGAAGCAGGTAAGGTTCTTGAGAGTCTCTATCTTATTGCTTTTGGTTACATGGGACTATCGATAATGATCGTTTCAATTTTTTTTAGAGAGTATAAATGCATTAATGTAAAATTTATCATAAACTGATATAAAGGTTTTAATAAAAAAAATAAAGGTAAATTCTTAAGTACTAGTAAGTTTTGATTGGGTACTCATATTTTTTAGCAAAATTTTTTTGAATTTTTTTTTGAAATTAAATTATTATAGAAAAGTTACCTATTGCTCCATAATTAGATAATGTGTATTTACCCAACTAAACTTTATGGTACATGAGTATTGACATAATATAAATACCATTATTATCGTTGTTGTTTTTATTACATAAGTTTGTTGTCTTAGTATAAGTTTTTTTCTATTCATTTTAACTCTACATTATCGTTGTAAATTTTTTAACATATTCATTCAATCACATTATATCAAATCGATATTTATAAAATATTTTTACAACTACTTATAGATATTTGAGTTTAATAGACCCAGCAATAGCCCTTTTTGAATTGATTTAAAATAGATATAAATCTAATTGTTATAATTTCAAGTTTTAAGATTTTCTTATAAATTGTTTGATCAGTTTAAATAAATAAAAATATATTTAAATTTTGATGCTGCTGATTTGCATTCTATAGGCCATTGAAAAGAAGAACGGAAGAAAAGTCTATTCGTTAACTGAAACTTGAAACGTTAAATATGACTTTATTATCTTTAATTATATTTAACTTTTTCTAATTATAGTATGCCTAATATGTGAGAACTGAGAACTTTTAATAATAACCAACGATTTAATAATAATAATAATTAACTAGTATATCAATTTTTCTTGTAAAATACTTAATATCTACCTGGATTTTCTATTTCAAACCTACAGACAACTATTATAATAATAATTACAATAATAGTAATAATAATAATAATAATAATAATAATAAAAATAGTAATGAAAAGAGAATTTAAATAGAGAGTAACATGTTTATAGAGTTATTTTGTAAAATAAAGCTTAATAAAAAAAGGTTTTTATAAAATATTAGATATAATAAATATTTAAATAGTAATAACTGCACATTCATATTCTACTAGTATGAAACATTTCATAATTTTATATATTTTTTACACAACCTCGTAACAAATATATGTGTTAGTGTTACAAATAAAGTTAAAAAATTGTTTGCATACTTATAATCAACACGAATTTTGTATTTTTATTTGAAACTATGAAATGATCTTTTTGTAACTTTCATTACTAGTAAAATTTACTTACAATGGGAGTTTTTTACAATTTTGAACTAAAATGATATATTTGGGAATTGTTATTTGTAATTTCTCTATCATAAGCAATTTTTACATTCAATTTAGGGCCCGGCTAATAGGAAATTTACCTGTCTAACATGTCATGGAAACTTTCAACAATGTGGAGGAGTGCACTATGGATGCATAATACTAAGTCAGCCAGTCTTCAATCCTGGATATTTTGATGTAATAGAGAATATTTTGAAGTGTATTACAAGGTATATATATATATATATTATTAGATGTTCTTAATCTTATCTAATGAATATTTTGATGTAATAAAGAATATATCAAAGTGTGTACATGTAAGGTATATACATTACCAGATGTTCCTTATCTAATAGCTCTCTGGATTTTTTTTGAAGGACTGTTAATTGTACTTTTTCAATATTATATATATAGAATTGACAACCACAAAAAAAGTCAAATCACATACGTTAGATTGACTTGCTAAATCTCCTGCTAGGCTTCTTATTCTTAGGCTACTATTTAGAGAATATTTTATTGACCAGTAAGCATGAGGGCTAGTGCTCAATTTTGAAGAGCCTATAGCACACCTCAAAACACGTATATGACTCCGACTTTTTCATTTTAATTATGTAGTTGTCTTTATTTGTGTTTCTTAATACCTCCTTGAGTTATGTTCGGAGTCTTTTCCAGCACTGTGGTCGTATTCTCCTTGACGGGTTTCCTATGCAAAAGCTTTGAAGAAAATGGAAACCCCGAGATAGAAGAAGCAGGGGCTGAGATAGAAGAAGCAGGGGTAGAAGCAGGTAAGGTTCTTGAGAGTCTCTATCTTATTGCTTTTGGTTACATGGGACTATCGATAATGATCGTTTCAATTTTTTTTAGAGAGTATAAATGCATTAATGTAAAATTTATCATAAACTGATATAAAGGTTTTAATAAAAAAAATAAAGGTAAATTCTTAAGTACTAGTAAGTTTTGATTGGGTACTCATATTTTTTAGCAAAATTTTTTTGAATTTTTTTTTGAAATTAAATTATTATAGAAAAGTTACCTATTGCTCCATAATTAGATAATGTGTATTTACCCAACTAAACTTTATGGTACATGAGTATTGACATAATATAAATACCATTATTATCGTTGTTGTTTTTATTACATAAGTTTGTTGTCTTAGTATAAGTTTTTTTCTATTCATTTTAACTCTACATTATCGTTGTAAATTTTTTAACATATTCATTCAATCACATTATATCAAATCGATATTTATAAAATATTTTTACAACTACTTATAGATATTTGAGTTTAATAGACCCAGCAATAGCCCTTTTTGAATTGATTTAAAATAGATATAAATCTAATTGTTATAATTTCAAGTTTTAAGATTTTCTTATAAATTGTTTGATCAGTTTAAATAAATAAAAATATATTTAAATTTTGATGCTGCTGATTTGCATTCTATAGGCCATTGAAAAGAAGAACGGAAGAAAAGTCTATTCGTTAACTGAAACTTGAAACGTTAAATATGACTTTATTATCTTTAATTATATTTAACTTTTTCTAATTATAGTATGCCTAATATGTGAGAACTGAGAACTTTTAATAATAACCAACGATTTAATAATAATAATAATTAACTAGTATATCAATTTTTCTTGTAAAATACTTAATATCTACCTGGATTTTCTATTTCAAACCTACAGACAACTATTATAATAATAATTACAATAATAGTAATAATAATAATAATAATAATAATAATAAAAATAGTAATGAAAAGAGAATTTAAATAGAGAGTAACATGTTTATAGAGTTATTTTGTAAAATAAAGCTTAATAAAAAAAGGTTTTTATAAAATATTAGATATAATAAATATTTAAATAGTAATAACTGCACATTCATATTCTACTAGTATGAAACATTTCATAATTTTATATATTTTTTACACAACCTCGTAACAAATATATGTGTTAGTGTTACAAATAAAGTTAAAAAATTGTTTGCATACTTATAATCAACACGAATTTTGTATTTTTATTTGAAACTATGAAATGATCTTTTTGTAACTTTCATTACTAGTAAAATTTACTTACAATGGGAGTTTTTTACAATTTTGAACTAAAATGATATATTTGGGAATTGTTATTTGTAATTTCTCTATCATAAGCAATTTTTACATTCAATTTAGGGCCCGGCTAATAGGAAATTTACCTGTCTAACATGTCATGGAAACTTTCAACAATGTGGAGGAGTGCACTATGGATGCATAATACTAAGTCAGCCAGTCTTCAATCCTGGATATTTTGATGTAATAGAGAATATTTTGAAGTGTATTACAAGGTATATATATATATATATATATTAGATGTTCTTAATCTTATCTAATGAATATTTTGATGTAATAAAGAATATATCAAAGTGTGTACATGTAAGGTATATACATTACCAGATGTTCCTTATCTAATAGCTCTCTGGATTTTTTTTGAAGGACTGTTAATTGTACTTTTTCAATATTATATATATAGAATTGACAACCACAAAAAAAGTCAAATCACATACGTTAGATTGACTTGCTAAATCTCCTGCTAGGCTTCTTATTCTTAGGCTACTATTTAGAGAATATTTTATTGACCAGTAAGCATGAGGGCTAGTGCTCAATTTTGAAGAGCCTATAGCACACCTCAAAACACGTATATGACTCCGACTTTTTCATTTTAATTATGTAGTTGTCTTTATTTGTGTTTCTTAATACCTCCTTGAGTTATGTTCGGAGTCTTTTCCAGCACTGTGGTCGTATTCTCCTTGACGGGTTTCCTATGCAAAAGCTTTGAAGAAAATGGAAACCCCGAGATAGAAGAAGCAGGGGCTGAGATAGAAGAAGCAGGGGTAGAAGCAGGTAAGGTTCTTGAGAGTCTCTATCTTATTGCTTTTGGTTACATGGGACTATCGATAATGATCGTTTCAATTTTTTTTAGAGAGTATAAATGCATTAATGTAAAATTTATCATAAACTGATATAAAGGTTTTAATAAAAAAAATAAAGGTAAATTCTTAAGTACTAGTAAGTTTTGATTGGGTACTCATATTTTTTAGCAAAATTTTTTTGAATTTTTTTTTGAAATTAAATTATTATAGAAAAGTTACCTATTGCTCCATAATTAGATAATGTGTATTTACCCAACTAAACTTTATGGTACATGAGTATTGACATAATATAAATACCATTATTATCGTTGTTGTTTTTATTACATAAGTTTGTTGTCTTAGTATAAGTTTTTTTCTATTCATTTTAACTCTACATTATCGTTGTAAATTTTTTAACATATTCATTCAATCACATTATATCAAATCGATATTTATAAAATATTTTTACAACTACTTATAGATATTTGAGTTTAATAGACCCAGCAATAGCCCTTTTTGAATTGATTTAAAATAGATATAAATCTAATTGTTATAATTTCAAGTTTTAAGATTTTCTTATAAATTGTTTGATCAGTTTAAATAAATAAAAATATATTTAAATTTTGATGCTGCTGATTTGCATTCTATAGGCCATTGAAAAGAAGAACGGAAGAAAAGTCTATTCGTTAACTGAAACTTGAAACGTTAAATATGACTTTATTATCTTTAATTATATTTAACTTTTTCTAATTATAGTATGCCTAATATGTGAGAACTGAGAACTTTTAATAATAACCAACGATTTAATAATAATAATAATTAACTAGTATATCAATTTTTCTTGTAAAATACTTAATATCTACCTGGATTTTCTATTTCAAACCTACAGACAACTATTATAATAATAATTACAATAATAGTAATAATAATAATAATAATAATAATAATAAAAATAGTAATGAAAAGAGAATTTAAATAGAGAGTAACATGTTTATAGAGTTATTTTGTAAAATAAAGCTTAATAAAAAAAGGTTTTTATAAAATATTAGATATAATAAATATTTAAATAGTAATAACTGCACATTCATATTCTACTAGTATGAAACATTTCATAATTTTATATATTTTTTACACAACCTCGTAACAAATATATGTGTTAGTGTTACAAATAAAGTTAAAAAATTGTTTGCATACTTATAATCAACACGAATTTTGTATTTTTATTTGAAACTATGAAATGATCTTTTTGTAACTTTCATTACTAGTAAAATTTACTTACAATGGGAGTTTTTTACAATTTTGAACTAAAATGATATATTTGGGAATTGTTATTTGTAATTTCTCTATCATAAGCAATTTTTACATTCAATTTAGGGCCCGGCTAATAGGAAATTTACCTGTCTAACATGTCATGGAAACTTTCAACAATGTGGAGGAGTGCACTATGGATGCATAATACTAAGTCAGCCAGTCTTCAATCCTGGATATTTTGATGTAATAGAGAATATTTTGAAGTGTATTGCAAGGTATATATATATATATATATATTAGATGTTCTTAATCTTATCTAATGAATATTTTGATGTAATAAAGAATATATCAAAGTGTGTACATGTAAGGTATATACATTACCAGATGTTCCTTATCTAATAGCTCTCTGGATTTTTTTTGAAGGACTGTTAATTGTACTTTTTCAATATTATATATATAGAATTGACAACCACAAAAAAAGTCAAATCACATACGTTAGATTGACTTGCTAAATCTCCTGCTAGGCTTCTTATTCTTAGGCTACTATTTAGAGAATATTTTATTGACCAGTAAGCATGAGGGCTAGTGCTCAATTTTGAAGAGCCTATAGCACACCTCAAAACACGTATATGACTCCGACTTTTTCATTTTAATTATGTAGTTGTCTTTATTTGTGTTTCTTAATACCTCCTTGAGTTATGTTCGGAGTCTTTTCCAGCACTGTGGTCGTATTCTCCTTGACGGGTTTCCTATGCAAAAGCTTTGAAGAAAATGGAAACCCCGAGATAGAAGAAGCAGGGGCTGAGATAGAAGAAGCAGGGGTAGAAGCAGGTAAGGTTCTTGAGAGTCTCTATCTTATTGCTTTTGGTTACATGGGACTATCGATAATGATCGTTTCAATTTTTTTTAGAGAGTATAAATGCATTAATGTAAAATTTATCATAAACTGATATAAAGGTTTTAATAAAAAAAATAAAGGTAAATTCTTAAGTACTAGTAAGTTTTGATTGGGTACTCATATTTTTTAGCAAAATTTTTTTGAATTTTTTTTTGAAATTAAATTATTATAGAAAAGTTACCTATTGCTCCATAATTAGATAATGTGTATTTACCCAACTAAACTTTATGGTACATGAGTATTGACATAATATAAATACCATTATTATCGTTGTTGTTTTTATTACATAAAGTTTGTTGTCTTAGTATAAGTTTTTTTCTATTCATTTTAACTCTACATTATCGTTGTAAATTTTTTAACATATTCATTCAATCACATTATATCAAATCGATATTTATAAAATATTTTTACAACTACTTATAGATATTTGAGTTTAATAGACCCAGCAATAGCCCTTTTTGAATTGATTTAAAATAGATATAAATCTAATTGTTATAATTTCAAGTTTTAAGATTTTCTTATAAATTGTTTGATCAGTTTAAATAAATAAAAATATATTTAAATTTTGATGCTGCTGATTTGCATTCTATAGGCCATTGAAAAGAAGAACGGAAGAAAAGTCTATTCGTTAACTGAAACTTGAAACTTTAAATATGACTTTATTATCTTTAATTATATTTAACTTTTTCTAATTATAGTATGCCTAATATGTGAGAACTGAGAACTTTTAATAATAACCAACGATTTAATAATAATAATAATTAACTAGTATATCAATTTTTCTTGTAAAATACTTAATATCTACCTGGATTTTCTATTTCAAACCTACAGACAACTATTATAATAATAATTACAATAATAGTAATAATAATAATAATAATAATAATAATAATAAAAATAGTAATGAAAAGAGAATTTAAATAGAGAGTAACATGTTTATAGAGTTATTTTGTAAAATAAAGCTTAATAAAAAAAGGTTTTTATAAAATATTAGATATAATAAATATTTAAATAGTAATAACTGCACATTCATATTCTACTAGTATGAAACATTTCATAATTTTATATATTTTTTACACAACCTCGTAACAAATATATGTGTTAGTGTTACAAATAAAGTTAAAAAATTGTTTGCATACTTATAATCAACACGAATTTTGTATTTTTATTTGAAACTATGAAATGATCTTTTTGTAACTTTCATTACTAGTAAAATTTACTTACAATGGGAGTTTTTTACAATTTTGAACTAAAATGATATATTTGGGAATTGTTATTTGTAATTTCTCTATCATAAGCAATTTTTACATTCAATTTAGGGCCCGGCTAATAGGAAATTTACCTGTCTAACATGTCATGGAAACTTTCAACAATGTGGAGGAGTGCACTATGGATGCATAATACTAAGTCAGCCAGTCTTCAATCCTGGATATTTTGATGTAATAGAGAATATTTTGAAGTGTATTGCAAGGTATATATATATATATATTATTAGATGTTCTTAATCTTATCTAATGAATATTTTGATGTAATAAAGAATATATCAAAGTGTGTACATGTAAGGTATATACATTACCAGATGTTCCTTATCTAATAGCTCTCTGGATTTTTTTTGAAGGACTGTTAATTGTACTTTTTCAATATTATATATATAGAATTGACAACCACAAAAAAAGTCAAATCACATACGTTAGATTGACTTGCTAAATCTCCTGCTAGGCTTCTTATTCTTAGGCTACTATTTAGAGAATATTTTATTGACCAGTAAGCATGAGGGCTAGTGCTCAATTTTGAAGAGCCTATAGCACACCTCAAAACACGTATATGACTCCGACTTTTTCATTTTCATTATGTAGTTGTCTTTATTTGTGTTTCTTAATACCTCCTTGAGTTATGTTCGGAGTCTTTTCCAGCACTGTGGTCGTATTCTCCTTGACGGGTTTCCTATGCAAAAGCTTTGAAGAAAATGGAAACCCCGAGATAGAAGAAGCAGGGGCTGAGATAGAAGAAGCAGGGGTAGAAGCAGGTAAGGTTCTTGAGAGTCTCTATCTTATTGCTTTTGGTTACATGGGACTATCGATAATGATCGCTTCAATTTTTTTTAGAGAGTATAAATGCATTAATGTAAAATTTATCATAAACTAATATAAAGGTTTTAATAAAAAAAATAAAGGTAAATTCTTAAGTACTAGTAAGTTTTGATTGGGTACTCATATTTTTTAGCAAAATTTTTTTGAATTTTTTTTTGAAATTAAATTATTATAGAAAAGTTACCTATTGCTCCATAATTAGATAATGTGTATTTACCCAACTAAACTTTATGGTACAAGAGTATTGACATAATATAAATACCATTATTATCGTTGTTGTTTTTATTACATAAAGTTTGTTGTCTTAGTATAAGTTTTTTTCTATTCATTTTAACTCTACATTATCGTTGTAAATTTTTTAACATATTCATTCAATCACATTATATCAAATCGATATTTATAAAATATTTTTACAACTACTTATAGATATTTGAGTTTAATAGACCCAGCAATAGCCCTTTTTGAATTGATTTAAAATAGATATAAATCTAATTGTTATAATTTCAAGTTTTAAGATTTTCTTATAAATTGTTTGATCAGTTTAAATAAATAAAAATATATTTAAATTTTGATGCTGCTGATTTGCATTCTATAGGCCATTGAAAAGAAGAACGGAAGAAAAGTCTATTCGTTAACTGAAACTTGAAACTTTAAATATGACTTTATTATCTTTAATTATATTTAACTTTTTCTAATTATAGTATGCCTAATATGTGAGAACTGAGAACTTTTAATAATAACCAACGATTTAATAATAATAATAAACTAGTATATCAATTTTTCTTGTAAAATACTTAATATCTACCTGGATTTTCTATTTCAAACCTACAGACAACTATTATAATAATAATAATAATATAATAATAATAATAATAATAATGAAAAGAGAATTTAAATAGAGAGTAACATGTTTATAGAGTTATTTTGTAAAATAAAGCTTAATAAAAAAAGGTTTTTATAAAATATTAGATATAATAAATATTTAAATAGTACAAACTGCACCTTCATATTCTACTAGTATGAAACATTTCATAATTTTATATATTTTTTACACAACCTCGTAACAAATATATGTGTTAGTGTTACAAATAAAGTTACAAAATTGTTTGAAACTTATAATCAACACGAATTTTGGAATTTTATTTGAAACTATGAAATGATCTTTTTGTCACTATCATTACTAGTAAAATTTACTTGCAATGGGAGTTTTTTACAATTTTGAACTAAAATGATATATTTGGGAATTGTTATTTGTAATTTCTCTATCATAAGTAATTTTTACATTCAATTTAGGGCCCGGCTAATAGGACATTTACCTGTCTAACATGTCATGGAAACTTTCAACAATGTGGAGGATTGACTATGGATGCATAATACTAAGTCAGCCAGTCTTCAATCCTGGATATTTTGATGTAATAGAGAATATTTTGAAGTGTATTGCAAGGTATATATATATATATATATGTATATATATTATTAGATGTTCTTAATCTTATCTAATGAATATTTTGATGTAATAAAGAATATATCAAAGTGTGTACATATAAGGTATATACATTACCAGATGTTCCTCATCTAATAGCTCTCTGGATTTTTTTTTGAAGGAATGTTAATTGTACTTTTTCAATATTATATATATAGAATTGTCAACCATAAAAAAAGTCAAATCACATAGGTTAGATTGACTTGCTAAATCTCCTGCTAGGCTTCTTATTCTTAGGATACTATTTAGAGAATATTTTATTGACCAGTAAGCATGAGGGCTAGTGCTCAATTTTGAAGAGCCTATAGCACACCTCAAAATACATATATGACTCCGGCTTTATCATTTTCATTATGTAGTTGTCTTTATTTGTGTTTCTTAATACCTCCTTGAGTTATGTTCGGAGTCTTTCCCAGCACTGTGGTCGTATTCTGCTTGACGGGTTTGCTATGGAAAAACTTTGAAGAAAATGGAAACCCCGAGATAGAAGAAGCAGTGCCTGAGATAGAAGAAGCAAGGGTAGAAGCAGTTAAGGTTCTTGAGAGTCTCTATCTTATTACTTTTGGTTACATGGGACTATCGATAATGATCACTTCAATTTTTTTTTTTAGAGAGCATAAATGCATTAATGTAAAATTTATCATATATTAATATAAAGGTTTTAATAAAAAAAAAGGTAAATTCTTAAGTACTAGTAAGTTTTAGTAAGTTTTGATTGGGTACTAATATTTTTTAGCAAAATTTTTTTGAAATTTTTTTTGAAATTAAATTATTATAGAAAAGCTACCTATTGTTCCATAATTAGATATTGTGTATTTACCCAACTAAACTTTTTTTTTTTAATCAAAGAATATATATTAATTCAGAAAACCAATACAAAGCAAGGTGATCTAATAGAGATCCAACCTATACGAAAAACTAGGAAAACCTATAACATCAAATTGGCAATATGTATACGAAGCTTTCTATACTGCCAAACCCTATATAGTATAGTATCTTTTATACTATTCTCTATACAAAGACTGTTTCCTATACCATCAAAACAAATTTTGTTTCTCATGGTCCAAATACCGTATACGGTTTCAGCTAGAGCCACTTTCAACAACTCCATTTTCCAACCTTTCCTATTTGCAATGTTAGATATCCAGCAGAGTTCAGCATTCCAATTCTGATGTTGGTGTTTGACATCAATCCAATCCAGAATACTAGCCCAAACGCCTCCAGTAATAGGACACTCAAAGAACAAGTGTTCCATATCTTCTTCCTCAAGCTTACACAAACTGCAAGTTGTCACTTCGCCTGGCAGAAATCCCAATCTAGCCATTCTAACTTTAGTTGCCAATCTATTATGACAAGAAACCCAAAGACAAAAAGTTGCACGAGGCCTTGCTTTATTATTTCTCAGAATGTTCCTCCAAATGACCCGGTTTCCATTATCAATTAAGCAATTATAAAAAGTACTCACTTTGAACTTTTGCCTTTGGAAAGAAGCTTCCCATTCATGCTGCACCTCGGGTATAATTCCTCTTTGACTCAGAATGCGTTTAGCTATCCAACTGTTACTAGCCTTTATATCATATGTCATAACTCCAGTTTTTGCAAAATAATAGCTATGCATCCATTGAACCCACAAATTCTCAGCCATTCTACAAAGGTTCCAAAGGCACTTTAGCATCAGCACAGTATTCCATACCTACAAATTGATGACTTGCAAACCTCCCTGAGCATAAGGTCTGCAAACACTATCCCAGGCTATGGGGCTTTTTTTGCTTTGTTCAGTCCCTGTCCATATAAAACTTCTACAAATGCTATCAATCTTCTTCAGCACAAACTTTGGAAGAGGGAAGCAGCTCATCCAATTTTGTGCAATGGCAGCTATGATGCTCTTTACCAGTTGAATTCTACCTGCATATGTCAGTAATTTGCTGGTCCAGTGGTGGATTCGAGCCACAATCTTGTCAATAAGAGGCAAGTGGTGTTGGATACTCAGCCTCTTATGGGTCAGGGGAACACCAAGGTATTTAACAGGGAAAGAACCTTCCTTGAACCCAGTAATAGCATGTAGTCTTTGTTGCATATGAGTGTCAACCCCACCACAAAACATAGTGCTCTTAGTGGGGTTAGCTATTAGGCCAGTGGAATCAGTGAAAGTCTTGAAAGCACTCTGGATCTTCTCAACAGATGTGGGATCACCTTTACAGAAAAGTAGAACATCATCTGCAAAAATCAGATTAGTCAGTTTAAGCTTTTTACACTTTGTATGGTGTTTGAAACCAAGATCAAGCTGCATCTTCTGCATAATGCGATGCATATACTCCATGATGATCACAAAGAGTAAGGGTGACAAAGGATCACCCTGTCTGATCCCTCTCTTTGCTTGCATAAAATCAGTCAAACTCCCATTAACATTGAACTTGTATGAGACAGAGGTGACACTCGCCATTATCCAATCAATGAACTTCCTAGGTAACCCAATCTCCTGCAGAATAACCTCCATGGCTCTCCAATTAACCATGTCATAGGCTTTTTGTAAATCTAATTGCATCATCACCCTAGGAGAACCCCCTTTTCTGCCATACCCCTTCAACAATTCATAGGCCAAAAGAATGTGATTGTGCATAACCTGCCCTGGAACGAAAGCTGCCTGACAGTTGCTCACAATACTAGGTAACACACTGCCTAATCTATTGGTCATAATTCTAGATACAATCTTGTAAAAAGTGGTGCATCCAGCTATGGGCCTAAAATCCCTAACTCCCTTAGGGCTATCACCCTTAGGAATAAGGGTCACCACAGTGCTGTTGAAAGCCTTATAGATATGCCTTGTATCAAAGAATTCCCTAACAGCAGCAATAACATCATTCTTTATAATATGCCAGCAAGACTTGAAAAAGTTGGAACCAAAACCATCCATACCTGGAGATTTGAGGTCTCCAATGCCATCCAGAGCCTTCTCAATCTCCTCATCAGTAGGTTGTTTAATCAATAACTCCCTTTGCATCATATTCCGTTGGGGCCCCTTTCTCATAGCTTCAATATCCACATGCTGCAAGTTGCTCACCTCTCTTCCCATAAGGTCTCTAAACAACTCCAAAATCTCTTTTTCCAAGTCCTCCTGATTCTGAATCATGGTACCATCAATTTTTTGAAGCCCTTTCATACTCTTGGCCTGATTCTTGGCTTTAATAGAAGCATGGAAGAATGTGTTGTTCCCATCTCCAAGCCTGATCCATTCAATTTTTGATTTCTGTCTCAGCAAACTCTCCTCCAATTCATTTAATTAAATCACTTTTTCAGTGCATATTTTCACTTTCTTAATGATGCTAACATCCCATCTATTTTTTGTGAGTTCACTCTGGGCTTGAGTCAAACTATCTCTGGCTTTAACCAAGTCCTGCTTCAGGTAATTCAGTGGTCGACTGAATCTTCTAAGCACACTTTGTAATCTCTTTAATTTCTTCCAAAGCACCATCATAGGAGGCCCACCAATACTCTGCATCCAACTATCCTGCACAACATCAGTAAAACCAGTCATATCCACAAGGCAATTACTGAACATGAACTGCCTCTTTGGCTTTGCCTCCACCTTAGCAGTACTAACCAACAAAAGAGCATGATCAGATATACATGGGGGTAAAATAGTAAGGCTAGTATCAAGATGTGATTGAAACCAATCAACATTACCAAGAAGCCTGTCTATCCTGGAATAAATTGGGTCAATAGTGTGCTTATTGAACCAAGTAAAATAATCCCCTGAGCTGTCCATCTCACTTAATCCAGTTTGCACCATCATATTCTGCATGTCAATGTATTCATTCTCAGTGACCACCTTGCCACCAATACGATCCTCAGCCCTAGCAACATTGTTGAAATCACCAATTACACACCAAGGGCCAGTGACATTTTTATGAATTTGCTCAATGTCTTTCCACAGAATTCTTCTCTTATCAAGCTGGTTGTGAGCATACACAGCAGTCAGCCAAAATTCACACATACCATTATTGTCCTTTACCATGCAGTGAACCATTTGACTCGAGCTGAGCATTTTGTGGACCTCAACCTGCACACCATTCCACCCTATACAGATCCTGCCATTATCATGCTCATCATAGTTATCTACAAAATACTCAGTAAGATGAAGTTTCTCTCTGACCTTAGCAGTCTTATCTCTTTTCACACGAGTTTCAAGTAGGATCATAATAGTAGGTTTAATCTCATGGAGACGGGAACTAATCTCCTTGATTTTGCCTACTTTATTTAGTCCCCTAATATTCCAGGACACAATCATCCTCTAGAGCTTGTGGCAGTTAGCAGGTCATTCAAAACCTCTAATGCCTCAAAGCCATTAACACAATTGATGCCAGATGTATCTTCAACTTGAAGAGTATGCTTACCTCTAGTGTTACTCTTTATCACAGTCCAGGGCTCAGCATTTGGTTCATTTGTTTCTTGTACTTTCAATATAGGATTCTTAGTAGTACGTGTTAGTTCCTGCACTACAGTCTTCGCAAGTGTAGCAGTTGAGACCTGTTTACTGATATCTTTAGGTGGCTTCAGCTTTGGTTGTCATTTCTGCATCTTTCGTGGAGCATTACATTGGTGTCCCAGCTTCTGACACTTCTCACAGAAAGAGGGTTTCCATTCATATGCCACTTCCTGTTGAATTACCCTTCCTTCAACATCTTTGATGGAAATTTCCTGCAGCATAGGTTGAGTAATATCAACTTCAACAAGGATTCTTGCATAGGAAACACGCAACTTACTGGTTGTGCATTCATCAGTCACCAAAGGGGTTCCCAGGGCACTACCAATCTTGTTCAAGCTCTTTACACCCCAGAGGTGCAGGGGTAGTTGAGGTAACTTGATCCATATTGGGATTGTGCGCATCAGGTCCCGTTTCAGATTGAATTCCGGATACCATTCCTTCAGGATCATTGGCATGTTCTTGATGGTGTATGGTCCCTTCATCATTACAGCCTCCCTTTCCTCAAAAGTCTTGAATCTTGCCAGAAAATACCCTTCCTCATTGTAATACAAATCAGGTGTTTGCACAAAATTCCAAAATTTCATCATGTAATTTTTCACCGTGTTCATGCTGAGATTCTCCCCCATCACATATAGAATCAAAGCATTTTCCCAGAATTGAATTTCAGTCTCTATATCCTCACGCTCAATTTCAATTTCCACTTTACCATTAACAAGGTTTGGCGCAACATATGCCATCGACATACCTTTTGCAGGATTCCGATTCTCGCTGATAACATCCACCCACAATTTCCGAGTAGCTTGCTCCTTCGTGATTAGGGTTTCTGTTATAAGTTGATTCACTTTCGGTTGTTCATCTTCATCTGTCACCAATTCCTCTTCCCTCGCACGTTTGCTTTCACTTGTGATCATCTCCGCCGTCTGTTTCACAGTCTCCCCTTCCAGTGGTGTCTCCGGCAGTGGCTGGTTCATTGGTAACGGTGGCACCGTAGATCTCGGTCGCCCTCGTCCACGCTTCACCATCGGCTGAACGATTACTATTACCCAACTAAACTTTATGGTACAAGAGTACTGACATAATATAAATACCATTATTATCGTTGTTGTTTTTATTACATAAAGTTTGTTGTCTTAGTGTAAGTTCTTTTCTATTCATTTTAACTCTACATTATCGTTGTAAATTTTTTAACATATTCATTCAATCACATTATATCAAATTGATATTTATAAAATATTTTTACAACTACTTATAGATATTTGAGTTTGATAGACCCAGCAATAGCCCTTTTTGAATTGATTTAAAATAGATATAAATCTAATTGTTATAATTTCAAGTTTTAAGATTTTCTTATAAATTGTTTGATCAGTTTAAATAAATAAAAATATATTTAAATTTTGATACTGCTGATTTGCAATCTAAAGGCCCTTGAAAAGAAGAACGGAAGAAAATTCTATTCGTTAACTGAAACTTGAAACTTTAAATATGACTTTATTATCTTTAATTATATTTAACTTTTTCTAATTATAGTATGCTTAATATTTGAGAACTGAGAACTTTTAATAATAACCATACGATTTAATAATAATAATAAACTAGTATATCAATTTTTCTTGTAAAATACTTAATATTTACCTGGATTTTCTATTTCAAACCTACAGACAACTATTATAATAATAATAATAATAATAATAATAATAATGAAAAGAGAATTTAAATAGAGAGTAACATGTTTATAGAGTTATTTTGTAAAATAAAGCTTAATAAAAAAAGGTTTTTATAAAATATTAGATATAATAAATATTTAAATAGTACAAACTGCACATTCATATTCTACTAGTATAAAACTTTTCATAATTTTATATATTTTTTACACAACCTCGTAACAAATATATGTGTTAGTGTTACAAATAAAGTTAAAAAATTGTTTGCATACCTATAATCAACAAGAATTTTGTATTTTTATTTGAAACTATGAAATGATCTTTTTGTCACTTTCATTACTAGTAAAATTTACTTGCAATGGGAGTTTTTTACAATTTTGAACTAAAATGATATATTTGGGAATTGTTATTTGTAATTTCTCTATCATAAGCAATTTTTACATTCAATTTAGGGCCCGGCTAATAGGACATTTACCTGTCTAACATGTCATGGAAACTTTCAACAATGTGGAGGAGTGCACTATGGATGCATAATACTAAGTCAGCCAGTCTTCAGTCCTGGTATATAAATATATATATATATATATATATATATATACACATATATATATATATATATATATATATATATATATATATATATATAAGATGTTCTTAATCTTATCTAATGAATATTTTGATGTAATAAAGAATATATCAAAGTGTGTTGTAATACTCCATATTATTCGAGGCATGATTATTCACATAATTATGAAGTATTAAGAGGGAAATAATGGATTAATATAATTAAGAGAAGGTTAGTTGGAATAGAAAGATGTTGGTTAGAAGCAAACCAAATGGCAAGGTGGTAATTTTGGTTTAGTTGAGGGGCACATTGGACCTTAACCTTATATTGCATGACATGTGATTGGTTGGTAGAGGTACACCATTCCAATTCAGATTTTTGTGAAAGAGAAGTGGAGAGAAAAGTGGAAGAAGTCATACATCCCATTTCAAGTTTTCATTTTCGTATTCCTTGGACAGCCCCCACTAAACTGATCATAACTCTCTACTCACAACTCCGATTCAGGTAATTCTTGAAGATTTGGATTCTACACGGAATTCTCTTCGATTTGGTATATTATTTCGTTCTAATAGCTTGTTTATTTGTGGAGAAAAACGAGTTTGAAGTAGGGTGGTCAATGCTGAATGTGAAGAAGAGTGGGCTACGGATTTGATGAAGATGAAGTGAAACTTTGACTATGGTGGGAGTTCAATGGCAGCAAAGAACATCTTTCTAACCTCTCTAAATCCATGGTGAGTCCTTAGTTAGACACTTTGGGGAAAATTATGGGAATTGCATGTTTGGGGTTTAGGGATTGTGAGATAAATCCATGAAATTCATGATGCTAAAACATCCTATGTTGTTTGTGATGCATATTACTGTTATATGTTGTAATTTGACACATGCAGGTGGATTCTAGGGGTTAGAATACCCCCATAACGGAACTGGTGCGTTCTGCATTTTTCTGATTCTGCTATGGTCCGCTAAGCGGGCTAAGGCCGCTTAGCGGATGATGAACATTTTCCAGAAAATCGCGAGTCCGCTAAGCGGACGTGAGGCCGCTAAGCGGAAGATACTGTTTGTGGAAAAATAAAATATTGCGAACCCGCTAAGCGGACAGGAGCCGCTAAGCGGAAGATGCTGATTGCAGAAATCTGTTTCTTACCCCTTGAGTGCAGTTCTGGTTTTCATTCGTAACCGGACTCCTCCCTTATTGTTTATGCGTACCTCTTGGTAGTATGTGACGCTGTTGAGTATTTAATTTCAATACTTCCATTTGATTATTTGGAAATTATGAATTATGCATGATTTGAATGTGATAGTGTAACTACCATTATCTGTTCCTTAATGCTTGATGAATGCAATGTGATGGAACATGAAAATGTGGTGATATCCAAATGTTTTGGTTAAACATTCGGATTGAATTGTCTTATGACCTTATGCTTGTTGTGTATGCGTATGCTTGAATCGAAGTGACCGGGGCTAGATTGGGATATCCCTCTTACTATGAAGTCAAGGTATTTTTCCGGACCATGGAGTCTGTAGAATAGTCCGATGATGTGATCAAAGGTCGCGCACCTGAGCTACCGTTGCAGTCAAGGTATTTTCGTACGGGGTTTTACTCACTTGGCGTTAACACACTTGCGTGCTCGGTATGGTGGGATTATGTGGCCACGTAGGCCAATACATTTTCGGTAACTCACCTCTAGTGATGTCATGTAGACTACTACTAGGCTTTCTCCCGGTGGGCTCATGCGTCAAGATGGCGGTTCGGTACTTGGTGTTAACACACGTGCGTAAAGGTGGTTACCGGGACAATGACACCATTTCGGCTAATGTCATCTCGCGGCCAAATAGGCTTGTGCGAACCCGCTTAACTACTCTTGCAGTGTGCTTGTACGAGTCTCTTGACAATAGGCATGGGTGAACCCATCGAGGGTGGGTTCATTCTATAATCTAGTCGAGGTTTGTAACGACTTCTGGATTCCCCGTACATGGGTATGGGTTTTGGCATACTTGTTTGTCGATACTTGTGTATGATGAGTCCTATGGTGGACGATTCCTTGTTTTCTCCGTACTTGTACCGGATGTGAGGATAACCCCGAATCAATGGTGGATTCGGTTTTGATGCATGTACCCTGTAGATCCGAGTGGACCCATAGGATAGGAGGACTCACTGAGATTTAGTAATCTCACCCCAATCAACTTATATTTTTCAGGTGCAGTTTAGTAGCTTTTGACAGATAGCAGTTTCGGACTGATAGCTTGAAGTGGTGTTGGCTCGAAGACGTCGTCAGATCTCTCTTTCCGCTGTGCAGATCCATTGAAGACAGATGTTTTGTATTTCTTGTTAGAATTTCATGTTGTATTGTATTATGAATCTTTCTATATCTATAGCTTTTGTATGTACTCAATATCAATTTTAACGTTTCATGCATAATATACTAGTCAATTATGTATGGGGTGTTACAGTTGGTATCAGAGCAGGTCGATTCTCGGCCGAGCCATGAGACATCACTAGCAATTCCTTTCCTCCTCACATGTGTGCGTTGCTAGCCTGATTTTACAAAAATCTCATTCAGTTGTTGAACTTGATCAACTCATCGACTGAGTGTGAGACAGTAGAATTACGGCAGAGCCGCCACGAGGACTCGTAAACCTGTAAGTGTCGTCAACCCAAATAGCAAGGATTAGTTGGGTGGTGAATTATATATGGAAGCTGGATTTATTGGACGACGTAAGTATAAGGGATATTGGAGTCGTCAAGCTTAAGGAGGGCGTTTGACGCGAAGTAGTGATACCCAAACTGTCAAAGTGTGGATCGAGATAGCTAGAACCCCTAGGATTTTGATTTGGACGGAGTGAAACTTTCTCTAAGTTTTGGTAATAGCAAGGGAAATCCAGTAAGGATTGAGATAGGGCCTTGTAAGTGGGATTCTCCGAAGGTGTTGAGCTGGGATTTATTAGGATTCAGTACTGATGATGCTGCCGGTGTTAAGTGTGGCTGGTGAGCTGATAGGACAGAATAACCTTTGGGAGCGCGGATAGAGGAGTCAGAACTTTCTGATTACGCTGGCATGGATAGTAATTGGATGGACGGAGTATTGGATCCTGATTCAACTCGGGGTATCTTAGACGAAAGTGGATACCTAGTAAAGGTTGGTGGAATGTACGAGTGTGGTAACTTACGATTAGGCGAGGCTTGAATACCCAGTCGATATAAGAGAATGTGTATTTCTGTTCTTATCATTTTATATTTAGGTTCTAGAACTACGCTAGTTGGAATATGAAATGATGTAGAAGCGTGAAATGCAGTAACCGAAGTCCTTGTTAGTTGTTGTTCGTCTGACCCCGAGTGGAGCCATAGAACTACGCTTGGCGTTGGGCGTTCAGCCGAGTAAGAACTAAGATCTATCTGGAACGTCAATAGGATGATCGCAGTTGTGTTGGTTGTTAGGAACCATAGTATTCCTATCTGGACTGAATTATCCTTGGAATCTCATGCATGCGTGGGACGAGTGGGTACGCGCACTGCATGGTAACCCGAAGTTGAACTTCAATCTTCGTGCTTAGAATTTTGGCTTTCCGAGAAATTAACCTTGATGTGTAGCACTCTCAGGTTTTAGTATCCTGAGGAGTGTGATTCGAAGGACTTGAGGAACGATGAACCTATTGGAGGTCTGTTCAGACACTTGTTGGTTGTGACTTTAGGATACGCGTGGAGATCGTTATACGCCACTGAGGTAGGTTACCTGAATACATGGCCTCGGAGTTGGACCACCATGTTGGTACTACCAGACGGGTATAATGCCACAGTATCGCTATCGTGCACAAAGATGCGTGAGTCATCTTTTTCCGACATGTGTGGGACAAAGGTGACCTGAAGCTCAAGGTAGAATTCTGATTTGGCACTTGGGAGATGCTGATCCAGACTCTCATAAGGTATGTGGGATAAGGATCCATACGTCGCGCTCGATAGTAGAGGAAAGACTAGACAGCCGATGGTGAAATGGATCAAGATCCAATACTATACTTATGGAGACCCTGAGTGATCGCGATCGCGTGAGTTAGTATCAGATTGTACCTTGGGATGTTCTCGTTTCATGAAGTGTTAAGTTGGCAATTTTGCATAAGTGTCTAGAGTGGGACTCATGTTCGGTCATGATATCCTGGTCAGCATGGTGAGTGGCTATCATGTACCATTGGCGACCGGTGATGGAATATGCAAGTTGTATCTTGGATCGGCTCGATGTGTGATGTGTCTGGTAAGGTATTGCTAGATGCTCTGAGTCGAGAAGTGTTAATTTTGGTAAAGCATAAACATTTTGGTTTGAGAACTTCTGAGGAGTCTATAAAAGAGACGTTCGAAGTACAAAGTGCAATTTCTTGCGTTGTGACTACACTCAGACCGTTGAAAGCACGACAATGACGGATGCTGCCTCCGAGGAAGTCAGTTCAGTGTCTGATTTAGAGGTGGAACATACATTAAATGACTGTGTGATGGAGTGTGGCTATGGGAGGATTGTTATATCAGTAAGTCGCACGAGTTATCAGAGGTGATACCACACTAAGAGAATGAAGGTGTATGGTAGGGTGGAAGTTGTGTAAAACTGCTAGAGTTGTCATGAGCTGCAGTACGTCGTGAAGGATTCGATACACCCGGTTGAGCAACAAAGTTTGGTTGGATGAAAAGCGTAGCAGTTGTACGCTATGAGAATCAGTAACGAAGGACGATTTCTAAGTCAATGAACAATTGGCTTTCAATGACCTGAAACAAAAACGTGTGCCTAAGTTGTGGTAGATGAACTATATGGAATAGCAGAGTAAGTAGAGACTTGATTTCGGGAGTACTCAACCTCGAGTGGTAGTTGGCGACAAATGTGCCTGACGTCTTATCATGCGGTGTGTTGCATGAATCTTGAGGAAAGACTGTTGTTATTCGAGGATTGGGTAAAGCTTAGTGAAGTATTGAAACTAAGTCGATTATGGATATAACGCGACTCAGAGGATAATTAGGTGTGTGAATTGTTGGAATCAGAGTAGCGCAATGGATCGAGGAAGAATCAGATAAGTCTGAGGTAGGAACGAACGAACTAATTATAGGATCTTCTCTTGGGATGGAAGTATCTTCCCAAGAGGAACTCATCGAAACAGCATTTCGTTTTGTCGTTTTCTCTAGGGGATCCACCATAACCACGAGAGATACCGACAGTGGGCCAGATTGGGAAGAGACCTTGTGGATGACATGTGATCCGATGTTCGTAGATCATCAGTTGAACTTGTAAGCATCAAGAGTTGAACGTAGTGTCGTGATCGCCGGGATGCTGGAGGCTAGTGAAGACATTCAACTGGCACAAGTTCTTTGAGGTTAAGCCTTGTGCACTATGATCGTGCAGGAAGACTCGGGCAATGGTTACAGGTCAGCTATGGAATTTCACCTCTCATCAGTAGAATCTTGTGTGAGGTTGTCGAATGTCAAGGCTATTGTTGCAAGATGCTACGCTATCATGGATTGCGGTGATGACTGATACGTCTAGATCTGAGGCGAGAGTTAAAGTAAGGAGATTCAGTTGTATAAGTGAAGGTAAATTTAGGGCAATCATCCTAAGACTTTGGGAACTGGAGGTTAAGACCAAAGAATTTGGAGATCACCTAATGATATTGTATGGACTCGAGTGGAGAATAACTTGAAGTGTTATTGCAGAAGCGACGTTGTGGCGGTAATTCTCAAGTGGGAAGTAATTCAAGGAGCTGAGTGAATCAGTAATGCTTGTTGAACGAGGGTGAACACACCAGAGAATGAAGCGAAGGATATCCGACATGAGTGGATTATTAGAGTTTTTAAAGTTTTGGAGATTCAGTGCAGAGCAGTGAAGGTCAAGGACCCTGGAAGGATCTTCCCCAAGATATGTCAAGACGAAGTATCTGAATAGATGTGTTGCTTGACGGTTAAGGTTTCTAATCATGTATAGTGGGACGCAAGTATTTTGGCAGACTGTGTTTCTTCGTATGGAATGATCCTCAGACAGAGTAGTGAGATTATCTAAAGACGAATGTGAGTAACATTCTTTCCCTGGATTGGATAGATAAGAAGGGTTGGTCTCCATGGTAACCGGAAAGAATTCGAGGACGAATTCAATTTAAGGGGGGAGAATGTAATACTCCATATTATTCTAGGCATGATTATTCACGTAATTATGAAGTATTAAGAGGGAAATAATGGATTAATATAATTAAGAGAAGGTTAGTTGGAATAGAAAGATGTTGGTTAGAAGCAAACCAAATGGCAAGGTGGTAATTTTGGTTTAGTTGAGGGGCACATTGGACCTTAACCTTATATTGCATGACATGTGATTGGTTGGTAGAGGTACACCATTCCAATTAAGATTTTTGTGAAAGAGAAGTGGAGAGAAAAGTGGAAGAAGTCATACATCCCATTTCAAGTTTTCATTTTCGTATTCCTTGGACAGCCCCCACTAAACTGATCATAACTCTCTACTCACAACTCCGATTCAGGTAATTCTCGAAGATTTGGATTCTTCACGGAACTCTCTTCGATTTGGTATATTATTTCGTTCTAATAGCTTGTTTATTTGTGGAGAAAAACGAGTTTGAAGTAGGGTGGTCAATGCTGAATGTGAAGAAGAATGGGCTACGGATTTGATGAAGATGAAGTGAAACTTTGACTATGGTGGGAATTCACTGGCAGCAAAGAACATCTTTCTAACCTCTCTAAATCCATGGTGAGTCCTTAGTTAGACACTTTGGGGAAAATTATGGGAATTGCATGTTTGGGGTTTAGGGATTGTGAGATAAATCCATGAAATTCATGATGCTAAAACATGCTATGTGATAATTGTTGGTTGTTTGTGATGCATATTACTGTTATATGTTGTAATTTGACACATGCAGGTGGATTCTAGGGGTTAGAATACCCCCATAGCGGAACTGGTGCGTTCTGCATTTTTCTGATTCTGCTATGGTCCGCTAAGCGGGCTAAGACCGCTTAGCGGATGATGAACATTTTCCAGAAAATCGCGAGTCCGCTAAGCGGACGTGAGGCCGCTAAGCGGAAGATACTGTTTGTGGAAAAATAAAATATCGCGAACCCGCTAAGCGGACAGGAGCCGCTAAGCGGAAGATGCTGATTGCAGAATTCTGTTTCTTACCCCTTGAGTGCAGTTTTGGTTTTCATTCGTAACCGGACTCCTCCCTTATTGTTTATGCGTACCTCTTGGTAGTATGTGACGCTGTTGAGTATTTAATTTCAATACTTCCATTTGATTATTTGGAAATTGTGAATTATGCATGATTTGAATGTGATAGTGTAACTACCACTATCTGTTCCTTAATGCTTGATGAATGCAATGTGATGGAACATGAAAATGTGGTGATATCCAAATGTTTTGGTTAAACATTCGGATTGAATTGTCTTATGACCTTACGCTTGTTGTGTATGCGTATGCTTGAATCGAAGTGACCGGGGGCTAGATTGGGATATACCTCTTACTATGAAGTCAAGGTATTTTCCCGGACCATGGAGTCCGTAGAATAGTCTGATGATGTGATCAAAGGTCGCGCACCTGAGCTACCGTTGCAGTGTGCTCGTGAGTTTCCGTACGGGGTTTTACTCACTTGGCGTTAACACACTTGCGTACTCGGTATGGTGGGATTATGTGGCCACGTAGGCCAATACATTTTCGGTAACTCATCTCTAGTGAAGTCATGTAGACTACTACTAGGCTTTCGCCCGGTGGGCTCATGCGTCAAGATGGCGGTTCAGTACTTGGTGTTAACACACGTGCGTAAAGGTGGTTACCGGGACAATGACGCCATTTCGGCTAATGTCATCTCGCGGCCAGATAGGCTTGTGCGAACCCGCTTAACTACTCTTGCAGTGTGCTTGTACGAGTCTCTTGACAATAGGCATGGGTGAACCCATCGAGGGTGCGTTCATTCTATAATCTAGTCGAGGTTTGTAACGACTTCTGGATTCCCCGTACATGGGTATGGGTTTTGGCATACTTGTTTGTCGATACTTGTGTATGATGAGTCCTATGGTGGACGATTCCTTGTTTTCTCCGTACTTGTACCGGATGTGAGGATAACCCCGAATCAATGGTGGATTCGGTTTTGATGCATGTACCCTGTAGATCCGAGTGGACCCATAGGATAGGAGGACTCACTGAGATTTAGTAATCTCACCCCAATCAACTTATATTTTTCAGGTGCAGTTTAGTAGCTTTTGACAGATAGCAGTTTCAGACTGATGGCTTGAAGTGGTGTTGGCTTGAAGACCTCGTCAGATCCCTCTTTCCGCTGTGCAGATCCATTGAAGACAAATGTTTTGTATTTCTTGTTAGAATTTCATGTTGTATTGTATTATGAATCTTTCTATATTTATAGCTTTTGTATGTACTCAATATCAATTTTAACGTTTCATGCATAATATACTAGTCAATTATGTATGGGGTGTTACATGTGTACATGTAAGGTATATACATTACCAGATGTTCCTCATCTAATAGCTCTCTGGATTTTTTTTGAAGGAATGTTAATTGTACTTTTTCAATATTATATATATATATATAGAATTTTTAACCACAAAAAAAGTCAAATCACATAGGTTAGATTGACTTTCTAAATCTCCTGCTAGGCTTCTTATTCTTAGGCTACTATTTAGAAAATATTTTATTGACCAGTAAGCATGAGGGCTAGTGCTCAATTTTGAAGAGCCTATAGCACACCTCAAAATACATATATGACTCCGGCTTTTTCATTTTCATTATGTAGTTGTCTTTATTTGTGTTTCGAAATACCTCCTTGAGTTATGTTCGGAGTCTTTTCCAGCACTGTGGTCGTATTCTGCTTGACGGGTTTGCTATGGAAAAACTTTGAAGAAAATGGAAACCCCGAGATAGAAGAAGCAGTGCCTGAGATAGAAGAAGCAGGGGTAGAAGCAGGTAAGGTTCTCGAGAGTCTCTATCTTATTACTTTTGGTTACATGGGACTATCAATAATGATCGCTTCAATTTTTTTAGAGAGCATAAATGCATTAATGTAAAATTTATCATATACTAATATAAAGGTTTTAATAAAAAAAAAGGTAAATTCTTAAGTACTAGTAAGTTTTAGTAAGTTTTGATTGGGTACTCATTTTTTTTAGCAAAATATTTTTGAAATTTTTTTTGAAATTAAATTATTATAGAAAAGTTACCTATTGTTCCATAATTAGATAATGTGTATTTACCCAACTAAACTTTATGGTACAGGAGTATTGACATAATATAAATACCATTATTATCGTTGTTTTTATTACATAAAGTTTGTTGTCTTAGTATAAGTTTTTTTCTATTCATTTTAACTCTACATTATCGTTGTAAGTTTTTTAACATATGCGTTCAATCACATTATATCAAATCGATATTTATAAAATATTTTTACAACTACGTATAGATATTTGAGTTTAGGGTTAATACTACTTTACCCCCTGCCATATAGGCGAGATTCGGTTTACCCCACTCTAAAAAAAAAAACTTATTGGACAAACCTTGCAAAATAAAGATTCCATCAAATTTGACCCTGATCAATTTTTTTGACCAAGATTCTTAGAATCTTGCCTACATGGCATTTTTGGTAGTGCTGACTGTACAACACATAAGCAATGTGGCACAGTCAGCACTGCCACGTGGAATTTATTTTTTTTTTAATTTTTTTTAAAATTTTTTTATTGAATTTTTTAATTTTTTTGATTTTTTTTTTTTAAAATTTAATATTTTTTTTACGTTTTTAAAAAATATTTGACAGTACCTGCGGATTTACATACGAATTTGACAATACCCGCGGATTTACCTACGGATTTAAAAATACCCGCGGATTCACCTACGGATTTGACAATACCTGCGGATTTACCTACAAATTTGAGAATACCTGGGGATTTACCTTTAAAAATACCTGCGAATTTGACAATACCTGCGAATATACCTGCGGATTTACCTACGACTTTGACAATACCTACGGATTTACCTATGGATTTATAAATACCTGTGGATTTACCTACGGATTTGACAATACCTGCGGATTTACATACGAATTTACTTGCGGATTTACCTACGAATTTAAAATTACCTACGGATTTACCTTTAAAAATACATGCGGATTTACCTGCGAATTTGACAATACCTGCGGATTTACCTACGGATTTGACAATACCTGCGGATATACCTACGGATTTGACAATACCTGCGGATTTGAAAATACCTACGAATTTATATATAATAAAAATAAATTTTAAGTAATAATTAACAAAATTGGAAAAATATTTTTTAAAAACGTAAAAAAAATATTAAGTTTTAAAAAAAAAAAAATCAACAAAAAAATTTTTAAAAATTTTTAAAAAAAATCAATAAAATTTTTTTTTAAATTTAAATTAAAAAAAATAAATTCCACGTGGCAGTGCTGACTGTGCCACATTGCTTATGTGCGGTACAGTCAGCACTACCAAAAATGCCATGTAGGCAAGATTCTAAGAATCTTGGCCAAAAAAATTGATCAGGGTCAAATTTGATGGAATATTTATTTTGCAAGGTTTGTTCAATAATTTTTTTTTAGAGGGGGGTAAACCGAATCTCGCTTATATGGCAGGGGGATAAAGTAGTATTAACCCTTGAGTTTAATACACCCAGCAATAGCCCTTTTTGAATTGATTTAAAATAGATATAAATCTAATTGTTATAATTTCAAGTTTTAAGATTTTCTTATAAATTGTTTGATCAGTTTAAATAAATAAAAATATATTTAAATTTTGATACTGCAAATTTGCATTCTAAAGGCCCTTGAAAAGAAGAACGGAAGAAAATTCTATTCGTTAACTGAAATTTGAAAATTTAAATATGACTTTATTATCTTTAATTATATTTAACTTTTTCTAATTATAGTATGCTTAATATGTGAGAACTGAGAACTTTTAATAATAACCATACGATATAATAATAATAATAAACTAGTATATCAATTTTTCTTGTAAAATACTTAATCTCTACCTATATTTTCTATTTCAAACCTACAGACAACTATTATAATAATAATAATAATAATAATAATAATAATAATGAAAAGAGAATTTTTTTTTAGAGAGCATAAATGTAATACCCCGACTCTCCGACACCGGTAATTGTCATTAATTGGTAAAATGATAATTAAAGGATACATTAGTCTTGTTCCATTTGGATGAGTAGTAATATACATATACCAAGTGTGACCATAAGAAAGTAAGTGGATTAGTTAGAATCCAACTAAGTGGCATATTGTTAATTACCACTTAGTTGGAGGGTATTATGGACATTTAACTCTATTGCATGGGCTTAAGGACTTGTTTGGCTATGAAGCACATTTTCATAAGTGAAGTATATGTTAGAACAAAGATAAGAGAGAAGAAAGAAGTTCACATCTCCATTTTCGTATTCCATGGTGTAGCTCCACTAAATCAGGTATAACTCTCTGCCTGTAACTCCGATCATAACGATTCTGGTCCCGTTGGAAAGCTAACGAAATTCTCTTCAATTTGCATATATGGTTTGCGTTCATAGCTTCTGTTTTGAAGGAGAAAAGTAAGCTTGAAGTTGGGACATGCATGCTGAATGTGAAGAAGAGTGGGCTACGGATTTGATGAAGATGAAGTGAAACTTTGACTATGGTGGGAGTTCAATGGCAGCAAGAAAACAATCTTAACCTCTCTAAATCCATGGTGAGTCCTTAGTTAGAGACTTGGGGGGAAATTATGGGAATTGCATGTTTTGTGGTTTAGGGATTGTGAGATAAATCCATGAAATTCATGATGCTAAAACATGTTATGTGATAATTGTTGGTTGTTTGTGATGCATATTACTATTATACATTGTAATTTGACACATGCAGGTGGATTCTAGGGGTTAAAGTACCCCATTACAGAACTGGTGAGCTCTGCGTTTTTCTGCATCTGTGATGGTCCGCTAAGCGGACTAAGGTCGCTTAGCGGATACTGGTTGTTTTTCCAGAAAATCACGAGTCCGCTAAGCGGAAGATGCTTTTTATGGAAAAATAAAATATCGCGAATCCGCTAAGTGGACAGGAGTCGCTAAGCGGAAGATGCTGATTGCAGAATTCTGTTTCTTACCCCTTGAGAGCAATTCTGGTTTTATTCGTAACCGGACTCCTCCCTATTTGTTTATGCATACCTGTTGGTAGTATGCGTCGCTGTTAAGCATTAAGTTATAGTACTTCCATTTAATTTTTGGGAATTGTGAAGTATGCCTAATTTGAATGTGAGGGTGTAACTACTACTAATCGTTCCTTAATGCTTTTTGAATGCAATGTGATGGAACATGAGAATGTGTTGATATCCAAATGTTTTGGTTAAACATTCGGATTGGATTGTCATGACTTAGCGCTTGTTATGTGTGTGTATGCTTGAATCGAAGCGGGCCAGGGGCTAGGTTGGGATATACCTCTTACTATGAAGTCAATGTTAGAACAAGAATTGTTCTGATCAATAATCTTAGTTTTGATGATAACAATGTATATGAATTTTGCTCAAGATAATGTGGTACTCTAATCCTATGCAATTTCCTTTTCAGGAAATATATAATGAGTATGCACAAATCAGCGCTCAGAAGCTTTGTCTCAGAAGGTTCAGCATGCAACATCAGAACATGGTCTGGCAAGACATCAGAAGATGGTCAAAGCAGAATCAGAACATGGGTCTATGGAAGCATCAGAAGAACTTGAGATCAGAAGCAGAAGCACTGAAGTTCTCATGGTATCACGCTCAAAAGCACTTCAAGGTCAGAAGACAAGAAGATGCTATGCACCAAGCTGTTTGACTCTGATGATATTCAAACGTTGTATACAGAAACATCAGATCAGAAGAAAGTACAGGTGGCAGGCTACGCTGACTGACAAAAGGAACGTTGGAAGCTATTAAAGGCAACGTCAGTAGATACAGCGTGAACAAGGCTCGAGGTAGTTGACAAAAGCGTGAAACATTAAATTCAATGCTGTACGGAATACGCAAAGCATTAAATGCTCCCAACGGTCATCTTCTCAAGTGCCTATAAGTATGAAGTTCTGATGAGAAGCAAGGTTGACGAATACTGAACGAACTTATTCTGAAAAGCTTGCTGAAACGCTGTTCAACTCAAAGCTCAGAAACTTCATCTTCATCAAAGCTCACTACATTGTTGTTGTAATATATTAGTGAGATTAAGCTTAAATGTTAAGAGAAATATCACTGTTGTGATTATAGCTTTTCAGAAGCATTTGTAATACTCTTAGAATTGATTACATTAATTTGTAAGTAACTAGAGTGATCAAGTGTTGATCAGGATACTCTAGGAAGTCTTAGCTTGTGTCTAAGCAGTTGTAATTAGAGTGATCACGTGGTGGTCAGGATACTCTAAGAAATTCTTAGCTTGTATCTAAGCATTTGTTCCTAGAGTGATCAGGTTGTGATCAGGATACTCTAGAAGACTTAGTCGTGGGCTAAGTGGAAAACCATTGTAATCTGTTGCGATTAGTGGATTAAATCCTCAGGTGAGGTAAATCACTCCGTGGGGGTGGACTGGAGTAGTTTAGTTAACAACGAACCAGGATAAAAATAACTGTGCAATTTGTTTTTATCGTTCAAGTTTTTAAGACTACACTTATTCAAACCCCCCTTTCTAAGTGTTTTTCTATCCTTCAATTGGCATCAGAGTGCCGATTCTAAGGTGCAAGCACTTAACCGTGTTTAGAAAAGATTCAGGAAGAGAAAAACGCTTCAGTAAAAGATGGCTGGTGAAATTCCAACAAATACATCTGCATCTACATCTGGCTCTGCTGAGCAATACAATGGTAACAATGGTTATACTAAACCACCAGTATTTGATGGTGAAAACTTTGAATACTGGAAAGATAAACTGGAAAGTTACTTTCTTGGTCTAGATGGTGAACTATGGGATCTTCTGATGGATGGTTACAAACATCCTGTGAAAGCTAGTGGCGTAAGGCTTACAAGGCAAGAAATGGATGATGATCAGAAGAAACTTTTCAAGAATCATCATAAATGTAGGACTGTTTTACTGAATGCTATCTCTCATGCTGAGTATGAGAAGATATCTAACAGGGAAATTGCCCATGATATATATGAGTCATTGAAAATGACCCATGAGGGAAATGCTCAAGTCAAGGAGACTAAAGCTCTTGCTCTAATCCAGAAATATGAAGCCTTCAAGATGGAGGATGATGAAAACATTGAGAAGATGTTCTCAAGATTTCAAAGGCTAACTGCTGGATTAAGAGTTTTGGATAAAGGCTACATCAAGGCTGATCATGTAAAAAAGATTATCAGAAGCTTACCCAGAAGATGGGGTCCAATGGTGACCTGCATTCAAGATTGCCAAGAATCTGAATGAAGTTTCGTTGGAACAGCTTATCAGTGCCTTGAGAAGCCATGAAATAGAGCTGGACGCAAACGAGCCTCAAAAGAAAGGTAAGTCTATTGCATTAAAATCTAATGTTAAAAAATGCACTAACGCTTTTCAGGCTAGAGAAGAAGATCCTGAAGAATCAGAATCTGAAGAAGAAGATGAACTGTCCATGATCTCCAGAAGGGTAAACCAACTCTGGAAGAGCAAGCAAAGGAAGTTCAGAGGCTTCAGAAGTTCAAAGAGATTTGAACGAGGAGAATCTTCTGGAGACAGAAGATCTGACAAGAAGAAGGCTGTCTGCTATGAGTGCAATGAGCCTGGACATTACAAGAACGAGTGTCCAAAACTTCAGAAGGAGAATCCCAAGAAGAAGTTTCATAAGAAGAAAGGTCTTATGGCAACATGGGATGATTCTGAAACAGAATCAGAATCAGACTCTGAAGGAGAGCAGGCCAACTTCGCGCTGATGGCTACAGAAGATGATGGATCAGAATCTACATTAGAATCAGATTCTGAAGAGGTATTTTCTGAACTATTTAGAGAAGAGTTAGTTTCTAGCTTAACAGAACTTCTGGAACTCAAGGCTCATCTTAGTATCAAATACAAAAAGCTGAAAAAGCAGTTTGAATTTGAAACTAAGAAGCTGGAATTGGAAAATTCTGAACTGAAGGAAAAAGTTTTAAATCTATCCAAAGATAGTGGATCTCCTTCTGAAACAGAAAAATCCATTCCTAGCATGAATCATATTCTGAAAGAATATGACTCGAGCTTCAGAAAGTTCTTATCTAGAAGTATTGGCAGAAGTCATCTTGCTTTTATGATATATGGTGTTTCTGGAAACAGAAGGTTTGGCTTTGGCTATGAGGGTGATACCTCACATAAATTTGAACCTATTGATGATCTGAAGATCAAATACAAGCCATTGTATGATCAGTTCAAATATGGCCATGCACATGATATTAGACTCACTTCACATGCACATAGTTTTAACACTGTTCACACCAAGAAGCATGTGACACATCCTAAGAAATATCATGCTGACAAACCTAAAGAATATCATGCTGTTCCTCCTGTTAAATATTTTGCTAAACCCAAGTTCAATCAGAACTTGAGGAGAACTAACAAGAAAGGACCCAAGAAATTGTGGGTACCTAAGGAGAAGATAATTTCTGTTGCAAATATCCTTGGCGGCAAAGAGGACAAAAAGCAAAATGTCATGGTACCTGGACTCTGGGTGCTCGCGATACATGACGGGAAGAAGGTCTACATTCCAAGACCTGGTGCTTAAGCCAGGTGGAGAAGTCAAGTTTGGAGGAGATCAGAAAGGCAAAATCATTGGTTCTGGAACCATAAGTCTTGGTAACTCTCCTTCCATAACTAATGTACTTCTTGTAGAAGGATTAACGCATAACTTATTGTCCATAAGTCAATTAAGTGACAATGGTTATGATATAATCTTCAATCAAAAGTCTTGCAAGGCTGTAAGTCAGAAGGATGGCTCAATCCTATTTACAGGCAAGAGAAAGAACAACATTTATAAGATTGATCTTTCTGATCTTGAGAAGCAGAAGGTGACTTGTCTTATGTCTGTTTCTGAGGAGCAATGGGTCTGGCACAGAAGATTAGGACATGCTAGTTTGAGAAAGATTTCTCAGATTAACAAACTAAATATGGTTAGAGGACTCCCAAATCTGAAATACAAATCAGATGCTCTTTGTGAAGCATGTCAGAAGTGCAAGTTCTCCAGACTTGCATTCAAGTCTAAGAATGTTGTTTCTTCCTCAAGGCCGTTAGAACTCTTGCACATCGATCTGGTTGGCCCAGTCAAAACAGCATCTGTCAGAGGGAAGAAATATGGATTAGTCATCGTTGATGATTATAGCCGCTGGACATGGGTAAAGTTCTTGAAACACAAGGATGAGTCTCATTCAGTGTTCTTTGAATTCTGCACTCAGATCCAATCTGAGAAAGAGTGCAAAATCATAAAGGTCAGAAGTGATCATGGTGGCGAATTTGAGAACAGATTCTTTGAGGAGTTCTTCAAAGAAAATGGTATTGCCCATGATTTCTCTTTCCATAGAACTCCACAGCAAAATGGAGTTGTAGAGCGAAAGAATAGGACTCTTCAAGAAATGGCCAGAACCATGATCAGTGAAACCAATATGGCTAAGCATTTCTGGGCAGAAGCAATAAACACTGCATGTTACATTCAGAATAGAATCTCTATCAGACCTATTCTAAATAAGACTCCTTATGAATTGTGGAAGAACATAAAGCCCAACATTTCATATTTCCATCCTTTTGGATGTGTATGTTTTATTCTGAATACTAAAGATCATCTTGGTAAGTTTGATTCTAAAGCACAAAAGTGTTTCCTTCTTGGATATTCTGAGCGCTCTAAAGGCAACAGAGTATACAATACTGAAACATTGATTGTAGAAGAATCAATCAATATCAGGTTTGATGATAAGCTTGGTCTTGAAAAACCAAAGCAGTTTGAGAATTTTGCAGATTTTGATATTGATATATCAGAAGCAGTAGAACCAAGAAGCAAACCTGCAGAAGCTGGCAGTCTCAGAAGCAATGGATCAGAAGATCAAGTTGCTGCATCTTTAGAGAATCTCAGGATTTCTGAAGAGCCAACAGTCAGAAGATCACCTAGACTTGCTTCAGCTCATTTAGAAGATGTAATCCTTGGGAAGAAAGATGATCCTATCAGAACAAGATCATTCCTAAAGAATGACAATCAGAAGCAGTGATCAGAATCAGTAGGCGTAAAGTCTATTCAGAAAAATACAGCTGTCATCTATTTTTTGGATGATGAACGCGTGTAAAAAGCGTGCAGTTGAAAAGACGCCGATCTAGGTAACTGTGTTAAATCATTTCATTTACCACGTTCTCTCACCTAACGTCACTCACCATTTAATGTAATTGATTTCTTTTGATTATGTAACTGTTCATTCTCAAAATTTTATTGCATATTGTTTTAAATCCGTCTCTATATATTATTTTCAAATCATATCATTTATCTTTTTCGCTCCCATTCTCTCTTTCTTCTCGCATACTTTCTTTTGAAAACTTCTTAGTCTCTTCTAAAAACCCTAACCGAAAACCCAGAATTTGTTCTTCTTAGTTGTTCATTCTGCTTCAATGGCTGCTTCTTCATCTCAAAATGTTGGTTCATCTTCTCCTCTCCATATTCAAGATGAAGAAAATCAGAAACTCACTCCAGTCGTTGCGTGCTCCATTCCTAAGGATAAATTAGAAGTTCTATGTGAACTCATGGTTGATTTTGATAACATTGAAGAACACCAATTTCATCTCAAAGAAGATATAATTTTTCAAGGATGGACTTCGTTGTTCGCTGAGTTCTGTGGACCAGTCTACCCAGATCTTGTCAAGGAATTCTAGGTACATGCAGTTGTCGCCCCAAAATCAATCTTGTCTTTCGTCCATGGAAGGTTTGTGGTAGTGACTGAGAACATCCTAAGGATGATGTTTGATCTGAGAAACCCTGAGGGAGCTTTTGAAATCGATCAAAGGGCTAATTGGAAAGATGTTTTATCTACTCTCAACACAGACGTAAATGAAACAAAGAATGTCAAGGACATGAGACACCTCTACAAAATCTGGACCAAGATTCTTCTTGGGTGTTTTTATCACAAGAAAGGGACACATGCTTCTGACTTCGTCAGCAATGAGCAAAAATACATTTTGTATTGCATTGCAACTATGAAGAAGGTTGATGCTATCTACATTATCTTCAACCATATGTGGAAGGCTGTGAAGGATTCCAGAAATGCCTTCAGAGAAAAAAGTTGTACCACCATTCCTTTTGGTAGAATTATCACTAATCTTCTGGTTCATTCCAAGATTGTTGAGAACCTGGAAACTGAAGGTATTATCAAAGACCTTGCTGTCACCTCTGGGGCCTGCTTGAATGCTTTCACTTTAAAGAAGATGAAGGTGATTAAGACTATCATCAAGACTCCCCAACCTCTTGCTGGAACAAGAATCAGAAGGGAACCTGTTCTAGCTGAATTTGAAACCTTCTTCAATAGTGAGGTACCAGAAGTCAGAACTAGGTATCTGAAGTCACAAAAAGAGGATAAAAGTCTTAAAGATCAAGAGAAAGGTGCTCCTATTAAAGTAAATCGCAAGAAGGAAGAAAGAACCAAAAGAAAGTTTGATCATCCTTCTGTTAATCAGGTGAAGGTAGTTCAGAAAGTTGCTGCTACCACTGAGAAGGAAGTAGTTCCGGAAGAAATCATTGCGAAGATTGTTAAAGCTGTTTCTGTTGATTTTGAGAAGAATAAGAAGGAAGCTAAGAAGAAGAAGAAGAAGTCAAATAAAAATGCTAAGATTGTTGAAGAGCCGAAGAGTAAGAAACAGAAGAAGACTGAGGCTGTGGTCAAAGCCCTTCAGAAAGCATCCAAAGGTATATGTATTTCTGAACCTGATTCTACTCCTGCTGGTATTTCAGAAGTTGCACCAATAGCGGTTACCCCTATCCCTGAACCAGAAAAAGCCCCATCAGAATCACCTAGAAATGTCCATGTTCTTACACCTCCATCTTCTCCTGTAACCATTCCTTCTTCTCCACCCACCATCAATCCTATTTTGGATATACCACCTCTTCAAACTCTCTTTCCACCTCACTCAAATATCTCCATCTCTCAACCTCCTCCTCATGCCAACTTTGAACACATTCCTTCCACCTCTCAAAACAACCATAGTGGTTATGATCTTCCAACCTCTGCATCTCATGAGCAACTGCTCCGTGACTGCAATTACACTCCAAAGCCTCGTCCTGAAGCTGAACTGGTTGTGTTAGAGTCCGATAATGAAGCAAAATCTTCTTATAGGTTGGATAGAGAACCTCAACCGTATTTCATCCCCAACCCTGCCTTTTCAAAAACCAAAATAAAATCCCGCCTTGTCTACCCTATTGGTGTAATTTTTGAAAAGGTAAAGAGGAATCTCAGAAGTATCTTTGATACCCTCAGAATTGCTGAAAGTTCTGGCTTGAATGACGTCGCTATGAGGAAGTTCTGGAGGATCTTACGCAGAGAATCAAATGCTCTGTTTTTAGAACTTCAGGAAGCCTTTGTAGAAGCTGCTCCACGGCCTCGTGGAATTCTGAGAAGTTATGAAGATTTCTGGTTTGCTCGTCTCGGAGGGAGATATACCCTGGAAGAGAAGCAGTTTGTGGATGAATTGGAAGAAGCAAGACTGGCTGCTGCATTGGAAGCTAACCCTTACAGGGAGATTGTGGTCTGGATACCTCAATATCCTGTTCTGCTCGGAGATTTCAAGACTCTTTTTGACTTTTTGAGGGAAAACCCTTCTAAGAAAGACCCAAGCTTGGTCATTCCAGAAGTAGTTGACCCACTAGAAGTTGAAGGTCCTTCTGCCCCCAGGAATCTAGCTGCCATTCTTCAGGCACTTGAGAATGGAGATTCTGAGGTTCCTGCTGCAGAGTATGGAGATGCTTCTATGCAAGAAGCAGATGTAGAAGATCATGTTGTTGAATCAGTTCCTGTTGAGGAAATCCCTGCAAATGATCTATCAATGGAAGCTACAGATCACAATGCCACCCCGTTGGATAGAAGTTGTGAAGCTTCTTCTGATGAACCTTCCCGTCTTGCAAGGACTCTAGAAGTTCTTCAGAAGAACCAGGATGAGCAAAGCTCAGTCAATGCTGAGTTTAGAGCCTTCATAGAGAAGCAGAATGAGCACAACAATGGGGTTCAAGAGATGCTGGCCAAGATCTTGTCGAGGCTAGGGTCATCTTAGATTGAGTCTTAGTTGCTTTATTTTTGCTTTTGCTACATCTGTTTTTGTGCATCTTCTCTTCCTTATCTTCTTGTACTTCTGCACTTTTGTCTGCTTGAACTTCAAATGAATATTATCTTTTTCTTCCATGTGTTTCTTTTTGTTTTTCATCTGAATCTTTTATGTTTTTGATGTTATGACAAAAAGGGGGAGAAATATGTGATAAATGATTTGATTTAATCAGTTTCTTTACTAACAGAACTTGCAAAGTTCTATGCTTTAAGTTGTGTTGTTGCAGGAATTGAAAATTCTCTTTAAAGATCAACATGAGAAGCAACAAGATGAATCAAGCTCTTGGATTCTTGAAGCAAGCTGAGTGCTATGAAGCTTCAGAATCAGAATCAGAAGCAAGAAGGAAGAATGTTCAGATATTCTGATGATAGAATATGATCTGAAACATTATGTCTATATGTTCTGATACATTCTATATTGGCTCTAATACATATTATGTGTTCTGAAACATATTCTATGTTCTGACTCATTCATGCTGACTTTTGTCGTTTAGTTTTGTTCTGTAACATTTCAGGATGTAGAGATGCTCTGATGATGCTCTGGTACATTCAACAATGTTCTGATACAATCTAGCATGAAGTGATGTAAGAAGAAATTCAAGCTCTGAAGCTGTCCCAATGGAAGCAAGAATCAGAAGCTGCGAATGTTCTGAAGATCAAAGAAATTCAAGTTCTGAAGCTGTCCGATGGAAGCAAGAATCAGAAGCTAGGAATGTTCAGAAGATCAGAGAAATTCAAGTTCTGAAGCTGTCCGATGGAAGCAGGAATCAGAAGCTGTGAATGTTCTGAGGATCTAAAGAAATTCAATGTTCTGAAGCTATCCTATGTAAGCAGAAATTAGAAGTCATGAATGTTCTGTAGATCAAGCACTGTGAACGTCTCTACTGAAATACTCAGGGAAGTCTTTTATTATTAAAATTCTTCTAGTATTAACTTCAGGGGGAGATTATTAATCTCAGGGGGAGACATATTCACATGCTTATGCTATAGCTGTGTAAATTGTCTTTAGCCGTCTGCTCTTTCTGATCGCAAATTCATATCATTTATATATGTTTTTGTCATCATCAAAAAGGGGGAGATTGTTAGAACAAGAATTGTTCTGATCAATAATCTTAGTTTTGATGATAACAATGTATATGAATTTTGCTCAAGATAATGTGGTACTCTAATCCTATGCAATTTCCTTTTCAGGAAATATATAAAGAGTATGCACAAATCAGCGCTCAAAAGCTTTGTCTTAGAAGGTTCAGCATGCAACAGCAGAACATGGTCTGGCAAGACATCAGAAGATGGTCAAAGCAGAATCAGAACATGGGTCTATGGAAGCATCAGAAGAACTTGAGATCAGAAGCAGAAGCACTGAAGTTCTCATGGTATCACGCTCAGAAGCACTTCAAGGTCAGAAGACAAGAAGATGCTATGCACCAAGCTGTTTGACTCTGATGATATTCAAATGTTGTATACACAAACATCAGATCAAAAGAAAGTACAGGTGGCAGGCTACGCTGACTGACAAAAGGAACGTTGGAAGCTATTAAAGGCAACGTCAGTAGACACAGCGTGAACAAGGCTCGAGGTAGTTGACAAAAGCGTGAAACATTAAATGCAATGCTGTACGGAATACGCAAAGCATTAAATGCTCCCAACGGTCATCTTCTCAAGTGCCTATAAGTATGAAGTTCTGATGAGAAGCAAGGTTGACGAATACTGAACGAACTTATTCTGAAAAGCTTGCTGAAACGCTGTTCAACTCAAAGCTCAGAAACTTCATCTTCATCAAAGCTCACTACATTGCTGTTGTAATATATTAGTGAGATTAAGCTTAAATATTAAGAGAAATATCACTGTTGTGATTATAGCTTTTCAGAAGCATTTGTAATACTCTTAGAATTGATTACATTAATTTGTAAGTAACTAGAGTGATCAAGTGTTGATCAGGATACTCTAGGAAGTCTTAGCTTGTGTCTAAGCAGTTGTAATTAGAGTGATCACGTGGTGGTCAGGATACTCTAAGAAAGTCTTAGCTTGTGTCTAAGCATTTGTTCCTAGAGTGATCAGGTTGTGATCAGGATACTCTAGAAGACTTAGTCGTGGGCTAAGTGGAAAACCATTGTAATCTGTTGCGATTAGTGGATTAAATCCTCAGGTGAGGTAAATCAATCCGTGGGGGTGGACTGGAGTAGTTTAGTTAACAACGAACCAGGATAAAAATAACTGTGCAATTTGTTTTTATCGTTCAAGTTTTTAAGACTACACTTATTCAAACCCCCCTTTCTAAGTGTTTTTCTATCCTTCAGTCAAGGTATTTTGCTGGACCATGGAGTCCGTAGAATAGTCCGATGATATGATCAAAGGTCGCGCACCTGAGCTACCGTTGAAGTGTGCTCGTGAGTGCCGTACGGGGATTTTTACTCACTTGGCGTTAACACACTTGCGTGCTCGGTATGGTGGGATTATGTGGCCACGTAGGCCAATACATTTTCGGTAACTCACCTCTAGTGAAGTCAAGTAGAATAAGCACTAGACTTTCGCCCGCTGGGCTCATGCTCCAAGACGGCGTGCTCGGTACTTGGTGTTAACACACGTGCGTAAAGGTGGTTACCGGGACAATGACGCCATTCCGGCTAATGTCATCTCGCGGCCAAATAGGCTTGTGCAAACCCGCTTAACTACTCTTGCAGTGTGCTCGTACGAGTCTCTTGATGATAGGCATGAGTGTACTCATCGAGGGTGCGTTCATTCTATAACCTAGTCGAGGCATTAACGCGCTTCTGGATTCCCCGTACACGGGTATGGGTTTTGGCATACGTGTTTGTATACTTGTGATATGATGAGTCCTATGGTGGACAATTCCTTGTTTTCTCCGTACTTGTACCGGATGTGAGGAGAACCCCGGATCAATGGTGGATTCGGTTTTGATGTATGTACCCTGTAGATCCGAGTGGACCCATAGGATAGGAGGACTCACTAAGATTTAGTAATCTCACCCCAATCAACTTATATTTTTTCAGGTACAGTTTAGTAGTGGGTTGTTCAGTAGCGGGTTTGGATTGAAGACTTGGAAGTCGTGTTGGCTCGGAGACCTCGTCAGATCTCTTTTTCCGCTGTGCAGATCCATTGAAGACAGATGTTTTTGTAATTCTTATTAGAATTTCATGTTGTATTGTATTATGGATCTTTCTATATTTATAGCTTTTGTATGTACTTAGTATCAATTTAACATTTCATGCATAATATACTAGTCAATTATGTATGGGATGTTACAGTTGGTATCAGAGCAGGTCGATTCTCGGCCGAGCCATGAGACATCACTAGCAAATCCTTTCCTCCCCACATGTGTGCGTTGCTAGCCTGATTTTACTAGTATCTCATTCAGTCGTATAACTTGATCAACTCATCGACTGAGTGTGGGACGGTAGAATTACGTCAGGGCAGCCACGAGGACTCGTAAACCTGTAAGTGTTGTGAACCCAAGTAGTTGGAGTGGTATGAGTAATGGATTGTTTGGACGTTGTAAGTGAATGATATTGGAGTCTTCAAGCTTAAGAGGAGCGTTTGACACAAAGAAGTAATACCCGAACTACCAAGGTGTGGATTGAGACAGTTAGAACCCTCAGGATTTTGATTGGACGGAGTGAAACTTTCTCTAAGTCTTGGTAATAGCAAGGGAAATCTAGTAAGGATTGAGATAGGGCCTTGTAAGTGAGATTCTCCGAAGGTGTTGAGCTGGGATTTATTAGGATTCAGTACTGATGATGCTGCCGGTGTTAGGTGTGACTGATGAGCTGATAGGACAAAATGATCTTTGGAAGTGCGGACAGAGGAGTTAGACCTTTCTGATTACACTGGTATGGACAGTAATTGGATGGGTGAAGTATTAGATTATGAATCAGCTTGGTGTACTTAAGCGAGAGTAATTACCTAGTAGATGTTGGTGGAATGTATGAGTGTGGTAACTTACGATTGGGCGAGGCGTGAATACCCGGTCGATAGAAGAGGATGTGTATTTCTGTTCTTATCATTTTATATTTAAGTTCTAGAACTACGCTAGATGGAATATGAAATGATGTAGAAGCGTGAAATGCAGTAACCTAAGTTCTTGTTAGTTGTTGTTCGTCTGACCCCGAGTGAAGCCATAGAACTACACTTGGCGTTGGGCGTTCAGGCGAGTAAGAACTAAGATCTATCTAGAACGTCAATAGGATGATCGCAGTGGTGTTGGTTGTTAGGAACCATAGTATTCCTATTTGGACTGAATTATCCTTGGAATCTCATGCGTGTGTGGGACGGGTGAGTACGCGCACTGCATGGTAATCCGAAGTTGAACTTCAATCTTCGTGCTTGGCATTTTGGCTTTCCGAGTAAGTAAACCTTGATGCGTAGCACTCTCAGGTTTTGGCATCCTGAGGAGTGTGATTCTACGGACTTGAGGAACGATGAACCTATTGGAGGCCTGTCCAGACACTTTTCGGTTACGACTATAGTATACACGTGGGGATCATTATACGCCACTGAGGTAGCTTACCTGGATACATGGCCTCGGAGTTGGACCACCATGTTGGTACTACCAGACGGGTATAATGCCAAAGTATCGCTATCATGCACAAGATGCGTGAGTCATCCTTTTTCCGACGTGTGTGGGACAAAAGTGATCTGAAGCTCAAGTTAGAATTCTGATTTGTAACTCGTGAGACGCAGATCCAGACTCTCATAAGGTATGTGGGATAAGGATCCATACGTCGCGCTCGATAGTAGAGGAATACCTAGGCAGACGACGGTGAAATGGATCAAGATCCAATACTATACTTATGGAGACTCTGAGTGATCGTGATCGCGTGGGTTAGTATTAGATTGTACCTTGGGGACGTTCTCGTTTCGTGAAGTGTTAAGTTGGCAATTTTGCATGAGTGTCTAGAGTGGGACTCATGTGCGGCCGCGATATTCTGGTCAGCACATTGAGTGGCTATCCCTTAACACTGGCGACCGGTGATAGAATCGGTGAAAGGTATCTTGGATTAACTTGGAGTGTGACATATTGGGAAGAGTGTTTGTTGATGCTCCGAGTGAAGGAATATGAAGCTTGGGAAGACAAAGACACCCTTGGATCGATAAGTACTGAGGGGTCAGTAGGAGAGATGTGCATGGTGGAAAGTGCAATTCCTTGCATTGCGACTACGCTCAGGCCGTTAGAAGCACTACAATGAAGGATACTGCCGAGGAAGTCAGTTAGTATCTGATTCAGAAGTGAGAAAGGCATTAGATGACTATATGAATGAAGAGTGGCCGTGAGAAGATTGTTGTATCAGTAAGTCGCACGAGTTATCATATGTGATACTACGCTAAGAGAATGAAGGTGTATGGTTGGGTAGAAGTTGTGTAAAACTGCTAGAGTTATCATGAGCTGCAGTATGTTGTGAAGGGTTCGATATACCAGTTGAGAAACAAGATTTGTTGGAATGACAGACATAGCGGTTATACACTATGGGAATCAGTAACGAAGGACGATTTCTAAGTTAATGAGCATTTGGGTTTCAATGTCTTGATACTGAAACGTGTGCCTAAGTTGTGATAGATGGATCTAATCTGAAATGATAGAGTAACTAGAGACTTGGTTCTGGGGAATACGCAACTTCGAGGAGTAGTAGTCGGCGATGGATGTATATGGATTCCTGGCACGTGTTGTATTTGGACAACTGTAGATAAGGAATTATTGCGTATTAATGGAAACTAAATGAACTATGGATATAGCGTAACTCAGAGGATTTCAAGGTGTGTGAATTGTTGGAATCAGAGTAGCGCAACAGATCGAGGAAGAACCAAATAGGTCTGAGGTAGGAATGAACGGACTAATTGTAGGATCTTCTCTTGGGATGGAAGTATCTTCCCAAGAGGAACTCGTCGAAGCAACGTTTCATTTTGTCAGTCTCTCTCGGGGATCCACCATAATCACGAGAGATACCGACAGTGGTCCAGATTGGGAAGAGACCTTGTGGATGACATGTGATCCGATGTTCGTAGATCATCAGTTGAACTTGTAAGCATCAAGGGTTGGACATAGTATCGTGATCGCCCGAATGCTGGAGGCTAGTGAAGACATTCAGCTGGCACAAGTTCTTTGTGGTTAAGCCTTGTGCACTATGATCGTGCAGGAAGACTTGGGCAATGGTTACAAGTCAGCTGTTGAATTTCACCTCTCATGAGTAGAATCTTGTGTGAGGTTGCCGAATTTCAAGGCTATAGTTGCAAGATGCTACGCTATCATGGATTCGGTGATGATTGATACGTCTAGAACTGAGGCGAGAGTTAAGTAAGGAGATTCAGTTGTATAAGTAAAGGTAAATTTGGGATAATCATCCTAAGACTTTGGGAACCGGAAATTAAGACCAAGCAATTTGGCTAACACCTAATGACATTGTATGGACTCGAGTGGAGAATAATTTGAAGTGTTGTCGAAGAAGTGACGTTGTGGCGGTAATTCTCAAATGGGAAGTAATTTAAGGAGCTGAGTGAATCAGTAATGTTTGTTGAATGAGGGTGAACACACCAGAGAATGAAACGAAGGATATCCGACATGAGTGGATTATTAGAGTTTTTGAAGTTTTGGAGATTCAGTGCAGAGCAGTGAAGGTTAAGGACCCTGGAAGGATCTTTCCCCAGATATGTCAAGACGAAGTATCTGGATAGACGTGTTGCTTGAGAGTCAAGGTTCTAACCATGCATAGTGGGACGCAGGTGTTTTGGCAGAATATGTTTCTTCGTATGAAATGACCCTCAGACAGAGTAGTGAGATTATCTGAAGAGAAATGTAAGAAACATTTCATCCCCTGGTTGGTATAGATTTGGACACGTTGTTTCCGTGGTGATCAGAAAGAATTCGAGGATGAATTCAATTTAAGGGGAGGAGAATGTAATACCCCGACTCTCCGACACCGGTAATTGTCATTAATTGGTAAAATGATAATTAAAGGATACATTAGTCTTGTTCCATTTGGATGAGTAGTAATATACATATACCAAGTGTGACCATAAGAAAGTAAGTGGATTAGTTAGAATCCAACTAAGTGGCATATTGGTAATTACCACTTAGTTGGAGGGTTTTATGGACATTTAACTCTATTGCATGGGCTTAAGGACTTGTTTGGCTATGAAGCACATTTTCATAAGTGAAGTATATGATAGAACAAAGATAAGAGAGAAGAAAGAAGTTCACATCTCCATTTTCGTATTCCATGGTGCAGCTCCACTAAATCAGGTATAACTCTCTGCCTGTAACTCCGATCATAACGATTCTGGTCCCGTTGGAAAGCTAACGAAATTCTCTTCAATTTGCATATATGGTTCGCGTTCATATCTTTTGTTTTGAAGGAGAAAAGTAAGCTTGAAGTTGGGACATGCATGTTGAATGTGAAGAAGAGTGGGCTACGGATTTGATGAAGATGAAGTGAAACTTTGACTATGGTGGGAGTTCAATGGAAGTAAGAAAACAATCTTAACCTCTCTAGATCCATGGTGAGTCCTTAGTTAGAGACTTGGGGGGAAATTATGAGAATTGCATGTTTTGGGGTTTAGGGATTGTGAGATAAATCCATGAAATTCATGATGCTAAAACATGTTATGTGATAATTGTTGGTTGTTTGTGATGCATATTACTATTATACATTGTAATTTGACACATGCAGGTGGATTCTAGGGGTTAAAGTACCCCATTACAGAACTGGTGAGCTCTGCGTTTTTCTGCATCTGTGATGGTCCGCTAAGCGGACTAAGGTCGCTTAGTGGATACTGGTTGTTTTCTAGAAAATCGTGAGTCCGCTAAGCGGACGTGAGGCCGCTAAGCGGATTATGCTGTTTGTGGAAAAATAAAATATCGCGAATCCGCTAAGCGGACAGGAGCCGCTAAGCGGAAGATGCTGATTGCAGAATTCTGTTTCTTACCCCTTGAGTGCAGTTCTGGTTTTATTTGTAACCGGACTCCTCCCTATTTGTTTATGCATACCTGTTGGTAGTATGCGACGCTGTTAAGCATTAAGTTATAGTACTTCCATTTAATTATTCGGAATTGTGAAATATGCCTAATTTGAATGTGATGGTGTAACTACTACTAATCGTTCCTTAATGCTTTTCGAATGCAATGTGATGGAACATGAGAATGTGTTGATATCCAAATGTTTTGGTTAAACATTCGGATTGGATTGTCTTATGACTTAGCGCTTGTTATGTGTGTGTATGCTTGAATCGAAGCGGGCCAGGGGCTAGGTTGGGATATACCTCTTACTATGAAGTCAAGGTATTTTCCTGGACCATGGAGTCCGTAGAATAGTCCGATGATGTGATCAAAGGTCGCGCACCCGAGCTACCGTTGTAGTGTGCTCGTGAGTGTCATACGGGGCTTTTTACTCACTTGGCGTTAACACACTTGCGTGCTCGGTATGGTGGGATTATATGGCCACGTAGGCCAATACATTTTCGGTAACTCACCTCTAGTGAAGTCAAGTAGAATAAGTACTAGGCTTTCGCCCGGTGGGCTCATGCGTCAAGATGGCATGCTCGGTACTTGGTGTTAACACACGTGCGTAAAGGTGGTTACCTGGACAATGACGCCATTCCGGATAATGTCATCTCGCGGCCAAATAGGCTTGTGCGAACCCGCTTAACTACTCTTGCAGTGTGCTCGCACGAGTCTCTTGACGATAGGCATGAGTGTACTCATCGAGGGTGCGTTCATTCTATAACCTAGTCGAGGCATTAACGCGCTTCTGGATTCCCCGTACACGGGTATGGGTTTTGGTATACGTGTTTGTATACTTGTGATATGATGAGTCCTATGGTGGACGATTCCTTATTTTCTCCGTACTTGTACCGGATGTGAGGAGAACCCCGGATCAATGGTGGATTCGGTTTTAATGTATGTACCCTGTAGATCCGAGTGAACCCATAGGATAGGAGGACTCACTGAGATTTAGTAATCTCACCCCAATCAACTTATATTTTTTTCAGGTACAGTTTAGTAGTGGGTTGGTCAGTAGCGGGTTTGGATTGAAGAGTTGGAAGTGGTGTTGGCTCGGAGACATCGTCAGATCTCTTTTTCCGCTGTGCAGATCCATTGAAGACAGGTGTTTTTGTAATTCTTATTAGAATTTCATGTTGTATTGTATTATGGATCTTTCTATATTTATAGCTTTTGTATGTACTCAGTATCAATTTAACATTTCATGCATAATATACTAGTCAATTATGTATGGGATGTTACAATAAATACATTAATGTAAAATTTATCATATACTAATATAAAGATTTTAATTAAAAAAAAAGGTAAATTCTTAAGTACTATTAAGTTCTAGTAAGTTTTGATTGGGTACTCATATTTTTTAGCAAAATTTTTTTGAATTTTTTTTTTGAAATTAAATTATTATAGAAAAGTTACCTATTGTTCCATAATTAGATAATGTGTATTTACCCAACTAAACTTTATGGTACAAGAGTATTGACATAATATAAATACCATTATTATCGTTGTTGTTTTTATTACATAAAGTTTGTTGTCTTAGTATAAGTTTTTTTCTATTCATTTTAACTCTACATTATCGTTGTAAATTTTTTAACATATGCATTCAATCACATTATATCAAATCGATATTTATAAAATGTCTTTACAACTACTTATAGATATTTGAGTTTAATAGACCCAGCAATAGCACTTTTTGAATTGATTTAAAATAGATATAAATCTAATTGTTATAATTTCAAGTTTTAAGATTTTCTTATAAATTGTTTGATCAGTTTAAATAAATAAAAATATATTTAAATTTTGATACTGCAGATTTGCATTCTAAAGGCCCTTGAAAAGAAGAACGGAAGAATATTCTATTCGTTAACTGAAACTTGAAACTTTAAATATGACTTTATTATCTTTAATTATATTTAACTTTTTCTAATTATACTATGCTTAATATTTGAGATCTGAGAACTTTTAATAATAACCATACGATTTAATATTAATAATAAACTAGTATATCAATTTTTCTTGTAAAATACTTAATATCTATCTGGATTTTCTATTTCAAACCTACAGACAACTATTATAATAATAATAACAATAATAATAATAATGAAAAGAGAATTTAAATAGAGAGTAACATGTTTATAGAGTTATTTTGTAAAATAAAGCTTAATAAAAAAAGGTTTTTATAAAATATTAGATATAATAAATATTTAAATAGTACAAACTACACATTCATATTCTACTAGTATGAAACATTTCATAATTTTATATATTTTTTACACAACCTCGTAACAAATATATGTGTTAGTGTTACAAATAAAGTTAAAATATTGTTTGCATACTTATAATCAACACGAATTTTGTATTTTTATTTGAAACTATGAAATGTTCTTTTTGTCACTTTCATTACTAGTAAAGTTTACTTGCAATGGGAGTTTTTTACAATTTTGAACTAAAATGATATATTTGGGAATTGTTATTTGTAATTTCTCTATCATAAGCAATTTTTACACTCAATTTAGGGCTCGGCTAATAGGACATTTACCTGTCTAACATGTCATGGAAACTTTCAACAATGTGGAGGAGTGCACTATGCATGCATAATATTAAGTCAGCCAGTCTTCAATCCTGGATATTTTGATGTAATAGAGAATATTTTGAAGTGTACTGATATATAGGGCTCGGCTAATAGGACATTTACCTGTCTAACATGTCATGGAAACTTTCAACAATGTGGAGGAGTGCACTATGCATGCATAATATTAAGTCAGCCAGTCTTCAATCCTGGATATTTTGATGTAATAGAGAATATTTTGAAGTGTACTGATATATATATATATATATATATATATATATATATATATATTAGATGTTCTTAATCTTATCTAATGTATATTTTGATGTAATAGAGAATATATCAAAGTGTGTACATGTAAGGTATATACATTACCAGATGTTCCTTATCTAATAGCTCTCTGGATTTTTTTTTGAAGGAATGTTAAATGTACTTTTTCAATATTATATATATAGAATTGACAACCACAAAAAAAGTCAAATCACATAGGTTAGATTGACTTGCTAAATCTCTTGCTAAGCTTCTTATTCTTAGGCTACTATTTAGAGAATATTTTATTGACCAGTAAGCATGAGGGCTAGTGCTCAATTTTGAAGAGCCTATAGCACACCTCAAAATACGTATATGACTCCGGCTTTTTCATTTTCATTATGTAGTTGTCTTTATTTGTGTTTCTTAATACCTCCTTCAGTTATGCTCGAAGTCTTTTCCAGCACTGTAGTCGTATTCTCCTTGACGGGTTTCCGATGCAAAAGCTTTGAAGAAAATGGAAACCCCGAGATAGAAGAAGCAGGGGATGAGATAGAAGAAGCAGGGGTAGAAGCAGGTAAGGTTCTTGAGAGTCTCTATCTTATTACTTTTGGTTACATAGGACTATCGATAATGATCGCTTCAATTTTTTTTAGAGAGCATAAATGCATTAATGTAAAATTTATCATATACTAATATAAAGGTTTTTATAAAAAAAATAGAGGTAAATTCTTAAGTACTAGTAAGTTTTAGTAAGTTTTGATTGGGTTCTCATATTTTTTAGCAAAATTTTTTTGAAATTTTTTTAGAAATTAAATTATTATAGAAAAGTTACCTATTGTTCCATAATTAGATAATGTGTATTTACCCGACTAAACTTTATGGTACAAGAGTATTGACATAATATAATACCATTATTATCGTTGTTGTTTTTATTACATAATGTTTGTTGTCTTAGTATAAGTTTTTTTCTATTCATTTTAACTCTACATTATCGTTGTAAATTTGTTAACATATGCATTCAATCACATTATATCAAATCTGTAACACCCCACACATATCATTGCCTATGATAATATGTGCATGGCATTAATGGTACTGAAATCATACATAAATACGTCGCGGATATTATAATGTTAGTACAATGAGTACAAAACAAGCCGAAATAGTCATGGCTGAATACATAAGTATCAAGTACTAATTCATGAGTTCCAAAAGAGAGTACATAAACTCAAACATAAGGTACTGATGCTGAAAGAATAAAGAAAAGAAAAAGGTCTTCGCCATCAAACATCACTGCAAGACTAAGTCGCCTTACCCTTGCCCTTGTCCTGTCTCGAAGATCCTGAAAAACAATAATTGAAATGGGGTGAGATTACTAAATCTCAGTGAGCCTCCCTATCTTAAGGGTTTGCTCGGTTCTACAAGGTACATGCATCATAAACGGATTCACCTAGAATTCGGGGTTATGCCTCACGTTTAGGTGCAAATACAAACAAGGGTATCACCACAATTGGAATTCCATTAACTATCCAATGAGGCGTTCAATAAAAATAACAATTCACAATATACAAACTCATATCCTTATGTGAGGAATCAAGGAGTTATACCCATATGACTAGGCTACCTCTGCCACGTACCCTCGGTGAGTATCCAAGTACATATATGTTGAAAGACTTGCACAAGCACACCGCACGATGAATTCGGGTCATTCCTATATGGAATTCCACCCGAGATGAGTTAAGTTGTACCATTACCTACAAGGCATTTACAACCTCATCACCAAGCACGCCAGTGAGTTACCAAGTGGGAAACGCCATTAAAGACCTCGGTCTTGCTTCCACTGCAATGGTATTCATCCTCTGTACGCAGGTGAGTAAACAGGTGCATTATGTCCTTTTCGACGTACAAGTCGACCGGGCGAAAGCCTAGTAACATTGTCTAATTGACGTTACTAGAGGCAAGTAATTCAGTGATTGCCTACGTGGCATCACCCACTTACCATACTAATCACACAGGTGAGTTACCAAGTGGGAAACGCCATTAAAGACCCTCACTTGCTTCCACCGCAATAGTAGCTCAGGTAACGCAAAATATACGGATATAGACACATATATACAACAAGCATGAAAGCCAAATCATCCATGGTATATAATACATATCACAAACGCCACACGGGCTACCAATGGGCATCCACATAGTGGGTAAACAGGATTTACTATCCTAGTAGTACGGTTTACTCCGATTCACGCATATTCAACCAAAGGCAAGTTCACAAAAATCAAGCATCCGAACGTCCAACCGGAACAGCGGGAAAACAATTTACATTGTATTATATGCACATAATATTAGACAAAATCCATCGTATAAATATCATGTCATTTGTACATACTCGTCACATGTGAGTTAAATATGTTTTGATCATGAAATATATTAAACATAATTGGACCATATAATTATTTAGAACGTACATGGACACACATTAGTCTCATAACAAAGAGGCTTCCGGTTCCCGACATGGAACGGAACTGCACTCTGGGGAATTAAACATACCATTATTGATTCTATAAATGTTAATCCGACATCATGTAACTAAACATCCATTTTCCATAAATTTTAAATAAATTAAAATTATTATATCTAAGCATATTCATAAAGATCATTAAAAGACCTTTCAAACGCTTCCGACCGGGCTTCATTTCGAGTTACGAAACTTAAGTTATGATCAAAACAATAAAAGTCATTTTTCGTTCAATGCGCAATCGATTTACACTATATGCAAATCGATTGCACGCTTCAGTTTTTGTCCAAAAACCAGTTTTTCAAGGGAGACATCGATTGGGATCCTGTGCAAATCGATTTACACTTGTAGCAGAGTCAAAAAAACGTATTTTCCTGCATAAAACCAGTTCCAAAACATCCTAAAACATTCCTAAGGTTCCCTAATGATCCAAATTCGAACTCCATCATGTATCATCATTCTACGACATATAATTGCATCAAAGAACACATACTTCATCCATTAAACAAACATGCAATGATTTTTTTTATCACACAAATCCCCAATTTTCCCCAAATTCCAATTTCCCCACAAAACCCCAAGTCTCTAACTAGAGACTCACCTTGGATTGAATGAAGATTAAGCTACAGCACTGGGCTAGGGAGATGGAGACAGTGACGAAATTCCACTTGCATGCAAGAAATTGATGAACTTGAAAATGACCTTCTTCCTCCTCTTCCCTCTCTCACGGTTCCCTTTCTCTCTTTTCTTTCTCTATTTCTTTTTCCCAATTCTGAATTTTGTTTTCAAAATAACAAGAGTGGAATGTCAATATTGCCCCCAAACCATTCTCTTATTCCTTAAGTGCCCTTTAGTCATAATCCAACTAACTTAGTTACTACATTCTTTTGTTTATTTATTTTATTTTTTCCATTTAATAAATAAACAAACAATAGTGGGTTGTTACATTCTCCCCCCCTTAAATAAGAATTCGTCCTCGAATTCGAAAACTTACCAAAAAAGATGTGGATATGACTCTCGCATCTCCGCTTCACGCTCCCAAGTGGCTTCTGTAGCGGGAAAAATCTGATATCGAAGCCATGGGATTGACTCAAATCAATATTTCATTTGAAATCGCCACCGCGCTTTATTTTTTCAAAGGAAAAGGGAATAGAACGAAAAACCCAAAGTTTTGTTTTTAAAACAAGAAAGAGAACTCAGGTTCGGGTGTTGATTATATGAGGGGAAGGTTTAAAGCACCCCTCATATCTGTGGTACTCCACAGGAACCTTTTTGAAAATCTGTGTCGTGTGTGCTAAAAAAAGGGTTTGTTTTATTTTTAAAATAAGCTCGGCAAAGCGTTAAGCTTTGTGCCTACATACCTCCTCGGTGCAATGGAGAAGTCAGAGCTAATGTAGTTCCGCTTAAAGGGAAAAAAGTTTTTAAAACGGATAAACACTTTATCGTCGTTGGAGAGAAATACTCAGCCATTGATCTTGAGCATGAGAACAAATGAGTTCTTTGCTTCGCAAATGAAAGAAGGGCTCCAACTCGGATAAAATCGACGAGTATGCCACTAGCTCTCTCACGCGGAAAAGATCTCATTATATCAATCAATTTCAAAATCGTGGGGTATAACCACTCGTTCCGACAATTAACAGTGTCTAAACTTTTGAAGAAAAGAGGCCACTAAGGGCAAAATATTTTTTTTAAGAAAAAAGGTTTTGAAAAGATTTGCAAACATAAGAATATTTTGAAAAAGGGAGAAGATTTTGAAAATTTAAGAAGTGGGAGGAGATGAAGAGGCTATCCTATTGCGTAAAATAAAAGCTAAGGAAAGAAACGGTCTAACCAAATTAAGAAGCCACCACTTGACATTATGAGTCAAAGTAGATTTCCCATCCTTTGGACTTATCAATACCAACACATTAACACTTGGGGATCCAGATGAAAATATTATCTTAGCACCACTTCGCATTAAGCACATTAAAATTTCTGACGAAAATCGGGCAGAGTAACGGCTGTTTTCGGGTAAAATCCTTATCTCAATGCCTTGGAATTAACCATCAAGGACTTTCAAGGAAATACCTGCATACACAAACAGACAACAATCCAATGCCAGACAGACAGAACAATCACAGAGTAATAACAGAATGAGGGTCCAGAGGTCCTAAGTCCATAAGTCCGAATCTCCAAAATGCTCGGGATAGTAACCAATAGTCCGAAAGAGAACCTTATGTGTTTTTTAGATTTTGGTTGATTATTAGTGTTTTAGCATAAAAGTAAAGTATGGTCCAAGTGGACAAAAGAAAAATAGAGGAAGCATAAACATAGTGTCCAAGTGGACAAAGAAAAAATAGCGGAATATAAACGTCCAAATGGACAAAGAGAAAATGGCGGAAACATAAACATGATGAAATGATAAAATAAAGCGATAAAGCGAGAAATATAAAGAGCAATATAATAAATTGCGGAAATTAAAGTTAGTTGTTAGATGTTAAAGATAACCATCTTGAAACTTGTCAAGTATGTTATCAAAGTTAGTAGTAAAGATCGATGATGAGTGAAGGATGTTCTCGGATTTAAATTCAATGGAACTTTATCAGAAGCTTGATAAAATCATAGCGACTACACGATAAATTTCCATAAGTCTTAAATCAACCACATACAATTCTCTTCCATATTTGATATTTTTTGTTCGGGACACGAAATATTGCGCTATGTTAAGCAGATCGCCAAGTGAATTATGTAGAAATCACCCTACAACGAGGCCGGTCAAAACTTTATGTGCTAATGCATGCGAGAGAAATGATATGTAGATCATTCTCCGAAAGCAATACCGCACGAAAAGAAAATAGGTAACGATCTAGTCTTTACTAAGAATCCATAAGAATTCTCAAAGTGTTAAGACTTTCATCGATCAAAAGAAAAAAAGAAGAAGAAGAAGATAAAATGCATAAAGTAAAGTCAACTCACACTATCATTAATATCATTCATCTAATATTATGGATTTGGTCCTTTCAAACCTATCAACATCCTAGATCCAATGATATTAATGAAATGGAGGAAGAAGAATAAAATTCACAAAAGACAGTCAACTCGCACTATCATTAATATCATTCATCTAATATTATGGATTTGGTCCTTTCAAACCTATCAACATCCTAGATCCAATGATATTAATGAAATGGAGGAAGAAGGAAGCCAAAACAAGCATAAAAAAGGCAAAAAACCACATTCTGCTAGCAGGAAATCGATTTCATGCAGGGGGTAATCGATTTCCATAGTGCAGTTTTCAAAAAAAACAAGTTACGTTCAGCAGGAAATCAATTTCAGCCTTAAGGAAATCGATTTCATCAGTGTAAATTTCAGCAAAAACATCATTTAAAGGCATGAAACTTGATTTGAACAAATATACAAACACCTTATGATCACACATCAACTTGAGCACGAAATTTCCATCACAAAACCAGCAAATATCATCAATATAGCATCAAAGATGCATTGAACACAAGCAATAAAGATCTACAACATGGATCTAGCAAATTACCACTTCTTGAACAAAAGTCTTGGAGTAGCTTCAAGAGCAAGCACAAAGTGTATAGATCCTTCAAATTTGGAGATGAACAACCAAAGAAAAGAGAGAAATGTAGGAGGTTTAGTTCAAAATTAGCAAGATTCAATGTGAATCTCACTAATCTTATGAAAATGAACTTTGGGTGAGGGTTTTGGAAAGGGTGAGAAATGAATTTGCAAGCAATTTTTTGGCTCTCCAAGCTTGAGAAATGAGAGAGTAGTGGCCTCTATTTATAGGATGAGAGCAAGAGTAGTGGCAATTTGGTCATTTGCTCTTAGTTAATTAACTTGTGTTTAATTGGTGATTAAAGTGGCATTTAAATGGTAAAAATGGTAAAATGAGGTTAAAATGGAATTAATGAAGGGAATTATTTTGGTGAGGTGGAAAGTTGGTAAAATGACAAAAATGGTCAAAGAAAATAGGTGCCAAAATCAAATCAAGCTTCCCTCTCTATTTTTTTTGAATTTCGCCTTAAGGAAATCGATTTCCCCCAGGAGTGAAATCGATTTCACTGTGTTCTAGAAGAGAATTTGGCGCAAAATACACTAGGGAAATCGATTTGCCCAGGAGGGAAATCGATTTCATGCTGTCCAGAATGTGATTTTGTTGAAAATTGCTGTAGGGAAATCGATTTACCCAAGAGGGAAATCGATTTCATCAGTCCAAATTGTGGAAAATGCCTTGTTTATTGCATGTCTTGGCTTGGTACCTAGAAAACAAAAGTCTACAAAGAAACAAAGCAATATTTTTGGTATTTGGGTTAGTATAATATGCATACAAGATAAACAATCATTGGTGCAAAACTTCCAAGTGAAGCTCTTGATTAATGATTGGGATATGAATGATATATGATCTTAGGGTCAAAAATTGGGGTATGACAGATGCCCCTATTTAAGTTTCTTCGATCCGGAGGTACGATGATTGCAAATCTTCGTTTTGACGAGATTGAAGAGACTTAAATATATAAAACACACAATTGTTTATCCTAAGATGCAATGCAAAGGTTTAATGAATGCATATGATGATGATGAAACATAGCAACACTGGGGATGCAAAGGAAATCCACTGGGAACACAAAATGTCTTTGTGGGAAGAATTCCACTGGGGAAGATAAGAATCTGTTGGAGAGATGGGAACAATTCCACTGGGGAAGGTAAGAATCTGTTGGAGAGACGAAACTTTGCTGGGAAAAGAAACTTCACTGGGGAAAACATTTCGCGCCAGAGAGGTTAAAGCATCACCTTTCACTAGGGTGAGAAAAGGGGACATCCTCTTTCACTGGGGATGAGAAATATGCATCCTCTTTCACTGGGGAATCAGAATACCTATCCTTCGTTAATAGAGAACACACCATCGTTCCACTGATGATATGAATAGAAATGCATCGATGTACCATTGACGATGAAGATAACAAAATACACCCACGTTCCACTGAAGGTGAACTACCAACGTCCCACTGGAGGTAGAAAGAGATGTATCGCCGTACCACTAACGATAACATATACCAACGTTCCACTGAAGGTATTGAAGAAAAATACATCGACGTACCACTGACGATGAAGATAATAAAATACACCCACGTTCCACTGAAGGTGAACTACCAACGTCCCACTGAAGGTAGAAAGAGATGTATCGCCGTACCACTAACGATAACATATACCAACGTTCCACTGAAGGTATTGAAGAAAAATACATCGACGTACCACTGACGATGAAGATAACAAAATACACCAACGTTCCATTGAAGGTGAACTACCAACGTCCCACTGGAGGTAGAAAGAGATGTATCGCCGTACCACTAACGATAACATATACCAATGTTCCACTGAAGGTATTGAAGAAAAATACATCGACGTACCACTGACGATGAAGATAACAAAATACACCAACGTTCCACTGAAGTTGAACTACCAATGTCCCACTGGAGGTAGAAAGAGATGTATCGTCGTACCACTAACGATAACATATACCAACGTTCCACTGAAGGTATTGAAGAGAAATACATCGACGTACCACTGACGATGAAGATAACAGAATACACCAACGTTCCACTGAAGGTGAACTACCAACGTCCCACTGGAGGTAGAAAGAGATGTATCGTCGTACCACTAACGATAACACATACCAACGTTCCACTGAAGGTATTGAAGAGAAATACATCGACGTACCACTGACGATGAAGATAACAAAATACACCAACGTTCCACTGAAGGTGAACTACCAACGTCCCACTGGAGGTAGAAAGAGATGTATCGCCGTACCACTAACGATAACACATACCAACGTTCCATTGAAGGTATTGAAGAAAAATACATCGACGTACCACTGATGATGAAGATAACAAAATACACCAACGTTCCACTGAAGGTGAACTACCAATGTTCCACTGGAGGTAGAAAGAGATGTACCGCCGTACCACTGACGATAACACATACCAACGTTCCACTGAAGGTATGAAGAGATATACCACCGTACCACTGATGATATAAAAAAGAGATAATTCATTGACGTACCACTGATGATGAAAGAGAACAAGATACACCAACGTTCCACTGAAGGTGAGCTACCAATTCAATAGTTGAAGGTAGGAGAAAATTGAATTACCGCCATAATAGTTGACGATGAGCTACTGAGAATAATAAGCTGTCGCTAAGAATAGGGATCAACTTCTTCTTTAATCAAGGACATGGCTTGAGAAAAGGAACTGGATGCAAACTGTCACTTCTGATGAAGGGACTTACCATTTGCTGAGCTTCTTCCATTTGGATGCAAACTGTCACTTACACTGAAGAGACTTACCATTTGCTGAGCTTCTTCCACTTGGAATCAAGAAGTTCATAAAGTATGAGAGATTATCACTTGATTGGAAGATAAGATTAATATGTGGAGACATACAAACTTGCTCAAATAAAGAGGCTTGCATTTGTTGTCAACAAAACATGCTAAGGACAGAACCTGCCCCTTGCTTTCAAGTACAAATTCCAACGGAGTGCAATGACAACACTGCCGGGAAATAAGCCTTTCAATATCTGATAAGAACATCAATCACAAATGAATTTTCCATTGTTGAGGAAAGCATAATCCTTAAGAGGTGCAAAATAAATGCCTCCTCAATCTAGGTTTCCCAGCCTAGAGAGGTTCAAAATAGTATTGCAAGAGACTAAAGTTCAACTCCAGGAATAAACTAGATAGAAACGGCCAAACAAAGCTTTGCCCCATGAGGAATAAACTCAACTGGGGATTAATTCCATCCTGACAAATGAGCTGGGGAGGAACACCAAAGCAAAATTCTTCCACGAGGAACAAACTCAGTGGGGATTATCAATCTCTGCAAGGAATTTACAGATCATCTTCTTCTTATCAAAAAGATTGGACAACACCTCAAGCTCTATTATGGGGAATCAGAGAAAATTTCTTTGGAGAAGATCTCCATTCCGAACTTGCAGAGGAAATAAGAAGTTAACATCAAAGCAAACAAGTTAACATGCGGGGGATTTTAGTTCAAAACTCAACACAAGGTGAGAAAGAAAACCCAACAGTCAACCGTTGTCTCAAAACTTCTTGGTAGAGAGTGACATACTCTGGACTAATCATGGCAACAACCTTTGTACTTCAAGCTAATGAGGTGATCAAGGTAACTTCTGATTCATAACTTGCCCCAGACTACATGGTCTATGAAAGGAAACTACCTCAAAAAGGTTCATAGAGATCCTTGGCATCATGAAGACTTGGAATAATCTGCCCCAGATCAATAGATTCTTGGAGAGATTTGTCAAATCTCGACGTAGCTGCCCCTGATTGACTGAACTTGGCACATTCCTTTGTTCGACAGAGTCTTCAAGCTTTGCCCCATGTTGGTAATCAAACTTGCAAAAGCATTATACTGGGAAAACAACATGCCCCTGGCAATGTTTTAGTTTTCTACTGATGATCAGATGTAAACTTCCTGGATGTCAAACAAATGTTTACAAGCAGAAAAGTGTTTATTCTGAGAATGATAATCAAAATGCAACAATTATGTAAGTCTTGAAGTTTCAAAAAGATGTCGCAAAACCTTGTGAACAAATCACTGGTTAAGGAATGACATTGATTTTTGTATTTTATGCATATGATACCAGCATAAGTTTTCAGCATAACCGATGGGAGTCAGGAACGCTTTCTTGTTTAAGTATGCTTTCGAAATAAACCCTGCTTCAATTAGGACTTTTGAGGGTTGTAACGTGGCCTGGTTCATGGTTTTCAGAAAAAAAGATTTTTAGGCTCAAAGTTTATTTAGCCCACCCCATCTTCGTGATGTTCTCCAGTCCTATGTTCAATTAACTTAACATGAGTATTCATCTCTCAAAAGGATTTTGTGCCATTGATGATCCAATGAAGCTTTCTTGGAATAGCAGTCACCTTTCTCGTCTTCGTTTTTGTATTCACACAGATTTGTTCATTTTTTAGGACTTTTGCTTTATAGTCCTTTCTTTTCACTTTTCACTCTTTTCTCTTTTTTTATTTATTTATTTCCCTAACTTTTGCCTGGACTGATTCTTTTGAATTGGTCGTCCAGCGGGATGCTCTAACTTTTGCCTAAGTTACTTGTTTTCAAGTTTTTGACTTAGTGAGCTTTTTTCTTCTTTCTTTTTTCTTTCCTTTTTATTATTTTGATTTGAACAAATCGTGTGACATTGACTTTGTCTTGACTTGTTGAGAGGGTTGTGACTGCCTCATTCTTTGGCGGATGGAGGATAACCAATGTGGTTTCACATTTTCCAGCCTTTTGATGCGCGGGGAATAACCATTGTGGTTTCCCATGATCCATCCTTTGATGTGGATATGACATGCTTGACCTTTGGATGCACAATCCTTTTTGAAATATGAACACTCGGTCAAATTAACTGAAGACTACCCTGCCCCAGGTTAAAAATTAGGGTTTTTTCGTTTAGAAAAGAAACTCCTACTTCAAGGCTCAAAGGGGTTAACAAGGGATTATCTTCCTTATATCTCCGGTGTTTGGGAATTTGAAACAATGCCTGTACATCATCAGCAGGGTCTTATTCAAAAGCATACAACCAGAAATTTTGCATTTTCAGATCATCATCCTCCCTCCAATCCTTGCATAAGCAAGAGTTTGGCAAAAGCAACTGGTATCATAATGCATAAAAACAAATAAACATGAGTGAAACGAATGGATTACTTCAAGACAAACATTATCATTGCATTAGCATTAACATTCAAAAACAAACAAGTTTCTACATGCAAACAATGCATTGAAAAACAAGAAATATTACAAATGAAAATTAGTAAGAATTCTAAAAACTGAGAAAACCCTCTCCATCTGGGCATATGCTGAACGAAACATCTTTCGAACTTCAGGCTACCATCAATAGTGATTCATTCATTCTTTGGCAAAGAATTGGCTTGAACATCATAACCAACATCTTGGAAAGTCAAAATACCAGCATGGATTAATCTTTGAACTTCATCTTTCAGAGGCCAACCATTCTCTAAGTCATGTCCAGGAGCATTCTGATGAAAAGCACAAGTGACATTAGCATTGTACCACCAAGGGAGTTTCTCAGGAACAAGAGGCGGTGACCTTATCTGAACCAAATTCTTACGAATCAAAGCAGGGTACAATTCCGTGTAAGTCATGGGGATGAGATCAAAATTCCCCTTTTGAGATTGACTTTGCTCGTTCTGTGGAAGGGCTTGTTGACGACTACTCTGTTGATAATCTGGAATTGCATGAATTGAATTGGATACAGGAATGACATGGGAAACATGCTGATGTTGATGATGATTGCTTCCTCCCCTGCTTCTCTTCTTTGAAAAGTCATTACCAAACTTCTTCACACTACCAGCTGAGTTACCTTCTTCAAGCAAACATTCCTTTCGGACATCTTTTTCTAGAAGTGCTTTCATATCCACCTTTCCACGGGAGTCAGTAGGTGTACGGACTATTATCCCCTTAGGAAAGGATGAGTTCAGAGTTTTGAGAAAGACCTTTGCCATCCTTTTTTCCTTCATAGGAGGATTGACTTAGGCAACAACTAGAGCCTCAACCAGAGCAGTCAGATGCTCCACACCAACCTTCAGAGTAATCACCTCTTCACGGCGTTCACGAATCTCTTGCTTGATGCTTTCCATTTCTTCTTAGCAAGAGTGTTGTACTGATGATACCAGGAGAAAGGAAATAAGGCTCTGGAGAATTTATTTAGAAAGCAGGACCAAATGTAGAATGATGCATGCAATGCAGTAATTTGTTTTTTTTTTATTTTAATTTTTGAGTTTCAAGGAACTTAAGATATTAACTTGTAAACACTCAAACATTGGACTAAAGCTTTGATTAAGTTATCATCAAAATCAATCATCCATTTTGGTGGATTAGAATTTTCACCCCATCAACACCCAAGATCCATTGAGTTTGATGAAACTTATGATGTTTACAAGGAAAGACCTCTAAGTTCCTTGAAAATCAAAAGAAAAAGAGTTTTCATGGATGCATGAATGCATGGTTTATGCATCAACCACAACCAAGAGAAAGCAAGGTCACATAAGATCATAGTTCAAAGGTTCGACGTCACGAGCATGGAGCCATGGGTCCAACCATCCCAAAAGGTATGATCTAAGGAATTTTGTACCTGCCAATCGGGTTCTACAAAGGTTCCCAGAGTTTTCAATCTTCTATCGGATATTACCGGCACGCACAATTGCTCATGGGCGCCAATAATATGCCTAAAAAGACCTCGTCTGAGCGTAGTATCGCATGACAACAAGCTCAAATTGGTACTTGATCTTGTTTCTGCACTACATCCTAAAAAGGCTTAGATGGGTTAAAAAGGTTCTAGGCCATTCAGCTTCTACGGACACTCACTATTGAAAGTAATAGCGTTATCACGATGGTTCGTAACAATCTCTACTACCTTCCATGAGGCCTCCACTGATTGGGGTTCCACCATATGATGCTCATGTTAAGGATTGCTCCTGACATGCAACTATTGGTCTTACCACCTCCTATCTCAAGTTACTCACCAAAGTCCGGGTTAGAACTTTATCTCATCACATAGGAACTATCGAGCACCAAAAGAAAAAGAAAAATAAAATAAACAAACAAAGCACACAACAATATTTACAAATAAAACACACAGATAAACAAAAATAGGCTTAACACACTTAAAACTGGATCCCCAGTGAAGTCGCCATTTTTCTGTAGCGGGAAAAATCTGATATCGAAGCCATGGGATTGACTCGAATCAATATTTCATTTGAAATCGCCACCGCGCTTTATTTTTTCAAAGGAAAAGGGAAAAGAACGAAAAACCCAAAGTTTTGTTTTTAAAACAAGAAAGAGAACTCAGGTTCGGGTGTTGATTATATGAGGGGAAGGTTTAAAGCACCCCTCATATCTGTGGTACTCCACAGGAACCTTTTTGAAAATCTGTGTCGTGTGTGCTAAAAAAAGGGTTTGTTTTATTTTTAAAATAAGCTCGGCAAAGCGTTAAGCTTTGTGCCTACATACCTCCTCGGTGCAATGGAGAAGTCAGAGCTAATGTAGTTCCGCTTAAAGGGAAAAACATTTTTAAAACGGATAAACACTTTATCGTCGTTGGAGAGAAATACTCAGCCATTGATCTTGAGCATGAGAACAAATGAGTTCTTTGCTTCGCAGATGAAAGAAGGGCTCCAACTCGGATAAAATCGACGAGTATGCCACTAGCTCTCTCACGCGGAAAAGATCTCATTATATCAATCAATTTCAAAATCGTGGGGTATAACCACTCGTTCCGACAATTAACAGTGTCTAAACTTTTGAAGAAAAGAGGCCACTAAGGGCAAAAGATTTTTTTTAAGAAAAAAGGTTTTGAAAAGATTTGCAAACATATGAATATTTTGAAAAAGGGAGAAGATTTTGAAAATTTAAGAAGTGGGAGGAGATGAAGAGGCTATCCTATTGCGTAAAATAAAAGCTAAGGAAAGAAACGGTCTAACCAAATTAAGAAGCCACCACTTGACATTATGAGTCAAAGTAGATTTCCCATCCTTTGGACTTATCAATACCAACACATTAACACTTGGGGATCCAGATGAAAATATTATCTTAGCACCACTTCGCATTAAGCACATTAAAATTTCTGACGAAAATCGGGCAGAGTAACGGCTGTTTTCGGGTAAAATCCTTATCTCAATGCCTTGGAATTAACCATCAAGGACTTTCAAGGAAATACCTGCATACACAAACAGACAACAATCCAATGCCAGACAGACAGAACAATCACAGAGTAATAACAGAATGAGGGTCCAGAGGTCCTAAGTCCATAAGTCCGAATCTCCAAAATGCTCGGGATAGTAACCAATAGTCCGAAAGAGAACCTTATGTGTTTTTTAGATTTTGGTTGATTATTAGTGTTTTAGCATAAAAGTAAAGTATGGTCCAAGTGGACAAAAGAAAAATAGAGGAAGCATAAACATAGTGTCCAAGTGGACAAAGAAAAAATAGCGGAATATAAACGTCCAAATGGACAAAGAGAAAATGGCGGAAACATAAACATGATGAAATGATAAAATAAAGCGATAAAGCGAGAAATATAAAGAGCAATATAATAAATTGCGGAAATTAAAGTTAGTTGTTAGATGTTAAAGATAACCATCTTGAAACTTGTCAAGTATGTTATCAAAGTTAGTAGTAAAGATCGATGGTGAGTGAAGGATGTTCTCGAATTTAAATTCAATGGAACTTTATCAGAAGCTTGATAAAATCATAGCGACTACACGATAAATTTCCATAAGTCTTAAATCAACCACATACAATTCTCTTCCATATTTGATCTTTTTTGTTCGGGACACGAAATATTGCGCTATGTTAAGCCGATCGCCAAGTGATTTATGTAGAAATCACCCTACAACGAGGCCGGACAAAACTTTATGTGCTAATGCATGCGAAAGAAATGATATGTAGATCATTCTCCGAAAGCAATACCGCACGAAAAGAAAATAGGTAACGATCTAGTCTTTACTAAGAATCCATAAGAATTCTCAAAGTGTTAAGACTTTCATCGATCAAAAGAAAAAAAGGAGAAGAAGAAGATAAAATGCATAAAGTAAAGTCAACTCACACTATCATTAATATCATTCATCTAATATTATGGATTTGGTCCTTTCAAACCTATCAACATCCTAGATCCAATGATATTAATGAAATGGAGGAAGAAGAATAAAATTCACAAAAGACAATCAACTCACACTATCATTAATATCATTCATCTAATATTATGGATTTGGTCCTTTCAAACCTATCAACATCCTAGATCCAATGATATTAATGAAATGGAGGAAGAAGGAAGCCAAAACAAGCATAAAAAAGGCAAAAAACCACATTCTGCCAGCAGGAAATCGATTTCATGCAGGGGGAAATCGATTTCCATAGTGCAGTTTTAAAAAAAAAAACAAGTTACGTTCAGCAGGAAATCAATTTCAGCCTTAACGAAATCGATTTCATCAGTGTAAATTTCAGCAAAAACATCATTTAAAGGCATGAAACTTGATTTGAACAAATATACAAACACCTTATGATCACACATCAACTTGAGCACGAAATTTCCATCACAAAACCAGCAAATATCATCAATATAGCATCAAAGATGCATTGAACACAAGCAATAAAGATCTACATCATGGATCTAGCAAATTACCACTTCTTGAACAAAAGTCTTGGAGTAGCTTCAAGAGCAAGCACAAAGTGTATAGATCCTTCAAATTTGGAGATGAACAACCAAAGAAAAGAGAGAAATGTAGGAGGTTTAGTTCAAAATTAGCAAGATTCAATGTGAATCTCACTAATCTTATGAAAATGAACTTTGGGTGAGGGTTTTGGAAAGGGTGAGAAATGAATTTGCAAGCAATTTTTTGGCTCTCCAAGCTTGAGAAATGAGAGAGTAGTGGCCTCTATTTATAGGATGAGAGCAAGAGTAGTGGCAATTTGGTCATTTGCTCTTAGTTAATTAACTTGTGTTTAATTGGTGATTAAAGTGGCATTTAAATGGTAAAAAATGGTAAAATGAGGTTAAAATGGAATTAATGAAGGGAATTATTTTGGTGAGGTGGAAAATTGGTAAAATGACAAAAATGGTCAAAGAAAATAGGTGCCAAAATCAAATCAAGCTTCCCTCTCTATTTTTTTTGAATTTCGCCTTAAGGAAATCGATTTCCCCCTGGAGTGAAATCGATTTCACTCTGTTCCAGAAGAGAATTTGGCACAAAATACACTAGGGAAATCGATTTGTCCAGGAGGGAAATCGATTTCATGCTGTCCAGAATGTGATTTTGTTGAAAATTGCTGTAGGGAAATCGATTTACCCAAGAGGGAAATCAATTTCATCAGTCCAAAATGTGGAAAATGCCTTGTTTATTGCATGTCTTGGCTTGGTACCTACAAAACAAAAGCCTACAAAGAAACAAAGCAATATTTTGGTATTTGGGTTAGTATAATATGCATACAAGATAAACAATCATTGGTGCATAACTTCCAAGTGAAGCTCTTGATTAATGATTGGGATATGAATGATATATGATCTTAGGGTCAAAAATTGGGGTATGACAGCTTCCTCCAGGCGAGATTCTTCCCACAACACCTTCACAAGCGGTATCTCCTTATTCCTTAATGACTTGCTAGCATACTCCAAGATACGAGCTGGTTGAGGTTGGAAAGAAAGGTCGGGCTCTATCTCCATGGCATCGGAAAGGATAGGATGAAATGGATCCGGTACGAACTTCCGAAGCTGAGATACATGGAAGACATCATGCAGCCCGGATAGTGAAGGAGGTAATGCTAACTGATACGCCACTTCACCTACCCGTTTCATGATCTGATAAGGTCCCACATACCTCGGACTAATTTTATGAACCTTGAATGGTCCCTTCAACCTAAGTATCGGAGTCACCTTCAAGTACACATGATCACCCGCATCAAATCTTAAAGGTCTCCATCTCTTGTCCGCATAACTTTTCTGACGATCTTGAGCCTTTTTCATCTTCTCTCGGATTTCCTTAATCTTTTCCGTTGTTTCTTGTATTATTTCCGGTCCAAGATTCCCTCTTTCACCAACTTCTGACCAACACAATGGGGAACGACACCTCCTCCCATAAAGTGCCTCATATGGTGCCGTACCGATACTCGAGTGGTAACTATTATTATACGCAAACTCGATCAACGGTAGATGGTCCTTCTAACTTCCACCACTTTCCAAAATACAAGCCCTCAACATGTCCTCAATTGTCTGAATGGTTCTCTCTGTTTGTCCATCCGTCTGAGGATGGTTCGAAGTACTCAAATTCAGTTCCGACCCCATCTCTCAGTGAAAGCTCTCCAAAATATGAAGTGAACTTCGGATCTCTAACTGACACAATGCTAGACGGTACACCATGCAATCTTACAATCTCTGCTACAAAGAGTCGGGCTAGATGAGGAGCTTTGTGAGTAGATTTCACCGGTAGGAAATGTGCAGACTTTGTCAAACGGTCCACTATCACCCAAATGGAATCATGACCACCTAAAGTACGAGGCAGTCCGACAACAAAGTCCATGGATATGCTGTCCCATTTCCATATAGGAACATCCAACGGTTGCAGCATTCCACCAGGCTTTTGGTGTTCAATCTTCACCTGTTGACATATACCACATTGTTCCACATAACTAGCAATATCTCTTTTCATACCTGGCAACCAGAAATGTTTCTTCAAGTCTTGATACATTTTGGTAGATCCAGGATGAATGGTAAATTTGCTCTTATGTGCTTCATCCAAAATCATCCTCTTCAACTCCATATCATTTGGTACACACACGCTGTCCAAATAGGATTACCCCGTCAGATGATCGAGAGAATTCCGGAAATTTCTCTTGAGCTTGCAACTCCATATCACCATATTGAGCTTGCCAGATTCTTTCTCGCAAAACATTCTCAACATTGAGATTACTAATCAACACACCCGTAGGTGCCCACACAAACTACAAACTGAGATTCCTAAGTTCTTCCGTCAAATTGAATTCCATCATCATCAACTCCGCTACATGAATCTCCTTTCTGCTCAAGGCATCTGCAACTTTATTAGCCTTTCCCGAATGATACCTCAAATCAAAATCAAAGTCTTTCAAATACTCCATCCACCTCCTCTGACACATATTCAGTTCTTTCTGGTCAAAAAGGTACTTTAAGCTCTTGTGATCAATAAACATTTCAAAGTGGACTCCATACAAGTAATGTCGCCACACTTTAAGTGCAAAAACAATAGCCGCAAGTTCAAGGTCATGAGTAGGATAATTCTCTTTATGAGATCTTAGTTATCTAGATGCATAAGCCACAACTTGACCTTCTTGCTTTAAGACACCACCTAATCCTTTCTTTGATGCATCACAGAAAACTTCATAGGATTTATCCGGATCTGCAATTATCAATACCGGAGCAGTAGTCAACTTCTTCTTCAACCTTTGGAAACTCCGCTCACAATCGGAATTCCACTCAAAAGAAACTTCCTTCCTCGTAAGTCGGGTCATAGGTAGAGCTAGCTTTGAGAATCCCATAATGAACCGCCGATAGTAACCTGCTAATCCAAGGAAACTCCGAACTTCACTTGCATTCTTAGGTCGTTCCCCATTAATCACTGCTTCTACCTTTGACGGATCCACAACCACACTGCCACCAGAAATGACATGTCCAAGGAACTTCACTTCGGACATCCAGAACTCACACTTACTCAACTTTGCAAATAATTGTTTCTCTCGAAGAACTGACAACACAATCCTCAAGTGTTCCATATGCTCATCCACCTTCTTAGAATATATCAAAATGTCCTCTATGAATATCACCACAAACCGGTCCAAATATGGTTGGAACACACGGTTCATGTAGTCCATAAAGACAGCAGGGGCATTGGTCACTCCAAACGGCATAACCAAGAATTCATAGTGCCCATACCGCGTTCTGAATGCGATCTTCAACACATCGAAATTCTTCACTCGAATTTGATGATATCCCGACCTGAGATCAATCTTTGAGAACACACAGGCTCCTTTCAACTGATCCAGGAGGTCATCAATCTGTGGTAAAGGATACTTGTTCTTTATGGTCACTTTGTTGAGTTGTCGATAATCAATGCACAAGCGCATACTACCATCCTTCTTCTTGACCAATAACACCGGAGCACCCCAAAGAGAGACACTTGGTCTGATAAAATGTTTTGCTATCAACTCCTCCAACTGACTCTTCAATTCTCTCAACTCTGCAGGCGACATTCGATATGGAGCAATAGAAACTGGAGCTGTTCCAGGAACAAGATCAATAGAGAATTCCACTTCCTTTTCTGGAGGAAGAGAAGTGTCATCCTCCGGAAACACATCTGGAAACTCACAAACGACAGGAATATTTGATATATCTTTCTTGGTTTCAGATTCTGCGGTGAGAGCTAAAAGAAAAGATCTCTCCTGAACATAGAGACAACTAATCAGGTTAATTGTACCTTCGATTAGATTCCCAATCGCATCAATAGGAGCAGTCTCTTCTGCAAGAATAAAGATAGCCTTCTCCTTGCAACCAATGTATACTGAGTTGGCCGGCAACCAATCCATGCCCAGTACTACATTAATCTTCTTTAGAGGCAAGCAAATAAGATCAATAGAGAACCTTCGGTCGTTGAAAGTGACTGAACAATCTCTACAAATCCCCAAGGCTTCGACCACATCATCCGTGGCAGATGAAATTAACATAGGAACAGAAATACTAGTAGCCTCAAATCCGAGTCGGCGCACACAAGCATTAGAAATAAAAGAATGCGTCGCTCCACAATCTACAAGAACAAAACAAGGTTGGTTATTTACAAAACACGTACCAGCAACAAGACTTGTGTTTCCTTGAGCCTTTCGAGCATCCAACGTATACACTCGCCCTGTGGTCTTCTCAGGAATGTCTGGCCTAGGGCAGTTAGGCCGGAGATGACCTTCTTGTCCACACTTGTAACACTTCACTGGACCACTTCTACAGTTTCCATGGTGTTTGCTCCTACATTTGTTAAACCAAGGAGGCTGAGTTGAATGGTTGACATAAGCTGGTTTCATTGCTGGAGGAGAGTTATGAGGCTTCAAGAATTGACTCCCTTTCCCTTGGTTTTGGCGAAAAGGTCTGTTTTGCTCCCTTTCATCCTTAACCCTCTTCAGACTGTTTTCAGCAACATAACATTGTCGGAGACACTCAGCATAAGTAGTGAACTCCCTCTGAGACACACTGTGGGCAATATCAGCATTAAGGCCAAACAAAAACTGATCAATCTTCCATAACTCATCTGGTGCATAAATAGCTAGTCTGGAATAAGCAGCCATGTCCTCAAATTTTTCAGCATATTCAGAAACAGTGAGATTTCCTTGCTTGAATAATTGGAACTCTCTTTCTTTCTGGGCACGGATGCTGTTAGGGAAGTACTTCTCTAAGAAAGCGGTCTTGAAATGTTCCCAATCCTTAGGAATCCCTTGAGAAGTGAAGCGAGTGGATGCAGTATCCCACCACCTACGTGCAGGACCCTTGAGTTTCTGAGCAGCAAAAATAACCTTTTCCTCCTCAGTGCACTGAATAGCCTGGAATATACTCTCCATGCTATACAACAAATCATGGGCTACAATATGATCCAGGCTACCTGCAAACTCTGGAGGAGTCATCCGAAAGAAAGAACTAAAATCTGTCCCATTAGGAACTGGAGGAACAGGTGCAGCTGGTTGTTGTTGTTGATTCCCTTGCATACCTAGCATCATTTGCATCATCATATGGTTCTGTTGTTGCATTTGTCACATCATCTGCAACCAAGGTGCATTGGCATCACCAGCTGGATTGGGAATTGGAATTTCAGGCGGATTAGAAATTGGATTCCTTCTGGGTCTCCCAGGTCCTCTGCATTGTTCAGCCATCTTCCTGTTTATCCTACACATAGAATCAAGGAAGTCCCTTAACTATCCAATGAGGCGTTCAATAAAAATAACAATTCACAATATGCAAACTCACATCCTTATGTGAGGAATCAAGGAGTTATACCCATCTGACTAGGCTACCTCTGCCACGGACCCTCGGTGAGTATCCAAATACATATATGTCGAAATACTTGCACAAGCACACCGCACGATGAATTCGGGTCATTCCTATATGGAATTCCACCCGAGATGAGTTAAGTTGTACCATTACCTACGTGGCATTTACAACTTCATCACCAAGCATGCCAGTGAATTACCAAGTGGGAAACGCCATTAAAGACCCCGGTCTTGCTTCCACTGCAATGGTATTCATCCTCTGTACCCAGGTGAGTAAACAGGTGCAATATGTCCTTTTCGACGTACAAGCCCATCGGGCGAAAGCCTAGTAACATTGTCTAATTGACGTTACTAGAGGCAAGTAATTCAGTGATTGCCTACGTGGCATCACCCACTTACCATACTAATCACGCAGGTGAGTTACCAAGTGGAAAACGCCATTAAAGACCCTCACTTGCTTCCACCGCAATAGTAGCTCAGGTAACGCAAAATATACGGATATAGACACGTACATACAACAGGCATGAAAGCCAAATCATCCATGGTATATAATACATATCACAGACGCCACACAGGCTACCAATGGGCATCCACATAGTGGGTAAACAGGATTTACTATCCTAGTAGTACGGTTATACTTTGATTCACGCATACTCAACCAAAGGAAAGTTCACAAAAATCAACCATCCGAACGTCCAACCGGAACGGCGGGAAAACAATTTACATTGTATTATATGCACATAATATTAGACAAAATCCATCGTATAAATATCATGTCATTTGTACATACTCGTCACATGTGAGTTAAATATGTTTTGATCATGAAATATATTAAACATAATTGGACCATATAATTATTTAGAACGTACATGGACACACATTAGTCTCATAACAAAGAGGCTTCCGGTTCTCGACATGGAACGGAACTGCACTGTGGGGAATTAAACATACCATTCTTGATTCTATAAATGTTAATCCGACATCATGAAACTAAACATCCGTTTGCCATAAATTTTAAATCAATTAAAAGCATTATATCTAAGCATATTCATAAAGATCATTAAAAGACCTTTCCAACGCTTCCGACCGGGCTTCATTTCGAGTTACGAAACTCAAGTTATGATCAAAACAATAAAAGTCATTTTTCGTTCAGTGCGCAATCGATTTACACTATATGCAAATCGATTGCACGCTTCAGTTTTTGTCCAAAAACCAGTTTTTCAAGGGAGCAATCGATTGGGATCCTGTGCAAATCGATTTGCACCTGTAGCAGAGTCAAAAAAACGTATTTTCCTGCAAAAAACCAGTTCCAAAACATCCTAAAACATTCCTAAGGTTCCCTAATGATCCAAATTCAAACTCCATCATGTATCATCATTCTACGACATATAATTGCATCAAAGAACACATACTTCATGCATTAAACAAACATGCAATGATTTTTTTATCACATAAATCCCCAATTTTCCCCAAATTCCAATTTCCCCACAAAACCCCAAGTATCTAACTAGAGACTCACCTTAGATTGAATGAAGATTAAGCTACAGCACTGGGCTAGGGAGATGGAGACAGTGGCGAAATTCCACTTGCATGCAAGAAATTGATGAACTTCAAAATGACCTTCTTCCTCTTCTTCCCTCTCTCACGGTTCCCTTCCTCTCTTTTCTTTCTCTATTTCTTTTTCCCAATTCTGAATTTTGTTTTCAAAATAACAAGAGTGGAATTTCAATATTGCCCCCAAACCATTCTCTTATTCCTATAGTGCCCTTTAGTCATAATCCAACTAACTTAGTTACTACATTCTTTTGTTTATTTATTTTATTTTTCCATTTAATAAATAAACAAACAATAGTGGGTTGTTACAAAATCGATATTTATAAAATATTTTTACAACTACTTATAGATATTTGAGTTTAATAGACCCAGCAATAGCCCTTTTTGAATTGATTTAAAATAGATATAAATCTAATTGTTATAATTTCAAGTTTTAAGATTTACTTATAAATTGTTTGATCAGTTTAAATAAATAAAAATATATTTAAATTTTGATACTGCAGATTTCATTCTAAAGGCCCTTGAAAAGAAGAACGGAAGAAATTCTATTCGTTAACTGAAACTTGAAACTTTGAATATGACTTTATTATTTTAATTATATTTAACTTTTTCTAATTATAGTATGCTTAATATGTGAGAACTGAGAACTTTTAATATAACCATACGATTTAATAATAATAATAAACTAGTATATCAATTTTTCTGGTAAAATATTTAATATCTACCTGGATTTTCTATTTCAAACCTACAGACAACTATAATAATAATAATAATAATAATAATAATAATAATAATAATAATAATAATAATAATAATAATAATGAAAAGAGAATTTAAATAGAGAGTAACATGTTTATAGAGTTAGTTTGTAAAATAATGCTTAATAAAAAAAAGGTTTTTATAAAATATTAAATATAATAAATATTTAAATAGTACAAACTGCACATTCATATTCTACTAGTATGAAACATTTCATAAGTTTATATATTTTTTACACAACCTCGTAACAAATATATGTGTTAGTGTTACGAATAAAGTTAAAAAATTGTTTGCATACTTATAATCAACACGAATTTTGTATTTTTTTTTTTGAAACTATGAAATGATCTTTTTGTCACTTTTATTACTAGTAAAATTTACTTGCAATGGGAGTTTTTTACAATTTTGAACTAAAATGATTAATTTGGGAATTGTTATTTGTGAATTCTCTATCATAAGCAATTTTTACATTCAATTTAAGGCCCGGCTAATAGGACATTTACCTGTCTAACATGTCATGGAAACTTTCAACAATGTGGAGGAGGGCACTATGGATGCATAATACTAAGTCAGCCAGTCTTCAATCCTGGATATTTTGATGTAATAGAGAATATTTTGAAGTGTATATGCAAGGTATGTATATATATATATATATATATATATATATATATATATATATATATATATATATATATATATATATATATATATATATATATATATATATATATATATATATATATATATATTATTAGATGTTCTTAATCTTATCTATTGAATATTTTGATGTAATAAAGAATATATCAAAGTGTGTACATGTAAGGTATATACATTACCAGATGTTCCTTATCTAATAGCTCTTTGGATTTTTTTGAAGGAATGTTAATTGTACTTTTTCAATATTATATATATAGAATTGACAACCACAAAAAAAGTCAAATCACATAGGTTAGATTGACTTGTTAAATCTCATGCTAGGCTTCTTATTCTTAGGCTACTATTTAGAGAATATTTTATTGACTAGTAAGCATGAGGGCTAGTGCTCAATTTTGAAGAGCCTATAGCACATCTCAAAATACGTATATGACTCCAGCTTTTTCATTTTCATTATGTAGTTGTCTTTATCTGTGTTTCTTAATACCTCATTAGTTATGTTCGGAGTCTTTTCTAGCACTATGGTCGTATTCTCCTTGACGGGTTTCCTAGGCAAATGCTTTGAAGAAAATGGAAACCCTGAGTTGATAAAGCAGGTAAGGTTCTTGAGAGTCTCTATCTTATTACTTTTGGTTACATGGGACTATCGATAATGAGAGCATAAATGCATTAATGTAAAATTTATCATATACTAATATAAAGGTTTTAAATAAAAAAAATAAAGGTAAATTCTTAAGTACTAGTAAGTTTTAGTAAGTTTTGATTGGTACTCATATTTTTTAGCAAATTTTTTTTGAAATTTTTTTTGAAATTAAATTATTATAGAAAAGTTACCTATTGTTCCATAATTAGATAATGTGTATTTACCCAACTAAACTTTATGGTACCAGAGTATTGACATAATATAAATACCATTATTATCGTTGTTGTTTTTATTACATAAAGTTTGTTGTTTTAGTATAAGTTTTTTTCTATTCATTTTAACTCTACATTATCGTTGTAAATTTTTTAACATATGCATTCAATCACATTATATCAAATCGATATTTATAAAATATTTTTACAACTACTTATAGATATTTGAGTTTAATAGACCCAGCAATAGCCCTTTTTGAATTGATTTAAAATATATATAAATCTAATTGTTATAATTTCAAGTTTTAAGATTTTCTTATAAATTGTTTGATCAGTTTAAATAAATAAAAATATATTTAAATTTTGATACTGCAGATTTGCATTCTAAAGGCCCTTGAAAAGAAGAACGGAATCGTTTTGTTAACTGAAATTTGAAACTTTAACTATGACTTTATTATCTTTAATTATATTTAACTTTTTCTAATTATAGTATACTTAATATGTGAGAACTGAGAAATTTTAATAATAACCATACGATTTAATAATAATAATAAACTAGTATATCAATTTTTCTTGTAAAATACTTAATATCTACCTGGATTTTCTTTTTCAAACCTACAGACAACTATTATAATAGTAATAATAATAATAATAATAATAATAATAATAATAATAATAAAAATAATAATAATAATAATGAAAAGAGAATTTAAATAGAGAGTAACATGTTTATAGAGTTATTTTGTAAAATAAAACTTAATAAAAAAAGGTTTTTATAACATATTAAATATAATAAATATATAAATAGTAAAAACTGCACATTCATATTCTACTAATATGAAACATTTCATAATTTTATATATTTTTTACACAACCTCGTAACAAATATATGTGTTAGTGTTACAAATAAAGTTAAAAAATTGTTTGCATACTTATAATCAACACGAATTTTGTATTTTTATTTGAAACTATGAAATGATCTTTTTGTCACTTTTATTACTAGTAAAATTTACTTGCAATGGGAGTTTTTTTACAATTTTGAACTAAAATGATATATTTGGGAATTGTTATTTGTAATTTCTCTATCATAAGCAATTTTTACATTCAATTTAGGGCCTGGCTAATAGGACATTTACCTGTCTAACATGTCATGGAAACTTTCAACAATGTGGAGGAGTGCAATATGGATGCATAATACTAAGTCAGCCAATCTTCAATCCTAGATATTTTGATGTAATAGAGAATATTTTGAAGTGTATATGCAGGGTGTATATATATATATATATATATATATATATATATATATATATATATATATATATATATATATATATATATATATATATATATATATATATTATTAGATGTTCTTAATCTTATCTAATGAATATTTTGATGTAATAAAGACTATATCAAAGTGTGTACATGTAAGGTATATACATTACCAGATTTTCCTTATCTAATAGCTCTCTGGATTTTTTTTGAAGGAATGTTAATTGTATTTTTTCAATATTATATATAGAATTGACAACCACAAAAAAATTCAAATCACATAGGTTAGATTGACTTGCTAAATCTCCTGCTAGGCTTCTTATTCTAAGGCTACTATTTAGAGAATATTTTATTGACCAGTAAGCATGAGGGCTAGTGCTCAATTTTGAAGAGCCTATAGCACACCTCAAAATACGTATATGACTCCAGCTTTTTCATTTTCATTATGTAGTTGTCTTTATTTGTGTTTCTTAATACCTCCTTGAGTTATGTTCGGAGTTGTAAGACGATAGGACTGGTCTAGAGGGGGGTGAATAGACCACCTTTTTCGACTTAAGAAAATTTTAGCTATTTGAAGCGTGACTTCCCTGAATCACTTAATCGTCTAAGATGATTATGTTATCGGGGACCGGATATGTGCACTAAACCAAACGGATGAGAATGTCAAGTGATGAATTACGTTTTAACGAATATCTCGATTGTTTCAATTACACACTATATGGTATATTACACACAATGAACGTTTTCACTAAAAATATGAACAAAAATTGATTGAGTAATTTTATCGAACACTTGGTGATCGATATTTTACCTAACCTTAGTTTTTGTTCAATAATGGAAATAAACGAAAACAACTGAAAGTGTGATAAAGTAAAAGCGATAAGGAACAGGATATTTGTTTAGGTCGTTCCTCTATCGTCCTCGCAGGAGTACGTCTGCCCCTAATTTCAAATGAAATTAGGAAAGTTTTATTTGATTGCAAAATGTTTAACAAGGATAGAAAGTACCAATCACCAACTACAATCTTGCAGTAAAATTGAAATACAATTCGATCCTCCCCTTGATCCAAGACGAATCAAGTCAATGTCTTAGATCCTCAAGATCAAGACCCCGATCGTTCCTTTCTCAATCCTCCGGTTGTAGCAAATTTGTTGAGTAGAACTTCAATCTCTCAAACCCTTATGCACGGCTGAATTGATTACCAAAGCGAATCGATCGTCAAAAACCTTCGAACAAAATCTTTATTGAGGAAGGAAAAACCCTAAGGTTTTATACAAGAAACACCCTCAACACTCTTCACTCGAACAAGATGAATGTCTACCGTCGAATCCCGGACAAGACAAACTCTACCGTCGAACCTTATCAACACACGTTCCTTACTTCGATCGAGAAAGATGATTATGTGTGTTTCTCGATCAATAGGCGAAAGGTTGAAGATGAGAAGATGCTGAGTCTATATTTCACGTTTCTTGTTGGTTTTCTTGAGAATGATCACTTGAGTATTTATAACACCTACAATGTATAAGCCAACATGAAAACAGCAGAAAACAAGATTTATTAGCGACAGGTCGACCTGCTCTCAGCATAGGTCGACCTATTCAATCTGTTGCACCTGAGAAAGAGGGATGTGTGACACTTGCGTCGACCTGAAGGGTCGGCGTGCGCATTCCCGTGAGTTCCCCAAAATCCTGTGCGTCGACCAGCTCCATCCATGCGTCGACGCAATTTGAGGTTCAAAAGCTAATGCGTCGACCTGAAGGGTCAGCGTGTGCATACCCGAGATAAGCTCCAAGTTCCATGCGTCGACCTATGCATGTAATGCGTCGACGCATTCACTCTTTACTTAGAATCTTTCAGAATCACCTTGTAATAGGTCGACCTATTGCTTCCATGAGTCGACCTTATTAATGTCTTGTGGCCAAAAATACCTGTGTTGATTGCATTAGCTTGGTTTTTGAGATTCTATTTTAGTTGCAGTTGATTCACAATGTTTTGACGTCATGAAAACAACACCTTGCCCTCACATACTCCCCCTTTTTGATGATGGCAAAAATTGTGAATCTTTGTATCGAGGCATTGCTTAACTGAGGTGCTTGCTCCCCCTTTCTGTATGCTCCCCCTATCTTGGTGCATGGCTTACTGATTCACTCAGTTTTCTCCCCCTTTGACAACATCAAAAAGAGAAAGGCAATATTATACATATATGGATAAATACCCTAATATATTTTGATGATTTTTAAGCCCTTTTGCAATCATAATCATAAAGTAATCATTCACATAAAACAATGCTTAATGATAAAATAAATGGCAAAATATCATAAATAGCTAAACGATAATGAGCACATAGCTCAATTCAAATTCTTACACAACACAAAGTATGGTAGAATTATGTCTAGCAGAAGACAAAATAAAGACACAGAATACATTAAAATGTTCATGACAAAATGTAAATGGTGAATAAAAAAAAGACACAATGCAAAAGAAAGCACTAGGCTTCAGCATCATCATCTCCTTCTTGAGCCGGTGGTGGTGGTTGAGCTGTATGAACCTGAGGAAAAGGGTAGTGTTGCATGAAGGCGTTTGTGAAGGAGGAGAGTTGGTTGCTCTGAGCATCCATCATACCATAGAGCGTGTTGTACCGCTGCTCTTGAAGTGTGGAGTAAGCGGTAAATTGAGCACCTTGCTCCGTGACACGAGTGGTCAAAGTAGTAAGACGCTCATTCATCAGATTCTGGTTCTCAATTTGTTGAAGACGCATAGCCTCCATCAAATTTTCCATATTTGAGCTGGCATTTTCAGTACCCACGTCCTCATCTTCATCCTCACCTTGATTGTCTTCCCCTTCATCAACATTCATTTCATCCTCGTCTTCTCGGTTGAGGTCTGGGTTGTTGCCTCGTAGAACAGCTCCATAGGCACCTGTAGCTTGATTGTAGAAGAACCCCATCCTGTATAGTGTCTTCTTGGTAAACTCTTGGTCATTTGAGATGGACTTCTTGGGAAGCCGCTGAGATGGAATATTGACCTTATTAAGCATCCATTGGATAAAGGAGGCATATCCAATAGCAGTGCCTCTACCTGATTCCTTCAATTCAAACATACGCTTCACAATAAAATGTGGCCAGTTTACCGGAATTCTATTCTTGATCAACCAAACCAAGTACACTTCTTGTTGGTCAACACGTGAGTACCCACCTTGCTTAGGTCGGATGATTCGTGCAACAAACCACTGTAGAATTCTATCAACAATATTTAGGAGACCTGTAGTAGCCGACCTTGGAAACAGGTTACTTTGAACAATATGGTCAGCATGGGGGCGCCTCAGCATGTTGTTCAAAGCGACATTATAGTCAAATTGGGTCAACACATTGGTATCAGTTACCGTGACAGCATTCTCGAGGAGTGGAAATAGACCTACTTGCCTCCAAGTGTTATCGGTGATGGCGTATGTGGTTGTACCCATCTGAAAATTGAAAGAACTTCCATGGAAGTTTCCTTGCATACCATTGTAGAACACCCTTACCAAGTCCTCATTGTAGGCATGGTTTAATTCAATAAAAGTGCCCAAATTTTGAGCTTCAAGTAGTTCCATTACCTGTTGAAGATGAAATCTTCGCAGAGTTCCTGTGAATACCGTGAATTGTTTGATGACTTTCCTGTTTTTGAAGTGGGTTGAGTAAGATTCAGCAAGGTCATCGGGAATGAGAGATAGAGCATCTTCCACTTCAGGTTCTTGTTGTTGAGAAGAGGAATCTTCTCTACTTGCTCTCTTTCTCAATGATTTGTGGGAAGCCATGGGTGAGTGAGAGGGAAGAGATGACAGAAGTTTAAGGTTTGTGTGAGAGGGGTCGTCGCAAAGAAGGAGAAAGAATGAATTTGATTTGTGCTCCCTTTTTAAATGTAACCTAATTTTAAAATCTGTGAACGATGCATCGACCTATGCAGTAGATGCGTCAACGCATTAGCCTTTAATTTTTAAAAAATATTTTTGAGTAGGTCGACTCACATAAGGAGTAGGTCGACCTAAGGCTTGCAAATTTCAAACTTAGGTTGTTATGCAATGTATGCATGCATGTTATGACCAAACATTTCATAGAATAATCATATTTATGAACAAAATTCAATTTTACCATAGTGACATATTTGCATGAAGTGAGTTTTAAGGTTGAAACGATATTACCTTCACATTTGGGAGGTGGAGAGACATGCCATCACATGTCTCTGTACCTTTTTACATCAACCGGCTTACCATGTTCATTTCAACTTTTTCTTGCATAAAATTAAGGAGCTATTATTCTTTACCGTGTTGTCACTCCTTTTGATATATCTTCTAGAATGATTTCCATAGGGTTGTCCTTAGTGGATTTTCAAGCAAGATGAGTATTACTCTCCTTACTTGATTTTGTCTTCCACTTTCTCTTTAGATCCTTGATTCACATCCTCTTCATTTTTCTCGAGTGAGAGGAATTATTTATCTTTCTCAAGCCTGGCAATTTGGATCTTTTGAGTACGCACCCATTTAAGGCACACCATCCTAACTGAGTATTGCTACCTTGTTGTAATCACCGTAGGTTACAAATCCTTTCTTCTTAGCCACACAGTCAAATAATAAGGATAAGTTACCCATCATATGTCTTGAGCGAGTGGATGGCTCAAGACATTCCACCTACAAATTTAAACATGGGAAATAGGTACCCAATTTTCATTGGGTCCTTGTGTGTGAGCGAAACAAAGGTTGCTCTTGGGAGTCCATTTGAAAATGCCTTTAGGAACCAAGAATCTCCTAAAGCGGCATTTTTTAATGGTATGCCCCCTTTTGCAACAATATAGACATCTTGAGTTTGAATGGTTATCATATTTGCTAGATTGATCTTTTATCACATAGGAATATCGTTGATAAGGATTTATCATACTATTTTTATAATGTGATCGATCAATAGCATATGTGATTTTGGGTTGTGAAGCCTTGTCTAATTTGACTTTGATAGTTTTAACTTCTTTTTGCCAAATGTGACAAGTTTCACACCCTCCCCTTCTAAACCAAGAACCCTTGTCAACAACGCTTGTGTCTTTGATACTTTTGATCATGGATTCCTTGAGAGTTTCTAATTCCTTTTCGGAATCGGAAACTTTCTTCTCAAGGTATTTGAAAATTCTTTTATTTGAAGCTAAGCGTTGAAATGCTTCCTCAGCTTCATGATGCAAAGTATCAAAGGCATGCTTTAATTCGAAATAAGACATAGCATCAACATTATTGTATTTATCATGACTTAAAATCTTTTTCTTCTTTTGATGTGCCATGAGACATAGGTTGACGGTTTCCTCTTCATCGCTTGAGCTTTCTTTGCTAGATGAGTCACTATCACTTTCCCAAGCGATATAAGCTCTTCTTCCTTTTGATTGCTTCTTTTGAGGTTTACTCTTTGTCTTATCTCTCTTTAGCGAAGGGAAATCCGGTTTATAGTGACCGGGTTTTCCACAGTTGTAACAAGAACCTCTAGGTTTAGTCTTCTTGTACTCATATTGGTTGTTAGGTTTTGATTGACGTCTATAATCAACTAGATTGTTGTCCGAATGCTTAATTTCATTCTTTCGAAGATATTTGTTGTATCTTCTTACGAATAATCCCATATCTTCATCCGGACTTTCATCTTCATCACTAGACTCACTATCACATGTATCTTTGGTGGATGACTTAGAACTTGGAGCCTTTAGAGCGATAGACTTCTTTTCCGTGTCCTTTGACTTTTCTTTCTTTTCTTTCTTTTCGTGCTTGTTTAGGTTCATGAGGTCTTGCTCATGTTCTTCAAGTTTTCCGAATAGAGCTGTGAGATCCAATGTAGTGAGATCATTGGCTTCTTTGATCGCCGTGACCTTCGGTTGCCATTCCCTACTAAGACATCCCAAAACTTTGTTAGTAGCTACGGCATTGGGAGTAATATGTCCCAAAGTGTGTAATCGATTGATAATATGAGAAAATCTCTTTTGCATATTCGCAATGGTCTCCCCTTGCTTCATATGAAAGAGATCAAACTCTTGCGTTAAAGTATTGATTCTAGCTAGTTTAACATCATTAGTTCCTTCATGGGCGACTTGTAATGCATCCCACATTGCCTTAGCCGATTGGCAATGTGACACACAAAAGTACTCATCGACCCCTAAGGAAGCTATAATCATGTTTCTAGCTTTCCAATCATACCCGTAATTCTTTTCATCTTTTTCATCCCATTGTGCTTGAGGTTTAGGTAATGTGATGCCTGCATCGTTGGTTATGGTGATAGCCATAGGACCATTGATGATGACATCCCATATTTTTCTATCAACGGAGTTGATATGAATGCACATACAGTCTTTCCAATAACTATAGTTTTCTCCAGTGAAAACAGGCGCTTTAGTATACGCCCCTTTTTGACGGTTCTCCATTTTCTAAAAAGTTATATCAAGCACTAGAATGAACCGGAGCTCGTGATGCAACTTGTTAGACGATAGGACTGGTCTAGAGGGGGGTGAATAGACCACCTTTTTCGACTTAAGAAAATTTTAGCTATTTGAAGCGTGACTTCCCTGAATCACTTAATCGTCTAAGATGATTATGTTATCGGGGACCGGATATGTGCACTAAACCAAACGGATGAGAATGTCAAGTGATGAATTACGTTTTAACGAATATCTTGATTGTTTCAATTACACACTATATGGTATATTACACACAATGAACGTTTTCACTAAAAATATGAACAAAAATTGATTGAGTAATTTTATCGAACACTTGGTGATCGATATTTTACCTAACCTTAGTTTTTGTTCAATAATGGAAATAAACGAAAACAAATGAAAGTTTGATAAAGTAAAAGCGATAAGGAACAGGATATTTGTTTAGGCCGTTCCTCTATCGTCCTCGCAGGAGTACGTCTGCCCCTAATTTCAAATGAAATTAGCAAAGTTTTATTTGATTGCAAAATGCTTAACAAGGATAGAAAGTACCAATCACCAACTACAATCTTGCAGTAAAATTGAAATACAATTCGATCCTCCCCTTGATCCAAGTCGAATCAAGTCAATGTCTTAGATCCTCAAGATCAAGACCCCGATCGTTCCTTTCTCAATCCTCCGGTTGTAGCAAATTTGTTGAGTAGAACTTCAATCTCTCAAACCCTTATGCACGGCTGAATTGATTACCAAAGCGAATCGATCGTCAAAAACCTTCGAACAAAATCTTTATTGAGGAAGGAAAAACCCTAAGGTTTTATACAAGAAACACCCTCAACACTCTTCACTCGAACAAGATGAATGTCTATCGTCGAATCCCGAACAAGACAAACTCTACCGTCGAACCTTATCAACACACGTTCCTCACTTCAATCGAGAAAGATGATTATGTTTGATTCTCGATCAATAAGTGAAAGGTTGAAGATGAGAAGATGTTGAGTCTATATTTCATGTTTCTTGTTGGTTTTCTTGAGAATGATCACTTGAATATTTATAACACCTACAATGTATAAGCCAACTTGAAAACAGCAGAAAACAGGATTTATTAGCGACAGGTCGACCTGCTCTCAGCATAGGTCGACCTATTCAATTTATTGCACCTGAGAAAGAGGGATGTGTGACACTTGCATCGACCTGAAGGGTCGGCGTGCGAATTCCCGTGAGTTCCCCAAAGTCCTGTGCGTCGACCAGCTCCATCCATGCGTCGACGCAATTTGAGGTTCAAAAGCTGATGCATCGACCTGAAAGGTCAGTGTGCGCATACCCGAGATAAGCTCCAAGTTCCATGCGTCGACCTATGCATGTAATGCGTCGACGCATTCACTCTTTACTTAGAATCTTTCAGAATCACCTTGTAATAGGTCGACCTATTGCTTCCATGAGTCGACCTATTAATGTCTTATGGCCAAAGATACCTGTGTTGATTGCATTAGCTTGGTTTTTGAGATTCTATTTTAGTTGCAGTTGATTCACAATGTTTTGACGTCATGAAAACAACACCTTACCCTCACATACTCCCCCTTTTTGATGATGGAAAAAATTGTGAATCTTTGTATCGAGGCATTGCTTAACTGAGGTGCTTGCTCCCCCTTTCTGTATGCTCCCCCTATCTTGGTGCATGGCTTACTGATTCACTCAGTTTTCTCCCCCTTTGACAACATCAAAAAGAGAAAGGCAATATTATACATATATGGATAAATACCCTAATATATTTTGATCATTTTTAAGCCCTTTTGCAATCATAATCATAAAGCAATCATTCACATAAAACAATGCGTAATGATAAAATAAACGGCAAAATATCATAAATAGCTAAACGATAATGAGCACATAGCTCAATTCAAATTCTTACACAACACAAAGTATGGTAGAATTATGTCTAGCAGAAGACAAAATAAAGACACAGAATACATTAAAATGTTCATGACAAAATGTAAATGGTGAATAAAAAAAAGACACAATGCAAAAGAAAGCACTAGGCTTCAGCATCATCATCTCCTTCTTGAGCCGGTGGTGGTGGTTGAGCTGTATGAACCTGAGGAAAAGGGTAGTGTTGCATGAAGGCGTTTGTGAAGGAGGAGAGTTGGTTGCTCTGAGCATCCATCATACCATAGAGCGTGTTGTACCGCTGCTCTTGAAGTGTGGAGTAAGCGGTAAATTGAGCACCTTGCTCCGTGACACGAGTGGTCAAAGTAGTAAGACGCTCATTCATCAGATTCTGGTTCTCAATTTGTTGAAGACGCATAGCCTCCATCAAATTTTCCATATTTGAGCTGGCATTTTCAGTACCCACGTCCTCATCTTCATCCTCACCTTGATTGTCTTCCCCTTCATCAACATTCATTTCATCCTCGTCTTCTCGGTTGAGGTCTGGGTTGTTGCCTCGTAGAACAGCTCCATAGGCACTTGTAGCTTAATTGTAGAAGAACCCCATCGTGTTTAGTGTCTTCTTGGTGAACTCTTGGTCAATTGAGATGGACTTCTTGGGAAGCCGCTGAGATGGAATATTGACCTTATTAAGCATCCATTGGATAAAGGAGGCATATCCAATAGCAGTGCCTCTACCTGATTCCTTCAATTCAAACATACGCTTCACAATAAAATGTGGCCAGTTTACCGGAATTCTGTTCTTGATCAACCAAACCAAGTACACTTCTTGTTGGTCAACACGTGAGTACCCACCTTGCTTAGGTCGGATGATTCGTGCAACAATCTACTGTAGAATTCTATTAACAATATTTAGGAGACCTGTAGTAGCCGACCTTGGAAACAAGTTACTTTGAACAATATGGTCAGCATGGGGGCGCCTCAGCATGTTGTTTAAAGCGACATTATAGTCAAATTGGTTCAACACATTGGTATCAGTTACCGTGACAGCATTCTCGAGGAGTGGAAATAGACCTACTTGCCTCCAAGTGTTATTGGTGATGGCGTATGTGGTTGTACCCATCTGAAAATTGAAAGAACTTCCATGGAAGTTTCCTTGCATACCATTGTAGAACACCCTTACCAAGTCCTCATTGTAGGCATGGTTTAATTCAATAAAAGTGCCCAAATTTTGAGCTTCAAGTAGTTCCATTACCTGTTGAAGATGAAATCTTCGCAGAGTTCCTGTGAATACCGTGAATTGTTTGATGACTTTTCTGTTTTTGAAGTGGGTTGAGTAAGATTCAGCAAGGTCATCGGGAATGAGAGATAGAGCATCTTCCACTTCAGGTTGTTGTTGTTGAGAAGAGGAATCTTCTCTACTTGCTCTCTTTCTCAATGATTTGTGGGAAGCCATGGGTGAGTGAGAGGGAAGAGATGATAGAAGTTTAGGGTTTGTGTGAGAGGGGTCGGCGCAAAGAAGGATAAAGAATGAATTTGATTTGTGCTCCCTTTTTAAATGTAACCTAATTTTAAAATCTGCGAACGATGCGTCGACCTATGCAGTAGATGCGTCGACGCATTAGCCTTTAATTTTTAAAAAATATTTTTGAGTAGGTCGACTCACATAAGGAGTAGGTCGACCTAAGGCTTGCAAATTTCAAACTTAGGCTGTTATGCAATGTATGCATGCATGTTATGACCAAACATTTCATAGAATAATCATATTTATGAACAAAATTCAATTTTACCATAGTGACATATTTGCATGAAGTGAGTTTTAAGGTTGAAACGATACCTTCACATTTGGGAGGTGGAGAGACATGCCATCACATGTCTCTATACCTTTTTACATCAACCTGCTTACCATGTTCATTTCAACTTTTTCTTGCATAAAATTAAGGAGCTATTATTCTTTACCGTGTTGTCACTCCTTTTGATATATCTTCTAGAATGATTTCCATAGGGTTGTCCTTAGTGGATTTTCAAGCAAGATGAGTATTACTCTCCTTACTTGATTTTGTCTTCCACTTTCTCTTTAGATCCTTGATTCACATCCTCTTCATTTTTCTCAAGTGAGAGGAATTCTTTATCTTTCTCAAGCCTGGCAATTTGGATCTTTTGAGTACGCACCCATTTAAGGCACACCATCCTAACTGAGTATTGCTACCTTGTTGTAATCACCGTAGGTTACAAATCCTTTCTTCTTAGCCACACAGTTAAATAATAAGGATAAGTTACCCATCATATGTCTTGAGCGAGTGGATGGCTCAAGACATTCCACCTACAAATTTAAACATGGGAAATAGGTACCCAATTTTCATTGGGTCCTTGTGTGTGAGCGAAACAAAGGTTGCTCTTGGGAGTCCATTTGAAAATGCCTTTAGGAACCAAGAATCTCCTAAAGTGGCATTTTTTAATGGTATGCCCCCTTTTGCAACAATATAGACATCTTGAGTTTGAATGGTTATCATATTTGCTAGATTGATCTTTTATCACTTAGGAATATCGTTGATATGGATTTATCATACTATTTTTAAAATGTGATCGATCAATAGCATATGTGATTTTGGGTTGTGAAGCCTTGTCTAATTTGGCTTTGATAGTTTTAACTTCTTTTTGCCAAATGTGACAAGTTTCACATCCTCCCCTTCTAAACCAAGAACCCTTGTCAACAACGCTTGTGTCTTTGATACTTTTGATCATGGATTCCTTGAGAGTTTCTAATTCCTTTTCGAAATCGGAAACTTTCTTCTCAAGGTATTTGAAAATTCTTTTATTTGAAGCTAAGCGTTGAAATGCTTCCTTAGCTTCATGATGCAAAGTATCAAAGGCATGCTTTAATTCGAAATAAGACATAGCATCAACATTATTGTATTTATCATGACTTACAATCTTTTTCTTCTTTTGATGTGCCATGAGACATACGTTGACGGTTTCCTCTTCATCGCTTGAGCTTTCTTTGCTAGACTAGTCACTATCACTTTCCCAAGCGATATAAGCTCTTCTTCCTTTTGATTGCTTCTTTTGAGGTTTACTCTTTGTCTTATCTCTCTTTAGCGAAGGGCAATCCGGTTTATAGTGACCAGGTTTTCCACAGTTGTAACAAGAACCTCTAGGTTTAGTCTTCTTGTACTCATCTTGGTTGTTAGGTTTTGATTGACGTCTATAATCAACTAGATTGTTGTCCGAATGCTTAATTTCATTCTTTCGAAGATATTTGTTGTATCTTCTTACGAATAATCCCATATCTTCATCCGGACTTTCATCTTCATCACTAGACTCACTATCACATGTATCTTTGGTGGATGACTTAGAACTTGGAGCCTTTAGAGCGATAGACTTCTTTTCCGTGTCCTTTGACTTTTCTTTCTTTTCTTTCTTTTTGTGCTTGTTTAGGTTCTTGAGGTCTTGCTCATGTTCTTCAAGTTTTCCGAATAGAGCTGTGAGATCCAATGTAGTGAGATCATTGGCTTCTTTGATCGCCGTGACCTTCGGTTGCCATTCCCTACTAAGACATCTCAAAACTTTGTTAGTAGCTACGGCATTGGGAGTAATATGTCCCAAAGTGTGTAATCGATTGATAATATGAGAAAATCTCTTTTGCATATTCGCAATGGTCTCCCCTTGCTTCATATGAAAGAGATCAAACTCTTGCGTTAAAGTATTGATTCTAGCTAGTTTAACATCATTAGTTCCTTCATGGGCGACTTGTAATGCATCCCACATTGCCTTAGCCGATTGGCAATGTGACACACAAAAGAACTTATCGACCCCTAAGGAAGCTATAATCATGTTTCTAGCTTTCCAATCATACCCGTAATTCTTTTCATCTTTTTCATTTCATTGTGCTTGAGGTTTAGGTAATGTGATGCCTGCATCGTTGGTTATGGTGATAGCCATAGGACCATTGATGATGACATCCCATATTTTTCTATCAACGGAGTTGATATGAATGCACATACAGTCTTTCCAATAACTATAGTTTTCTCCAGTGAAAACAGGCGCTTTAGTATACGCCCCTTTTTTACGGTTCTCCATTTTCTAAAAAGTTATATCAAGCACTAGAATGAACCGGAGCTCGTGATGCAACTTGTTAGACGATAGGACTGGTCTAGAGGGGGGTGAATATACCACCTTTTTCGACTTAAGAAAATTTTAGCTATTTGAAGCGTGACTTCCCTGAATCACTTAATCGTCTAAGATGATTATGTTATCGGGGACCGGATATGTGCACTAAACCAAACGGATGAGAATGTCAAGTGATGAATTACGTTTTAACGAATATCTCGATTGTTTCAATTACACACTATATGGTATATTACACACAATGAACGTTTTCACTAAAAATATGAACAAAAATTGATTGAGTAATTTTATCGAACACTTGGTGATCGATATTTTATCTAACCTTAGTTTTTGTTCAATAATGGAAATAAACGAAAACAAATGAAAGTGTGATAAAGTAAAAGCGATAAGGAACACGATATTTGTTTAGGCAGTTCCTTTATCGTCCTCGCAGGAGTACGTCTGCCCCTAATTTCAAATGAAATTAGGAAAGTTTTATTTGATTGCAAAATGTTTAACAAGGATAGAAAGTACCAATCACCAACTACAATCTTGCAGTAAAATTGAAATACAATTCGATCCTCCCCTTGATCCAAGTCGAATTAAGTCAATGTCTTAGATCCTCAAGATCAAGACCCCGATCGTTCCTTTCTCAATCCTCCGGTTGTAGCAAATTTGTTGAGTAGAACTTCAATCTCTCAAACCCTTATGCACGGCTGAATTGATTACCAAAGCGAATCGATCATCAAAAACCTTCGAACAAAATCTTTATTGAGGAAGGAAAAACCCTAAGGTTTTATACAAGAAACACCATCAACACTCTTCACTCGAACAAGATGAATGTCTACCGTCGAATCCCGAACAAGACAAACTCTACCGTCGAAACTTATCAACACACGTTCCTTACTTCGATCGAGAAAGATGATTATGTGTGATTCTCGATCAATAAGCGAAAGGTTGAAGATGAGAAGATGTTGAGTCTATATTTCACGTTTCTTGTTGGTTTTCTTGAGAATGATCACTTGAGTATTTATAACACCTACAATGTATAAGCCAACTTGAAAACAGCAGAATACAGGATTTATTAGCGACAGGTCGACCTGCTCTCAGCATATGTCGACCTATTCAATCTGTTGCACCTGAGAAAGAGGGATGTGTGACACTTGCGTCGACCTGAAGGGTCAGCGTGCGCATTCCCGTGAGTTCCCCAAAGTCTTGTGCGTCGACCAGCTCCATCCATGCGTCGACGCAATTTGAGGTTCAAATGCTGATGCGTCGACCTGAAGGGTCAGCTTGCGCATACCCGAGATAAGCTCCAAGTTCCATGCGTCGACCTATGCATGTAATGCGTCGACGCATTCACTCTTTACTTAGAATCTTTCAGAATCACCTTGTAATAGGTCGACCTATTGCTTCCATGAGTCGACCTATTAATGTCTTGTGGCCAAAGATACCTGTGTTGATTGCATTAGCTTGGTTTTTGAGATTCTATTTTAGTTGAAGTTGATTCACAATGTTTTGACGTCATGAAAACAACACCTTGCCCTCACAGGAGTCTTTTCCAGCACTGTGGTCGTATTCTCCTTGACGGTTTTCCTATGCAAAAGCTTTGAAGAAAATGGAAACCCCGAGCTAGAAGAAGCAGGGGCTGAGATAAAAGAAGCAGGGGCAGAAGCAGGTAAGGTTCTCGAGAGTCTCTATCTTATTACTTTTGGTTACATGGGACTATCGATAATGATCGCTTTAATTTTTTTTGAGAGCATAAATGCATTAATGTAAAATTTATCATACATTAATATAAAGGTTTTAATAAAAAATAAATAAAGGTAAATTCTTAAGTACTAGTAAGTTTTAGTAAGTTTTGAATGGGTACTCATATTTTGAAGCCAAATTTTTATGAAATTTTTTTTGAAATTAAATTATTATAGAAAAGTAACCTATTGTTCCATAATTAGATAATGTGTATTTACCCAACTAAACTTTATGGTACAAGAGTATTGACATAATATAAATACCATTATTATCGTTGTTGTTTTTATTACATAAAGTTTGTTGTTTTAGTATAAGTTTTTTTCTATTCATTTTAACTCTACATTAACGTTGTAAATTTTTTAACATATGCATTCAATCACATTATATCAAATCGATATTTATAAAATATTTTTACAACTACTTATAGATATTTGAGTTTAATTGACCCAGCAATAGCCCTTTTTTGAATTGATTTAAAATGGATATAAATCTAATTGTTATAATTTCAAGTTTTAAGATTTTCTTATAAATTGTTTGATCAGTTTAAATAAATAAAAATATATTTAAATTTTGATACTGTAGATTTGCATTCTAAAGGCCCTTGAAAAGAAGAACGGAAGAAAATTCGTTTCGTTAACTGAAACTTGAAACTTTAAATATGACTTTATTATCTTTAATTATATTTAACTTTTTCTAATTATAGTATTCTTAATAAGTGAGAACTGAGAACTTTTAATAATAACCATACGATTTAATAATAAAAATAAACTAGTATATCAATCTTTCTTGTAAAATACTTAATATATACCTGGATTTTCTATTTCAAACTACAGACAACTATTATAATAATAATAATAACAATAATAATAATAATAATAATAATAATAATAATAATGATGATGATGAAAAGAGAATTTAAATAGAGAGTAACATGTTTATAGAGTTATTTTGTAAAATAAAACTTAATAAAAAAAGGTTTTTATAAAATATTAAATATTGTAACACCCCACGCATATTTGTCTAGAATAATATGCATAAAGTATTAAATATGGTTCATAAGACAACAATTACATAATATTCGCAGCGGAAATAGAAGTACAAAATACAGAAGCCGAAAGTATCATGGCCAAAATATTAGTACGTCACAAGAGTACATGCCCATAATACAAGAACTAAAATGCACGATAAAAGAACTAAAAGAAAGATCCAACAAGCATCGTCAAAAGAACTAATCCATCTTGCCCTTACTACGATCTTGCCACGAACCACTTGAAAAGAAAATAATTGGAATGGAATGAAATTACTAAATCTCAGTGAGTCCGCCTATCCTATTAGTCCACTCGGATCTAAAGGGTACATGCTTAATAAAATGAATCCACTATGGATTCGGGTTATCCTCACATCCAATACAAATACGGAGCAATTAAATGATTCATCCACCAATGGACTCGTCTTGTTCAAATACACAAGTATATCACAAACAAGTATGCAAAACCGGTATCCATATACGGGGAATCAAGAAGTGTAATAAAAATGCCTCGGCTAGATTATAGAACGAACGCACCCTCGATGAGTACACTCATGCCTATTGTCAAGGGACTTGTACAAGCTCACTGTAAGATGGTTAATTGGGTTCGCACAAGCCGAAATGGCCGCGAGATGAATTTAGCATAGGTGGCGTCATCGTCCCATTAACCTTCTTCACGCAAGTGGGTTACGCCGAGTACAAACCGCCGCCTAGACGCATGATCCCATCGGGTGAAAGCCTGGTATTAGTCTACATGACTGCACTAGAGGTGAGTTTCATCATTATGTATTAGCTTACATGGCCACATAACCCCACCATACCGAGCATGCAACTGTGTTAACGCCAAGTGAATAAAAAGCCCCGTACGGCACTCACGAGCACACTTCAACGGTAGCTCAGGTGCGCGACCTTTGATCACATCATCGGACTATTCTACGGACCCCATGGTCCAGGAAGATAGCTTGACTCCATGGTCAGAGATACATTCCAACCTAGCCCCCGGCCACTTCGATTCTAGCATACGTACACACAACAAGCATGAGGTCATAAGACAAACCAATCCGAATGTTTTACCAAAACATTTGGATATCAACATATTTCCATGTTCCATCACATTGCATTCATGAGGCATTATGGAACAAGTAATAGTAGTTACACCATTACATTCAAATTATGCATAATTCACAATTTTTGAATATTCAAAAGGAAGTATTGAAATTTAATCCTTAACAGTGTCGCATATCATCAACAGGTACGCATAATTGAATAGGGATGAGTTCGGTTCCGACTATGGGACCAGAGTGCACTCTAGGGGAGAAAACAGAATTATGCAAAGAGCATCTTCCGCTTAGCGGCTCCTAACCGCTTAGCGGACTCGCGATAATTTATTTTCACAAACAGCATCCTCCGCTTAGCGAACTGGGTCCGCTTAGCGGGATCGCGAATTTCTGGAAAATACTCAGCATCCGCTTAGCGGCCTTAGCCCGCTTAGCGGACCATAGCAGATGCAGAAAAACCCAGAGCTCACCAGTTCTGCCCTGGGGTACCTTAACCCCCTGAAACCACCTGCATGCACGAAATAAGGGTGTATACGACCAGAATACAACATAGGTAAGCACATTTTAACACCACAACATGTTATTAACAAAGATTTCATGCATTCTTTCTCAAATCCCTAAACCCCAAAAATCCCAAATGGATCAAAACCCAATTTTCTATCTAGGGACTCACCTTAGATGAACGAAGTAGAGCTAGAGCAAGGGAAATTTGGACGAGAATCAGAACTTCGGGACAGATTCTTGGACATGCAAGGATTGGAGTTCTTGGAGTGGTCTTCTTTCTCTTCCACTTCCTTCCACGTTTCTATCCTTCCTCTACTGACAAAAATATGGTTTTTGGAACCAAAGGGAAAACAAACGAGGTCTTAGAAGTTATGGTGAGTGAAATGTCACAATTGCCCTTCAACTAAGTCTTAATATCCATTTTGCCATTTAGTTCCATTACAACTAAATAGTATTTTCTCTATTTATTCTTATGATAGAAAAATAGGTGTCATACCCCAAATTTGACCCACTAAGACTTGTCCCTTCTTATTTGTTTTTATTGGCACATCATTTAAAATATGTATGTATTGAAATATATACGTATATAAGTGTGATCAAGTTTATAAAATAGGTGTGTACTTCAATTTAATCTCTTAGACTTAACATCCATAAGATGTGAGGTCATTAGGTGTTATTATAAAAATAGGAGTATACATTAAGTAAAAGTGTGTATTTAATTGGGCTTATTATTCATAAAATATGAGGCCTAATCTCAAAATTCAAAATTGTTTTTAAACTTGAGTTTTATAAACTTCATTGGTTTATTTACAATGTTTTGTATTTTTGTACTTATTTGTTTAAAAATATAATAATTTATTTTTAAATTAATTATATATTTTTAAATAATAAATATTAGCTCGTCTTTTATATGCTTTCAATTGGGTTTTTATTTCAAATAAATAACATAGCATAATTGGCAAGAAATAAGGCTTGCAAGTAAGAAGTCATGTGTTCGAATCCCACGTTTTATTTTAGTTGTATTTGACTTTGTTGTATTTGGCTTAGCCATGGTCATTGTTGTCTCGATCTGACAATGACCTTATCAAAACCTTTGAGGTTTTGCCCTTTTGGCTAATATTTAAGGGAGGCAAAGGGTGCCTAAAGGGTGCCTAACACCTTCCCTTTGCCTAATTAACCTACTTACCCAAAATCTTAGTTTTTCTTTAATTTAAAAGTTTTACCTTTTTTCTTTAAATAAAGGGTGGCGGCTCTAATATTTAGGCAGGTTGCCACAGCTGGCGACTCTGCTGGGGACTTTTTTAAAAAAAAATTAGGTTCACCCTAGTTTATTCTTTAGGTTTTTATTTGAGATTTTTTTAATGTTTTTTTATTATATTATTTTGTTCATATTTTATATATCTCCATTTATATTTTTTTTTAATAATTACTGCTATTAACAAATTTTCTTTTTCTATTAGTGCTACTAACTTGTTTTTGTTATTATTATTATTGCTACTAACATTTAATATTATTGTTATTAATTATTATTTTCACTAATATTTTATATTATTGTTAATTATTAATTATTACTAACATTTATTATTATCATAAATTAATTCTAATAATTTTTATTATTATTGTGATTATTACTCAGGAATATTATTATAATTACTAGCATTCAAACGGGCACTCTCGTGCCCGTTTGTCCGCTTTTTAAAATGTGCACAGCGTCAAAACATAAATATATTCTTTTATTTTATTTTGATCTTAATTTAAAATATTGATTAAATAAATTTTGTAATATAATTAAAAATAATATACAGAAAATGAACTAAATAAATAGGTATATATTAAATAAGAGTTAATTATACACGTTTATTTTTAACTCATGTGCTTGTCTATCCGGTTTTTTTATTTCACAAATGTGTTGAATGTATTTTATTATGTTTTTCACATATGTCTCCTTCAAAAAAGAATATTATTTGAACATAGTTATTAAAAATAAAAATAAAATGATAACATTCACTCTCAACATATTTAAGTAATTTAATAACAAAGTCCGAGTAATTAACACTATAAAAAAAATTGCTCTCGAGACCAATTTAACATAACAAATAATAAATTGAAATAATTAAACTTTATCAAATATTTTGTACTTCTAAGAACTTGATTGTTAAACAAAGTGTTTCATATATTTTAGCTTCACTTCTAATTTCTCATTATTTTTAATCTTAAGTTCTAATCCTTCCTCTATCTCTCTCACTCTCTCTCATTGAGAGTTAGTTATTTTGCCCTCTCTCAAATTTTACTCTCGTGCCCGTTTGTCCATTTTTTTAATACATTTATGCGTTAAAACTATTAACATAAAATAATATAGTAAATCAAACATATTATTTTATTTTATTTTGATTTTAATTTAAATTTCTTATTTTATAAGATATGCACTCTCATATTTATCTTTTTTATTTTTTTTAGGTGCAAGCAAAAAATTATTTGTAATTAGTATGTACATATTTATTTTGGCTCCTATTTTGATTTTACTCTCACACACATAAAAGTAATTGTACATGAGAAAGTTATATAATAACAGTTTTGATTCATGCAAATTGATAAAGTGAAGAAAAAAAAGGAGAAATCATGTACTTCACTTATATTTTATTAGATTTAATTGAAATATGGAAAAAATTACACCGGCAATAAATTATAATCGTTAAATTGAAATTTAGATGTTTGAATTTTTCACTAATCATATATAAAGTATTATTTATGAATAGTTGTGATGCATGTACAATATTTTACAGTGACAATGACAATGTATAATAATTAATCTTTATTTAACTTTAACTTTAGTATATAATAATTATTATATAATTTTAATTTAAATTATTTGTGTAATAAATTTTAAATTACACACTCATGTTCGACTATTTTTTCTTAAAACTGTTTTAATACGTGTAAATGCAGTTAGACAATTGTTTTTTTAAAATAATAATACATGTGAAAGATAAAATAGAAAAAAAAAGGGTGTAGACCAAAATCATTTATTCCTTTTATACATAGTTATATATAATATAAAATTAAACTATTTTAAACGTCATAAATGAAAGGAAGATCCAAATTAACAACTCTTTTTTTGTGATATAATAAAACTCAAAACAATAGGAGATAAGTCACCTAAAAGAAAACTTAACTCTCACTTAAAATTTATAGGACTAACTTCCATCTCACATTGGTTCTTAGTTTGTTGACCGGCCTTTTTTCTTTATTGATGACCATCAGTGTCTTCCATAGTCATCTACGATAGTAACTTCTCCCTTAAATTTGTGTTTCTCTTCATCATCCTTCAAACTTTAAAAATATAAAAATACAAAATTAATTTAAAAAAATGGAAACATTTATAATAATAGACAAATTTTTAAAAAAACAATAATAAGGAGTGGCAAAAAAAATGTATGCAACTCCTTCCCTAGACATTCCTCTTAAAAATACAAATAAAGAAAAAAGAATCAAACTATATCACAAATCAAAGAAAAAAAATAAAAAGTAAACAGAATAAAAAAAGAAATAAAGGATGATTAGAATAGAGAATGGTGAGTTTTTAAATAGAGAATAGTGAGTTTTAAAATATCAAGAGAATTTCAAGGGAAAGAGATTGATGATGGTTAGAATAGAATGTGAAAATATTGTTGTCTACGTATCATAAAAGAGAGTGATGATGATTGTCTACATAGTAGAAGAATAAGGTACCAACCTTTTATGTTCTCTCCCTTTATCTTCGTTGCCCAGTACTTTCTTTTTTCTGTTCTAAAATTTCAGTAATCAAATTCCACCTCTATTTTATGTTCTCTCCCTTTATCTTCGTTGCCCAGTTTTATTTTGAACGGTTACCAATTAGGTTGAACTATTTATTTTTATTTATTTACGAATATTAAGTTTTGTGACAGTTTTATTCAATCCCTATTTTCAGAACTACAACCGTGTTATGATGTGGGAGCAGTTTTCTTAACTTACATATTTTACGGCTTTTTGAAAATATTGTAATTGAGTAAGGATAAATTTGGAACATAAAAAGAGCCCGCCCAAAAAGGTGTATCCTCTTTATATATTGTTATAGAATATACAATATGAGAAATTATTTTCACTTAAAATTGTAGAAGCAGTTTTATTTTGAACGGTTACCAATTAGGTTGAACTATTTATTTTTATTTATTTATTTACGAATATTAAGTTTTGTGACAGTTTTATTCAATCCCTATTTTCAGAACAACAACCGTGTTATGATGTGGGAGCAGTTTTCTTAACTTACATATTTTACGGCTTTTTGAAAATATTGTAATTGAGTAAGGATAAATTTGAAACATAAAAAGAGTCAGCCCAAAAAGGTGTATCCTCTTTATATATTGTTATAGAATATACAATATGAGAAATTATTTTCACTTAAAATTGTAGAAGCAGTTTTATTTTGAACGGTTACCAATTAGGTTGAACTATTTATTTTTATTTATTTATTTACGAATATTAAGTTTTGTGACAGTTTTATTCAATCCCTATTTTCAGAACTACAACTGTGTTATGATGTGGGAGCAGTTTTCTTAACTTACATATTTTACGGCTTTTTGAAAATATTGTAATTGAGTAAGGATAAATTTGGAACATAAAAAGAGTCAGCCCAAAAAGGTGTATCCTCTTTATATATTATTATAGAATATACAATATGAGAAATTATTTTCACTTAAAATTGTAGAAGCAGTTTTTATTTATTTATTTACGAATATTAAGTTTTGTGACAGTTTTATTCAATCCCTATTTTCAGAACTACAACCTTGTTATGATGTGGGAGCAGTTTTCTTAACTTACATATTTTACGGTTTTTTAAAAATATTGTAATTGAGTAAAGATTAATTTGGAACATAAAAAGAGCCAACCCAAAAAAGTGTATCCTCTTTAATATTTTGTTATAGATAATTATAATTATTATTTTACTAATCCTTATAATCAACTGACACAATTTCCATTCACTGCGTATACAAAACATTCGCGCGTTAACGACACTATTTCTTTTAAACGATCACAACTTGTTATCATTCATAACCTGTATAAACTTCTTTTTATAACGTTCACAAAGACAACTCTTCAAAAAAACTCAATAATTCCATGCTTAGCATCACATAAACTAAACCATTGTTTTTACATAAACCACCATGTAAATCTCACTAACAACACACTAACCTTAACACAACAATTGCAGCATCATTCACACAATAATAACAATGTTCAATAATCTATAATATGTAGACACACTGCATCCATACAATGTAAATTTCAGTTGTAGGTAAAAAAAGAAAGAAGTAGAGAAAGCTGAATCGGTGCCAACTCAGTCACGAACAACACCGCCGCTGCAGATCCGGTCATAAATTAAAGAAAGGAAAACAAGATAACACAGATGGTGAAATCAAAGCCGCTGGACCATGTATCGATGACTCTCCGACACGAATCGAACCAGATCCGTCGCCCGCTCAAACCGGCATTCTCCACCTCAACCGATCTCCAACCGCTCGCGAACAGCAACCACAGCGCACCTATACATCTGTAAATCGCAACAACATCAAAACCAACAATTTTTCATGAATTCCTAATTAAAATAACAAACCTTCTGTTTTCTCTTTCTTTACATGGACAGGTATTGATGAAACCTCATGAACAGAGCACAAAATTGGAAAAAGGAAACCAATACCACGAAATCCGATGAGTCCGCAACCCACACGCCACCGTCAATCTCGCGCGTGTATCCCCTCCGGCCGTTCAACCGCTGAACAAACCCATATCCGACGACCCCTTAACAGATCTGTACAACCGCGCCATCCACTCCATCCATTCACAAGCAGTCGCAGATCATTCTTCTTCCACGATGCATCCTTCCTCTTTTCCGAATTCGACGGTACCCTTCTCTGACCTTTTAATCTTTGATCTGGATTTATTATGTTGTGGTTTTCAGATCTTTGTGACGCGTAACTTGTCGGCATGGGATATTTTTGTTTCGTTTGAAACTGAGTGAAAGAAGAAGGAAGATTGAAAAAAAAAAGAAAGAAGAGAATGGGTTGTGAGAAGAAGCTGGAACGTTTGACTATGCCATGGTACTTTTATTCATCATTTTTTTATTAATTAATTCTTTATGTTAGCTGTTAACGTTTCTATTAGTAATTCATATAGGTCTAGTGCCCATGATCCATTTTATTAGCAACAACTCTTATATTCACTCGTACGCTAACTTTAAATTGGCATATTTTTGTACCATAAAATCAAACACTTTTTTTTAAAATCAAATAAATTTCAATTTTTTTCGAATAATACGATGGGTGAATTTCAAATCCTCTGCATCTTCGAATTGGTCGACTCCTGATGTCGTATCAATCAATTACTCAAAACAAGATAATTTAAATGCATGCGAATTGGTTTATGCTTAGAGCAATAATCAAACGCTACCGCTAAAATGCGGTAATTAAATTAAGTCGAATTTCTTCGCATCGAGCGAATTAATTCCACTAAACATAACTCTTTTCAATCGACCCCGAACTACGTTGACTCGGATCCTCCAATAAGGAGGTACGTAGGCATTTGGAAAACCAAAGCGAGTCCCCTTTTTCTAAAATTTCTTCGCCTCGAGCGAATTAATTCTGGTAAAGATTACGATTCTTTATCAAGACTCAATTAAATCGATTAATTCACCTACCCTTTAGTCTTAGGGTTTTCAATTTTATTTGGTGTTTTTATTGTTATTTTTTTGTTGCTAATATTTATATAATTATTTTGTCATTTCCATTTTGTATATATAATTATCATTCTATTGTAATTGTCGGTGGGATTATATATATGTTATAAATCTAAGTGTGGGAATTGTCATTAAGTAAGAGGAGACTTGAATCGCCTACGAGCTTTAGTGACAATTCCACTCAGAGTGGGCTGAATTCCGAGAAATATCTTAGACGAGGCTAGACCTTGTCGAGGGTAGGATGCGGAATTTGGCTGATCTCTCTGGGAACCTACCCCTAAAATTCGAACCTCATGGACAAAAAGGCCCTTTCAAAAAAAATCCGACGAAACAGAAAGTTTCGGAGGGTATGAAAGAGCACCATGAGACCTTTAGAATTCAAACCACCTTTGGGAAGGGTAAAAGATACGTAGGATGAACTTATGAACCTACGTACTAAGGTAATTTTATCATCCCACCCTTCATGGGAAGCCATCCCGAGAGGGGCATTACGTGGTAAATCTAAGTCCACGTAGGGTTATCTCTTACAAGTATCATCCCATAGACTCGTAAGGTATTATTTCGCTTAACCCGAATCCCTAGCCTGTAGTGATTCCCTTTTAATCTGACATTGTCTATAAGACCTCTCAGATTTTGGTTTAAGTGGACATCCCTCTGTCCCCGAATGCGCAACATATGGCCTCTTGATGGCCACATGATGAGGAGACTCTTGATGAATCCCTGAATGCTCGCATACCATACATCCTCAATCAATATTCAATCCTAGTCATCCGTTCATGAGACTTTGAACCTACGCCCTCGGATATCTATTTTGAGGGCCATTATATTTGAAGCGAACAACTCATGGGATCGAGTGACCATCTTGAATAGTCACCATGTATTCTTTTCTACGCATTCCCTAGCCTATAGGGATTTCCTTCGTTGTGTCATAGTCCCTATTTTGTAGGGATTTCAATATATATATCATAATACTTATCCTGTAGGGGTTTCTTTCCTCGTACCCACGCATTTTCATACATTTGCATTTGCATTTCCACCTTCGCCCTTATCCAATCTTTGATATGCTTGCTGATTTCTCGAAATTCGTGAATAAACTCAAGTAGATTCTTAAGCTATGGAGAGAGGAGATTTATCATTGGATATTCAAATGAGATTGGTCCTACAAGGAGAAAAGGTTGCCCTTCACTATGCAAGCTACATGCCTACGCCTATGCTCACGCCCATGCCTACGCCTCATATTCAATTATCATTGGAGATCCCCTACATCGAGATCAATTGCCTTATCAACAAGATTGGTATGCCCAAAGAGAGTAAAAAAAATCACCATTTACTTCTACAAGTCAGAGAACTAAGAAGTAAAACAAAGGCATTGAATCAACAAAGGAGATTGTCCCTAGGATCAATAGGTTTTATCATTTTGAATTGTAAATTCCTAGTTGCTAAGTTGTATTTGGTGTAAAACTTTGTACCTTTCGATTAGTAATTCAATAAAAATTCATGCACGCTTTGGAAATAATTCATTCGCTTCTTCATTACTACGACTTTCCATCTTCACTCTTTGATTTCATTTCAACTTGCAACTTTCAATTATTAACAAACTTAAGGGAGAATAACTAACTGAATATTGCTAAACATATGCTTTCAATGTAAGACCGAGCTGACGATGTAAGACATTATTTCAATCCTAAACAGTGGAGAAATAAGGAGATAATCCGTAGTCAACCCCCTCGAGCCAGAAGTTGGAGTTGTTTCTATTTTTCAAAATAAACCTTAATCTTAACCAGGGGCAGGGTAGACTTCGATTAATTCAATGATGCATTCATATCTCAAGAGAATCAGTCTATCTAAGCAAAGGTTCAAACACGCCCATTCTCTCGCAATCATCATCTAAAGTCAAGGAAACAACAAAGATGAAGCTTACAATAATCAAAGTAAACACGGCAGTCACAACGTTCAAAATCAAAAAAGAAAAATTTCAAAAGAACAATTCCGAGAAAAGAAAGCCCGCTAAGTCAAAAAATAAAACTTAGGCAAAAAAAATCAGGGCATCCCGATGGACCGCAAATTCAAAAGAATTGGTTCATGCAAAAATAAGGGATTAAAAAAAGGAAATCGGAGAATAATCTCGTGACTGCCATCTCAAAAATCATCAAAAGCTTCTTGTCAACGCTTGGATCTTATTAATGCTCTTCATTGGCGCTTGAATCTTTATCAATGTTTATTATCATCACTACGACTACGAAAACTTCTCTTGCAAACTGAATGCATTCATTGGATTAAGCGGATTTTAGGATTGGAGAACATCAAGGAGAATGGGGTGGGTTTATATAAAAATTGAGCCTTATATCTTTGTTTCTTAAACCACGAACCACGGCCACGATATAACATTAAAAAGCCCTAATTGAAGCAAGGTTAACTTTGAAAGCATACTTGGCATAAAATTGGTTAAACTAACTCCTATTGTTTGTTAATGACTCTTCGCATCTTCCATCTCTAATCATCCATTTCTATTTCACAACGAACTTCAATTTCAAAAATGGCATGTACATAACTAAGATTTACTTTTCAAAGCGTACAACTTTACTATCAAATCAATACTTAGCATCAAGGAGATTTTGACATTGGTGAGTCATTTCAAGAAGCTTCTAACTAGGGGAAAACATCTAAGAATTTCTCCTAATCATGGGAAAAATCCCAATGATTATAGGGGCACATAATCAAAAGATCCTATTGACTAGGGGCATTCATTTTAAGATTCAATCAACTTGGGTCACATCTCGAAGCAATAACAACCAGGGGCATATCCTTCAAAATTAAAATATTGAGGAAGTTCATATCTTAATGTAGGATCCAAGTCTTTTTCAAAGCGACTTCAAGTACAAAGACTCGAAGACTTGGGGCAATCCATACCGAATTAATAACGCACCATGGTTAGCCCTCCATATCCTGGAGATCGAGGGCAGACCTTTCAACTATCAAATATTGGGGCAATGCATATGAAATTCGTATGATAAGTGATTCTAAGTCAAAAGCGTGGAGTATCTCAAAAATCAAAATAACGGGCTAGACATCTTAAGTGCATACAACAATAAAACTACGTCCAAGCTCATATCAAAACAAATCTATGCAAATACCCAGTAAATTGGGGCAAGACATGCCACAAAGGGGAAAATTATCCTCATATCTTCACAATCCCCATTGAATCTCTCTCCTACGCCTGCGATCTTCGACTTCAAAACGAGTATCAGGAAATCATGCTAGCATAACAACCTACCATCATATGACAAACAACCTTGTTACATTAGTAACCTCTCTACGCCTTTGTTATCAACAACCTATTATTGGAGCATCATACAAATATACATAAGTCATGCATTACATACATTGGTTGATACATTGCATCACACCTTTTTTAGGTAGTCTTCTTTAAGACAAATCTTACGATCGTTCCTAGGAACCTTTTCAGGTAGTATTCTTTAAGACGAATTGTCATCCTTTCCAGGAACCTCTTCAGGTAGTCTTCTTTAAGACATCCTTTTTCTAAGAACCTTTCTAGGTAGTCTTTTCCAAGACATTCATCGTCCTTTCCAAGAACCTTTTTAGGTAGTCTTTTTTAAGACATCTTTCAGCCTTTCCAGGTGGTCTTCTTTAAGACAAATTTTATCCTTTCTAAAGAACCTTTTCAGGTAGTCTTCTTTAAGACAAATTTTCATATCCAATCCAGAAACCTTTTCAGGTAGTCTTATATAAGACGTTATTTCGCTCCGCTCATAAACAAACTACGCATAAGCATTATACATGAACGCTATCATACATATCCAAGCATAATCATTATACATACTCAGATACATACTTATAACACAATTCACTTAAGAATCCGCAATATAACTTTGCACATATAGTATGTGCAACACCAAGTTATCTATTTATATACTTCTTACCCTAAAGGTTGCGTTAAGAAAGTATAAATCAGGATCTGAGAATGCTTGCTACCTTTTTAGCAAGTTAATCCTGAACGCGTAAGTCAGGATCTGAGAATGCTTGCTACCTTTTTAGTAAGTTAATCCTACATGTACAAATCAGGGTCTGAGAATGCTTGCTACCTTTTTAGCAAGTTAATCCTGAACGCGTAAGTCAGGATCTGAGAATGCTTGCTACCTTTTTAGTAAGTTAATCCTACACGCATAAATCAGGGTCTGAGAATGCTTGCTACCTTTTTAGCAAGTTAATCCTGCATGCATAAATCAGGGTCTGAGAACGCTTGCTACCTTTTTAGCAAGTTAATCCTGCACGCGTAATTCAAGATCTACGAATGCTTGCTATGTAAAACTCTAGGTTATCTCAAGTTAATCCTTAATATATAAGAATCTGTGAATGCTTACTAGGCTTTAGTAAGTTAATTCTTTATATATCTACGACTATCCTGGACGGATCCCAGATAGAATTTGAACTCACACTTCTTAGGATAAGAAAGTGAATATAAGGATCTACGAATGTTTGCTATGTCTACTCCTAGGCTTTAGCAAATTAATCCTTAAAACATGGTATAAGAATCTGTGAATGCTTGCTTCATCAGTCCCTAGACTTTAGCAAGTTAATTCTTCATGTTTCCCCCAACTCTAATGAACTAATCCTAAGTTAGAGTTTGGACTCGCATCACTTACCCCCTAGGTCACGGTAAGAATGCATAATCATCATTGAACATTCTCGGCTCTATTATAAATATAGGGCCGACATTCGTATTCCTTACCTCATAAGTCAGAATGAAGGAGCGAAACATGTGACAAATGTATCTCGTGGTTATGAGTGTCAATCTTATAACGAAACGAATATGTCAATTCACAAACCTTGGTATGGATAAGTTAACTGCGTCATCTATGCCTATTTACTGGTCAAAATTTGGGTCTTCCATTATTTAATTACCCTCCGATCTAAACGTACGAGAACTGCACACTCTCGCACCCTTCAATCGAAGAATAATTAAATAGGGGCAACTGTCATACCCCAAATTTGACCCACTAAGACTTGTGCCTTCTTATTTGTTTTCATTGGCACATCATTTAAAATATGTATGTATTGAAATATATACGTATATAAGTGTGATCAAGTTTATAAAATAGGTGTGTACTTCAATTTAATCTCTTAGACTTAACATCCATAAGATGTGAGGTCATTAGGTGTTATTATAAAAATAGGAGTATACATTAAGTAAAAGTGTGTATTTAGTTGGGCTTATTATTCATAAAATATGAGGCCTAATCTCAAAATTCAAAATTGTTTTTAAACTTGAGTTTTATAAACTTCATTGGTTTATTTACTTGGGCTTTTGGATATGGGTTATTTCCTTTTATGGATTTTAACCTAATTTCTAACTCTATAAAAAGGGGTCTTAGCAACCCTAAAAGGACCTTTTTTCCATTCTACGTACAATTTTTCTAAAAAAACCACTTTTTATAACTTTTTTCTCTACGCTTTTTTTTTCTACTCCTCCCACTGAGGATTTGTCTTAGGGTTGTCTTGAACGACCCTAATCCGCCGTCGTCGATTAACTAACGGCTGACAAACCCTTTCCCCTTTTCAAACTCAATCTCAAATTCAAACCTTTTTGGCCGATGATTAATCTATGAGGCTTCCCTTTTCTAAAAAACTTTTTTTAAAGCTTTTGGCCGATGATTATCTATGAGGCCCCCTTTTAAAAAATAAAACCTTTTTTAAAGATTTTGGCCGATGATGAATATTTGAGGCATTTTCTATTGAATTTTAATTCTTTATAATGTTTTTACCTTTTAATGGTTTTTTGGCCAATGATGATGCTTTGAGGCCTTTATATGTCTTTGGCATTTGGGCTAATGTTGTCTTGATCTGACAATGGCCCTAGAAAAACCTTTAAGGTTTGTTATACTTTTGTTTTATTTTAGCTGTATTTGACTTTGTTGTATTTGTTGTATTTGGCTTAGCCATGGTCATTGTTGTCTCGATCTGACAATGACCTTATCAAAACCTTTGAGGTTTTGCCCTTTTGGCTAATATTTAATAAATTTTTTTTTATAATATATAATAAAAATCTAAACGTAAAGATTAAATGGGTCCCCTTGAGTACAAAGAGGCAAAGTGTGCCTAACACCTTCCCTTTGCCTAATTAACCTACTTACCCAAAATCTTAGTTTTTCTTTAATTTAAAAGTTTTACCCTTTTTTCTTTAAATAAAGGGTGGCGGCTCTAATATTTAGGCAGGTTGCCACAATAGGATATTTTAAATATAATAAATATTTAAATAGTACAAACTGCACATTCATATTCTACTAAGATGAAACATTTCATAATTTTATATATTTTTTACACAACCTCCTAACAAATATATGTGTTAGTGTTACAAATAAAGTTAAAAAATTGTTTGCATACTTATAATCAACACGAATTTTGTATTTTTATTTGAAACTATGAAATGATCTCTTTGTCACTTTTATTACTAGTAAAATCTAATTGCATTCAATCACATTATATCAAATCGACATTTATAAAATATTTTTACAACTACGATATTTGAGTTTAATAGACCCATCAATAGCCCTTTTTGAATTGATTTAAAAAAGATATAAATCTAATTGTTATAATTTCAAGTTTTAAGATTTTCTTAAAAATTGTTTGATCAGTTTAAATAAATAAAAATATATTTAAATTTTGATACTGCAGATTTGCATTCTAAAGGCCCTTGAAAAGAAGAACGGAAGAAAATTCGTTACGTTAACTGAAACTTGAAACTTTAAATATGACTTTATTATATTTAATTATATTTAACTTTTTTTAATTATAATATGCTTAATATTTGAGAACTGAGAACTTTTAATAATAACCATACGATTTAATAATAATAATAATAATAAACAAGTTGTTATACCCCAAAATTTGCCCACATATTTTTCAAGAAAACTCCAATCTGAAAATTAAGGGTCTCATATAATCATGGATTTTTATTTCAACAAATATCCTGACATATGAAATACTTAGTTTTTAGAATTTTTCTTATACAGTAATTTGGCTTGCAGTTGAATTTATTCTTACGCAAACACCAAATACTGTTTATTACTTCACACATGCTATTTATTTATTTACAGATAAATGGTACTGACACAATTGGTACAGAGTTAAATCTTTTTGCAGGCGCAGAATCAGGAAACTCAGACTGTACTGGTAACAGTATATTAGTTATTTATTATGTCTATGTTTTTAACAAGTCATGTAAATAAACTTTCATTTTTCACATAAAACAAAAACAACAAAAAAGAAAATTAACTTTGACTGTTGATTTTTCACTCTAAACTGCTACATCAATACCTGGACAGTCAGTTGACAGCCAAGCTGCTGGCAGTACAATTCTCAGTGTTTTGTACCATCAATCAAATCAATCTTTCACAATTCAAAATTCCAAGATTTTTGTTCTAGAAGTCTTTTGAATATCACGCGATTAGCAGAGACTCAACACTGCACAAAAATCAGGTACGCTTAACTGTCTCCTACACAAACAGTCCCTAATCAGGGTTTTTCTTGTTTTTACAGGAGCAACAAGTTTTGAGAGCTCAAATGGATTTCATACACATCCATATATCTCAAAGTACCATCATACAAATTTTCAAACTTCAATTCACTCAGACGCACCGTCAGCAGCTCAAACAGTCAACAGACGACCCGTTTGACCAAAAAAGTCAACAGACAGTCAAAAATGAAATTTTTTGTCAAAGTCCATATTTTGTCAAAGGATTCATCATTTGATCATTGGATGATCATAATTCATCAAGGAAAGATCAAAAATCAACAAAACCCTAAGATTCAAAATTAGGGTTTTTGCCTGAAAAGTCAACTCAACTTTGACTGATCATAACTCTCTCATCCTTCATCCAAAAAATTCAAACCAAAGCTTGTTTTGAAGGAAATTCAATTATCTTTCAAATGCCATTGATCCCATGGTCATTGGATTCACCATTTGAAAAATATGATCAAAGACATTACAGGTCATTTTCAAAGTCAACAAAAAGACACTTTTTTCAAAAGGACACACAAGGAGCTTCAAAAATCATTTTGACATGAGACCAAAGGCATTGGTTAGAGGACTCTTTGAGGTTTCCAAAAAGTGCAAGATCTCCTTCATATGACAAAAATTGAAGGATTTACACCTTGTTGAAGTTGGCTAAATTTTGGGAAAATGCATGAAATCAACATTGCTCAAAAATGTATTTTTTCCAAATGGGGCCAAGTTTTCAGCATTCAAACATCATTTCCATGATGATATGGGCCTCCCACGACCAAGACTAAGCCCACATCATTTTTTTATCCATTTTTGGCATAATTTTATCTTATTTTAAGATTAAAATTAAAAAGAAAATGAAATGGATAAAGAATAGCTTGTATTCCAAGCATGACTCATTCAACTCTGTCCCAAAGCAAAGTACAGCAGAGGAGAAGAAGAAAATCAAGCCATGGTGGCTTAAAGGCAAAGCTACCAATGTTGAAAAAGTCAAGATTCCAAAAAAACTCATCAATGCTTTTGGCTTAGTTTCTAAGCACTCTAATGCTTATAAATAGGCAATAGCACTTCAGTAATAAAGGAGACAGAAATTGAGAGCAAAAACTCTTGCTTGTAACACACTTGTAATCTCTTAAAATATTCAAAGAATTTTGAAATTCGAATTCCAAATTTAAGTCACTTTCCATTCAAACTAAACACTCAAACACGTTCCTTGAACTTCACTGAACATATCCAGATCATTTGCAAGCTCTGAAACTCCTTGAATCAAACGCTACAGGTCTCGATTCATCCAAACTAAAACTGACTTGTGTCTCATAACCCAAGCATATCTAGCACGATGTAGACATATATTTGAACTTGGTGTGGTGTGTAGATCATTTCTGGAGCTTTAATTGAGTTTTAGATGCTTACACACGAAGATACCATTTTAGGGTTCTTAAGCTAAAATTTGGGATCCTCTGATTTAGGCAAAATTAGAAGAAACCGATGACATATTTGAACTCAGGGGACGATTTTAAGCTTAACCATGGTCTCCTAAGTAATTTATATTGCTTGTATGAAATTTTGACATGTGCAGGTCTTGTAGCTACGAACGAAAACCGTCACTAAAGGCTTTACCTACAGTTGCAGAGCTTATAGCAACGGAGAGAGGAAGAAGATGAAGGCGTGGCAGGCTCTGGTTGGCCAGAATGCGCGCGCCAGCTTTTATTCAAATTCTTGGATCCTGTGTTGCGCTGTCCATGCTTTTGTCATGCTCCTCAAAATCTGAGCCCTCTGATTCACTTCCAGTCAGATCCAACGTGCCAGATCTCTCACCACACCATACTCCTTCATTGATTTCCACACAGGATCAGTATCCTTTTATTTTCTATTTTATTTTCTATTTTGTTTTAATTTCTTTGTTAAATTAATTAAAAATAGTTTTAAAAATCCAAAAAATACACAAAAAATATTTTTATACTTCTAAAATAATATATTATTTTCTGAAATAAAAATATTTTATTTTTCTTCATAATTTCAATATTTTGCATAATTAATTAGTATATATTTATATATTGGCTTTTTAATTATTCTAACCAATCAAAAATCATAAAAAAATTGTTCCTTATGTTAAATATTGTTTATATATTATAAACTAATTTTGTACATATTTTGAATAATTTTCTTTTTAAGTTTTAATTATTTGTATAATTATTTGCATAATTATGTTTTAATTAACTTAAATCAATTCCAAAAATTCCAAAAAAATTAGTTTTGTTTTAAAATTAATTGACAAATATTTTGTACATATTTTAAACTTAATTTCTAGGTTTAAATCAATTTTCATCTTTTTTTCTTCATTTTAATCTAATTAATCATGCATTAATTATAATTAAAACCAATCATAAAAATTCCAAAAAAACATGCCTTTTATTTTTCTTGCAATTTAAAATTCCTAGATAAATGTATAGGATGTCAAATTCATGTAAATAGGCTAGTTTACGTTTCCTGCACAATCGATGTAATAGCGTAGATTTACTTTCCGCACTTTACATTTCCGCATTTTAATTCCCAGCACATATAAACTGCGTGTATGTCAAAGATAAAATTGAACCGTTAGATCACTAACTTCAAAGATAAATATCTGAATCCAATCACAATCACACTTGCACCTCTTAAGGTAATCCCTCTCATTCCTTTCAAAATCAAAGTCAAAATTCCACTGTTTTGAGTACAAAATCGAACCTTGCTTTTATATCCGGTGAAAGGATAGATTTTTAAAGGAAATAGGATAAAGACCTTACAACTCAGGGTAGACCTCCTAGTTTGCTTGCTCAAATCAAAACAAACAAAATTCTCATACACTGTTGATTTTTCAAAACTTTCAAAAAGACAATACTTTGTATACATCCAAACACGGGTTATTACAAAGTTAACGTTCTTTTCAAAATATCTTTCGAAAGATAAACAAGAATTTTGTATACATCCACACGGATCATTACAAAATTCAATTTACAAAAGTATTTGAAACCACATATGAGCAATTTCAGAGCAATTGAAAAGTGATCGAAAAACAAGTGAGCTAAGCAAACTTAAGAGCCCATGGATAACCATGGATACAAAGGGTGCTAACACCTTCCCTTTGTATAACCTACCCCCTTACCCAGAATTTCTTAAAGGTCTTTTTTCTGTTTCTTTTATAAACCTTTCCTTAATTGGATAAAATAAAAGGTCGGTGGCGACTCTGTGAATTTTCAAAATGCGAAAGCATTAAGCGACAAAAAAGAGTCAGTTCACGTACCTCTACAGATCAGAGGTATGGCCCGGAATTAAAAAAATCGGAGGTCCACACAAGTATATCAATTTTTCTTGTAAAATACTTAATATCTACCTGGAGTTTTTATTTCAAACCTACAGACAACTATTATACTAATAATAATAATAATAATAATGATGATGATGATGATGATGATGATGATGATGATGAAAAGAGAATTGAAATAGAGAGTGAAATTCTGGACTCAGACACGCGATGTCTAACAGGATGTCACGACATCACTATCTGAATGTTTTTAAACAAATGAACAAAGTAAAAACAGAAAAACAACACAGGAGAGTTGTTAACCCAGTTCGGTGCAAACACACCTACATCTGGGGGCTACCAAGCCAGGGAGGAAGTCCACTATAAGTAATATTAATTCAAGGTAATACAAAACAAGATTACGCCTTTCACTTAATATCTACCCAATGCAACTTCAATCTAGACCACTCAGACCAGAGATCCTACTCACTCCCCCTCAATCACAGCAGTGATGAAAAACTAACCAACAAATAACAAAGAAGACACTCTTCAAAAACACAACTTGATCTTGCTTAAAAGCTTTGATCAAGTACAATAGTACTCTTGCTTAAAAGCTTTGAGTACTTCTTACAACTCAAATCAAAGCACCTAGACCAAGACAATCATCATGATGATTGTTTGGCTTACAAGAAAAACTACAACGAGAACCTTAAACACACAGAACTCTAACAGTTTCTCCACCAAAAACCCTGACGGCAACAGTAGCCCTTGCGTGGAATAAATAGCCTTCAGCAATACAGCAACTGGGCCTTGGATCCATAAAAATAGTTTTTTCCCTAATAAAAAAAATCTTCATAACACAAGAAGCTGATAATAGAAATCATCCAATTCGTTCTTAAGGCAGATCAGAATCCATCATTACCAAATATAGCGCATAAGGTCTTATCAGATCATAAAATCATAAGTAGTAATAGAAAATAACGAACAGCTGCGAATGTCATGACATCGGCCTTGACATCAGGTAAAGGCCTGCATAAGGAAGGACTTCACAACAACAGAAAGCATGTCATGACACTGGTTTTGACAGGATAGAACCACACTTTAGTTTTACCAAAAATTACAGCCAATCAACAACATCTACAAACTCCCCCTTTGGCAAATTTTTGGCTAAAACACTAATAGAAGTGAAAAAAATATCAGAGCATACAGCAGCCAACAACAGAAAAATAAATTCTGTAACAGAAAAATAAATTCTGAAGAAACAGCAGCAACTTGATTCAACTTGATTAATCACAAAAAAAAAACAGAAAACCACTACTTAATCAATTGTTACAGAAACCACTTGTCAATGTCAGGGAGAATCAGAGAACACCCAAATAAAGAAAACCACAAAAAAACCATGTCCAAGAAGAAACCAAAGGATCACCAGAACAACAAAACAACCATTACAACCATTACAACCATTACAATCAAAAACAACAAACACACTACTCCCCCTTTTTAGCCACAAAAGGAGCCAAACATCAGATGAAGATTTAATCTTCAGAGCCAGCAGTATCATCATCATCCTCCTCACTCATCTCTTCATCACTGAAGCTACTAGACTTATATTCATCCTCACTATCAGTATCCATATCAGCATCCATCTTCTCACCATCACCACCAGCAGCATGATCATCATCACTATCAGCAGACTGCTCAAGACTTTGTATAAGCTGTTCAAGCTTCATCTTCCTATTTTCCAGCTCTTTGCAGGTCTCCTTCAGCTCAGCTATAAGAGAGGCTTTGGTCACAGACTTGCTAGTTTGAGATGTTCCAGCAGATGTTGAGGCATCAGTCCTTTGAAGTAGCTTGTAGTGAAAAGTCAAAGCACTTTCCCTTTTGCAGACAGAATCTTTAGCTTTCAAGATGCCAGGGTATTGCTTTAGGATGATTCCACATATTAGGGATGGAAAGGCAATAGGAAGCTTAGTAGCAGAGGTACCTGCATGTCTCATAGTCGGGTAAAAAATATAGGTCCCATAGTCAAACACAGTCTTGGTCCCTATAGCATAAATGAATCTACCTAAACCAACAGCAATGGTAGAGGTGTGATTTGTGGGCACCCAATTGGCAGAACCAATTTTATGCAGCAGAGCATACTTGACAGTCAAGAGACTAGCACACAGTTTGCTTTTGATGGGCCACTTTTTAACCTTACCCCCAGTGATGGTGTTGCAAACCTCATTATCAGTTACTTCAAGATCAGGTTGAGCTTCAGCACTTCTACCTAGATAGTGATTTATAGCAGTAGGGGAGAATTCTATGCATTTTCTTCTAACATAAACTTTATGAAAATCATCTGTTCTACCATCAGCACAGTCTTGAGACAAATTAACAATAAACTCCTTCACAAGCATTTCATAACATTTAGAGAATTGAGAAACAGTCTTAATCAAACCTGCAGACTTGATGAGCTGCATAACCTCTTGATTTTCCAGAGCATCATTTGCTAATTCTCTTTCTAGGGCCAGCCTTCTTTGATACACAATTTTCCACTGGATTGCATTAGAGGCATAGTGCAGATATATGTTATCCAAAGGAACATCACGAACCTTTGTAGCAGATTTAGTAACAGCAATCTTCTTCTTGGAGGGGATGTCAGGGACATCACTTGGGACATCAGCTTCAGAGTCAGAAATGCTTCTTTCCTTCCTCTTCTTCACACTAACTTTGCTTCCAGATTTTGAGGGTCCAGTAGGAGCTTTCTTCATCTTTTCTTTAGTAACAGTCTTCAGAGGAGTAACCTGTGGCTTGAGAGAATGTTGCTCACAGACTTGTTTTCCCTTACGAGCCTTGACCCTGTTGGAGATGCTGGAGATGAGGTCATCATCAGCAATATCAATAGGATCATCAAGTTCATCTAGATCCACCACATCATGCACATTAGGGTTTTCATCTCTCTTAGCAGGAACAGCAGGAACCTCTTCATCGTTCTCAGGAGCAAGAGTCTCATCATCTTTGGTATCAGATGCTTCAACATTGATAGCTTCAGATGTTTCAACATCTTTGGCAACAGGGGTCTCATTAACAGATGTCTCAACATCTTTAGTAACAGGAGTCTCATCATTTTTCTCAGCAGATGTCTCATCATTATCAACAGCTGTCTCAGCATCTTTAGCAACAGGGGTCTCATCATCTTGCACACCTTGATCATCATTGGAAGCAGGCATTTGGGCTAGAGGAACAGAAATTCCTTCAACTTTGTGCCCTTCATTCAAGATTCTGGTGACAATATTTGCAATCGCATTATGAACATAGGAAGAGCCTTCTCTACCCTGGACAGAAAAAGTTTCTGGAACAGATCCTCCGGTTGATTTTCTTGCATGCATCTTTCTTGGTTGACTGCGAACAGAATCGGAGGCAGGAACAGAGTTCAATGGCACAACATCCAGCACAACATCTTGATCGCTCACAACATTTGGTGCCCTAGAACCTGATGCTGTTTCAGAGATAGGAGAAGATTTCTTTGAGGAAGAACTCTGAGACATGGTGAGAGAAAATGAGAGGCTGGGTAAAGAGTGATGAATGCAGAGACACAGAGAGATAGCGTGAGTGTGGAAGAGAGGTTTTGGAGGAATGGAAACCGTTTGGGTAACTTGCAAAAGGGGGGGAAAATGCACTTTAATGTGTAATGATATCCAAGATTTGGAGAGAGAAATAATGCTGGCCCCACACTCAATTAATTGCTATAATCCTTCACAAAGACAAATGCCTAATTTGTTTCTTAAATTTTCAAATTGATTTGCATCTAAGGCTTTTGTAAAAATGTCAGCAAGTTGAAGGTCTGTAGCAACATGTTCCAAGCCAATTATTTTGTCCTCAACAAGATCTCTAATGTAGTGGTGTCTAATATCAATATGCTTGGTCCTGCTGTGCTGAATGGGATTCTTTGAAATGTTGATGGCACTTAAGTTGTCACAATATAATGTCATGACATCTTGTGTGACATTGTATTCTGATAACATTTGTTTCATCCAAACAAGTTGAGAACAGCTACTTCCTGCTGCAATATATTCTGCTTCAGCAGTAGATAAGGACACACAGTTTTGTTTCTTGCCGAACCATGAAATAAGATTATTTCCCAAAAAGAAGCATCCTCCTGAAGTACTTTTTCTGTCATCAGCACTTCCAGCCCAGTCTGCATCACAATATCCAGTGAGAATGGGTTCACATCCATGAGAGTAAAGCATTCCATACTCACAGGTACCATTCACATATTTCATTATCCTCTTGACTTGATTTATGTGACTGACTTTGGGTTCTGCTTGATACCTAGCACATACCCCAACAGCAAAGGCAATATCAGGTCTACTGGCTGTAAGGTATAACAGACTTCCTATCATGCTTCTGTATAGACTTTGATCAACACTAGTTCCCTTCTCATCTTTGGACAGTTTCAAATGAGTAGGTGCTGGTGTCCTTTTGTGAGTAGCATTTTCCATTCCAAACTTTTTGACAATATTTCTAGCATACTTGCTCTGAGAGAGAAAGATTGAGTCTTCCATCTGTTTGACTTGCAGCCCAAGAAAGTATGTTAATTCTCCAACAAGACTCATTTCAAATTCAGATTGCATTTGCTCAACAAAATGTCTAGTCATCTTGTCTGACATCCCACCAAATACAATATCATCCACATAGATTTGAGCTATTAGAATCTTTCCTCCTTCATCTTTAACAAAGAGAGTTTTATCTATCCCTCCTTTCCTGTATCCATTGCTAGTAAGAAACTCAGTTAGTCTCTCATACCAAGCTCTAGGGGCTTGCTTCAGACCATAAAGGGCTTTTCTTAATTTGTACACATGATCAGGATGGTTTGGATCTGCAAAACCTTTAGGTTGTTCTACATAGACTTCCTCATTCAAATATCCATTCAAGAAAGCACTCTTTACATCCATCTGATATAGTTTGAATTTCAGAATGCATGCAACCCCTAACAACAGCCTAATTGACTCAAGTCTGGCAACAGGGGCAAAAGTTTCATCAAAGTCAACTCCCTCAACTTGAGTGTATCCTTGAGCAACTAACCTTGCTTTATTTCTGATTATAGTTCCCAGTTCATCTGACTTATTCTTGTAGACCCATTTTGTTCCAATGACATTAGAATGTTTTGGTCTTGGAACCAGCTCCCATACTTCATTCCTTTCAAACTGACCTAGTTCTTCCTGCATGGCATTAATCCAGAACTCATCTGTTAATGCTTCCTTGACATTCTTAGGTTCAATTTTTGATACAAAACAAGAGTTTGAAACTACTTCTCTTGACCTTGTAGTAATTCCACTGTTGGGATCTCCTATAATAAGTTCTTTAGGATGATTTTTCTGAACTCTTATAGAAGGACTCTTGTTAGAAGGTTCAGCCTCAGATTCTGTGATAGTAGGACTGCAATCATCTTCTCTTGTAGATTCTTCAGCTGTAATATCCCAGAATGTTCCGACATCTTCTGTGACATCTGCTTGATTGTGGACATCATCAACCACAACGTTTATGGACTCCATTATTATTCTGGTTCTTGAGTTGAACACTCGATAGGCTCTACTGTTTGTAGAGTAGCCCAGAAAAATTCCTTCATCACTCTTGGGATCCATCTTCCTTCTGTGATCTCTATCAGCAAGAATGTAACACCTACTACCAAACACATGGAAGTATTTGACAGTGGGCTTTCTTCCCTTCCAGATCTCATATAGGGTGGTAGAGGTTCCTTTTCTTAAAGTAACTCTATTGTGGACATAACAAGCAGTATTCATGGCTTCAGCCCAGAAGTAGATAGGGAGATTCTTAGCATGGATCATTGCTCTGGCTGATTCTTGAATAGTTCTATTCTTTCTTTCAACAACCCCATTTTGCTGTGGAGTAATAGGGGAAGAGAATTCATGATGTATTCCTTCAGAGGAGCAGAAATCAGCAAATTTTTGATTCTCAAATTCCTTTCCATGATCACTTCTAATTCTTACAACACCAGTTTCTTTTTCTCTTTGAATTCTTTGACATAGGTCCTTGAAAACATCAAACACATCTGACTTTTCTCTGATGAAGTTTACCCAAGTGTATCTGGAGTAGTCATCCACAACCACATAAGCATATTTCTTTCCTCCAAGACTTTCTATTTGCATTGGTCCCATCAAGTCCATATGTAGCAGTTCAAGAACTCTAGAAGTAGTCAGATGTGTAACCTTTGGATGCGACATCCTGGTTTGTTTTCCTACCTGACATTCACCACAGATTCTTCCTTCATCAATTTGTAGCTTAGGAATTACTCTCACAGCTTCCAGAGAAATAATCCTTTTCATACCCCTTAGATGAAGGTGACCAAGTTTTTGATGCCACAGCTTTGCTTCTTCTTCCTTAGAGCAAACAGTAGAATAGCTGGATTCATGAGACACCCACAAGTAGCAGTTATCTTTGGACCTGACACCCCTCATTACTACTTCCTTTTCTTCATTAGTGACCACACACTCAGCTTTGGTGAAGTTGACTTGGTATCCTTGGTCACAGAGTTGACTGATGCTTATGAGATTGGCAGTCAGGCCTTTGACCAACAAAACACCTTCTAAATTTGGCACTCCTGAACAGTCTAATTTTCCAACTCCTTTGATTTCTCCTTTAGCTCCATCACCAAAGGTTACATAACTAGTAGAATGACCCTTGATATCAACAAGCAAATTTTTTTGTCCAGTCATGTGTCTGGAACATCCACTGTCAAAATACCAGTCTTCCTTGGCTGAAACTCTAAGAGATGTATGGGCTATTAGAGCCATATTTTTGGGTTTCCATTGTTGCTTCTGGATGTGCATGATCTGCTTAGGTTTGTAGTAAGGAGCTTGATCTGGGTATCCATATAATCTGAAGCAGAAAGGCTTAATGTATCCAAATCTTCCACAATAATGACATCTCCATCTTTGAAACTTTCTCTTCATTTCACTTTTCTCGTGATGTTGAGTCACATGTTTTGACATCGGTTTCAACATCTCAGCTTCAGGTTTAGTTCAGCTACTTTCTTGGAAATATTTCTTTGCACCAACAAAGCCTATACCAGACATATCTCCTGAACTTTTTCCAACCTGCAAAATCTCCTCCAACATGTCCGTGCCATTGTTCAACATTTTTACTGATTTTGACATTTGATCAAGTTTGGATTGTAACATGCTAATTTCACTATTCAGTTCAGATATAGTTTCATTAAGCCCTTTGTTATCAGCCTCCAACTGAGCTATGTATTTCTTCTGCTTTTCACCTTGTTGACACACTTCAGCACTTCTGATACAGAGCTTTCTGTAGGAGGTTGCCAGCTCTTCAAAGGATAGCTCATCTTCACTAGAATCTCCATCTGAATTGCAAACTCCAGTAAGGGCTGTGACATGTTTAGCTGATTCTTCTTCAAAATCACTCTCAGAATCTTCATCAGACCAGGAAACTGACAATCCTTTCTTTTGTTTCTTGAGATAAGTAGGACATTCAGCTCTAATATGTCCATACCCTTCACATCCATGACATTGAATTCCTTTACTGTGATTGTATTTTTCTTCTGGTTTAGTTCTTCTGCCAGAGTCATAAGATCTACTGATGTCAGATGAGATGTTCTTGACATTAGGTCTTGGCTTCTGATCCATTCTTCTCATAATTTTGTTGAATTGTTTGCCAAGCATAGCTATAGATTCAGATAGATTCTCTTCTCTACTTTCCTCTACTTCCTCTTGAGAGTTGGACACAAAGGCTATGCTTTTGTTCTTCTTTTCAGAATTTTCACTGATTCCCATCTCAAAGGTTTGAAGAGATCCAATTAACTCTTCTACCTTCATTTTGCTGATGTCCTGTGCCTCTTCTATGGCTGTAACCTTCATGTCAAATCTCTTAGGTAGGGATCTAAGAATTTTTCTCACCAGCTTTTCATCAGACATCTTCTCTCCCAAGGCTCCTGAGGTATTAGCAATATCAAGTATATTCATATGAAAATCCTTAATACTTTCATCATCTCTCATCCTTAGATTTTCAAACTTCGTAGTTAGCAGTTGAAGTCTTGACATCTTCACTTTGGAGGTGCCCTCATGAGTAGTCTTGAGGGTATCCCAGACATCTTTGGCTAGTTCACACTGATGTACCAGTCTGAATATATTCTTGTCAATTCCATTGAATAAAGCATTTAAAGCTTTAGAGTTGCCAAGCGCCAATGCCTCTTCATCTTTGTCCCATTCTTCCTCTGGTTTAAGAGTTTTCTTGCCATCCTTTTCAGTAATAACATGATGTTCCCATCCTTTGTTCACAGCTCTCCATGCTTTGCTATCCACGGATTTCAGAAAAGCCACCATGCGAGGTTTCCAATAATCATAATTAGAGCCATCCAGAATGGGTGGTCTAATCCCATATCCACCACCTTCTTTGTCCATAGTACCAGAAAGTACTGTCCCTAGATCTCACCCAGTAAAAACAGGCAGGGTGCCTGCTCTGATGCCAATTGAAATTCTGGACTCAGACACGCGATGTCTAACAGGATGTCACGACATCACTATCTGAATGTTTTTAAACAAATGAACAAAGTAAAAACAGAAAAACAACACAGGAGAGTTGTTAACCCAGTTCGGTGCAAACACACCTACATCTGGGGGCTACCAAGCCAGGGAGGAAGTCCACTATAAGTAATATTAATTCAAGGTAATACAAAACAAGATTACGCCTTTCACTTAATATCTACCCAATGCAACTTCAATCTAGACCACTCAGACCAGAGATCCTACTCACTCCCCCTCAATCACAGCAGTGATGAAAAACTAACCAACGAATAACAAAGAAGACACTCTTCAAAAACACAACTTGATCTTGCTTAAAAGCTTTGATCAAGTACAATAGTACTCTTGCTTAAAAGCTTTGAGTACTTCTTACAACTCAAATCAAAGCACCTAGACCAAGACAATCATCATGATGATTGTTTGGCTTACAAGAAAAACTACAACGAGAACCTTAAACACACAGAACTCTAACAGTTTCTCCACCAAAAACCCTGACGACAACAGTAGCCCTTGCGTGGAATAAATAGCCTTCAGCAATACAGCAACTGGGCCTTGGATCCATAAAAATAGTTTTTGCCCTAATAAAAAAAATCTTCATAACACAAGAAGCTGATAATAGAAATCATCCAATTCGTCCTTAAGGCAGATCAGAATCCATCATTACCAAATATAGCGCATAAGGTCTTATCAGATCATAAAATCATAAGTAGTAATAGAAAATAACGAACAGCTGCGAATGTCATGACATCGGCCTTGACATCAGGTAAAAGCCTGCATAAGGAAGGACTTCACAACAACAGAAAGCATGTCATGACACTGGTTTTGACAGGATAGAACCACACTTTAGTTTTACCAAAAATTACAGCCAATCAACAACATCTACAGAGAGTAACATGTTTATAGAGTTATTTTGTAAAATAAAACTTAATAAAAAAACATTTTTATAAAATATTAAATATAATAAATATTTAAATAGTACAAACTGCACATTTATATTCTACTAGTATGAAACACAACCTTGTAACAAATATATGTGTTAGTGTTACAAATAAAGTTAAAAAATTGTTTGCATACTTATAATGAACACGAATTTTGTATTTTTATTTGAAATTATGAAATGATCTTTTTGTCACTTTTATTACTAGTAAAATTTACTTGCAATGGGAGTTTTTTACAATTTGGAACTAAAATGATATATTTGGGAATTGTTATTTGTAATTTTTCTATCATAAGCAATTTTTACATTCAATTTAGGGCCCGGCTAATAGGACATTTACCTGTCTAACATGTCATGGAAACTTTCAACAATGTGGAGGAGTGCACTATGGATGCATAATACTAAGTCAGTCAGTCTTCAATCCTGGATATTTTGATGTAATAGAGAATAATTTGAAGTGTATATGCAAGGTATATATATATTATTAGATGTTCTTAATCTTATCTAATGAATATTTTTATGTAATAAATAATATATCAAAGTGTGTACATGTAAGGTATATATATTACCAGATGTTCCTTATCTAATAGCACTCTGGATTCTTTTTTTAAGGAATGTTAATTGTATTTTTTCAATATTATATATAGAATTGACAACCAAATAAAAAGTCAAATCACATAGGTTAGATTGACTTGCTAAATCTCCTACTAGGCTTCTTATTCTTAGGCTACTATTTAGAGAACATTTTATTGACCAGTAAGCATGAGGGCTAGTGCTCAATTTTGAAGAGCCTATAGCACTCCTCAAAATACGTATATGACTCCGGCTTTTTCATTTTCATCATGTAGTTGTCTTTATTTGTGTTTCTTAATACCTCCTTGAGTTATGTTCGGTGTCTTTTCCTTGGGTACTCATATTTTGAAGCAAAATTTTTTTGAATTTTTTTTTGAAATGCAATTATTATAGAATAGTTACCTATTGTTCCATAATTAGATAATGTGTATTTACCCAACTAAACTTTATGGTACAAGAGGATTGACATAATATAAATACCATTATTATCGTTGCTGTTTTTATTACATAAAGTTTGTTGTTTTAGTATAAGTTTTTTTCTATTCATTTTAACTCTACATTAGCGTTGTAAATTTTTTAACATATGCATTCAATCACGTTATATCAAATCGATATTTATAAAATGTTTTTATAACTACTTATAGATATTTGAGTTTAATAGACCCAGCAATAGCCCTTTTTTGAATTGATTTAAAATAGATATAAATCTAATTGTTATAATTTCAAGTTTTAAGATTTTCTTATAAATTGTTTGATCAGTTTAAATAAATAAAAATATATTTAAATTTTGATACTGCGGATTTGCATTCTAAAGGCCCTTGAAAAGAAGAACGGAAGGAAATTCGTTTCGTTAACAGAAACTTGAAACTTTAAATATGACTTTATTATATTTAATTATATTTAACTTTTTTTAATTATAGTATGCTTAATATGTGAGAACTGAGAACTTTTAATAATAACCATACGATTTAATAATAATAATAAACTAGTATATCAATTTTTCTTGTAAAATACTTAATATCTACCTGGATTTTCATATTCAAACCTACAGACAACAATTACCATTATAAACTTGAGTTTTATAAACTTCGTTGGTTTATTTACTTGGGCTTTTGGATATGGGTTATTTCCTTTTATGGATTTTAACCTAATTTCTAACTCTATAAAAAGGGGTCTTAGCAATCCTAAAAGGACCTTTTTTCCATTCTACGTACAATTTTTCTAAAAAAACCACTTTTTATAACTTTTTTCTCTAGGCTTTTTTTTTCTACTCCTCCCACTGAGGGTTTGTCTTGTCTTAGGGTTGTCTTGAACGACCCTAATCCGCCGTCGTCGATTAACTAACGGCCGACAAACCCTTTCCCCTTTTCAAACTCAATCTCAAATTCAAACCTTTTTGGCCGATGATTAATCTATGAGGCTTCCCTTTTCTAAAAAACTTTTTTTAAAGCTTTTATCTATGAGGCCCCCTTTTAAAAAATAAAACCTTTTTTAAAGATTTTGGCCGATGATGAATATTTGAGGCATTTTCTATTGAATTTTAATTCTTTATAATGTTTTTACCTTTTTAATGGTTTTTTGGCCAATGATGATGCTTTGAGGCCTTTATTTTTTTTATTACAATTTCGTTTACATGCCTTTGGCATTTGGGCTATTGTTGTCTTGATCTGACAATGGCCCTAGAAAAACCTTTAAGGTTTGTTATACTTTTGTTGTATTTTAGCTGTATTTGACTTTGTTGTATTTGTTGTATTTGACTTTGTTGTATTTGTTGTATTTGGCTTAGCCATGGTCATTGTTGTCTCGATCTGACAATGACCTTATCAAAACATGTGATGTTTTGCCCTTTTGGCTAATATTTAATAAATTTTTTTTATAATATATAATAAAAACCTAAACGTAAAGATTAAATTGGTCCCCTTGAGTACAAGGGATTCCCTTTGCCTAATTAACCTACTTACCCAAAATCTTAGGTTTTCTTTAATTTAAAAGTTTTACCCTTTTTTCTTTAAATAAAGGGTGGTGGCTCTAATATTTAGGCAGGTTGCCACAATATGATATTACAAATATAATAAATATTTAAATAGTACAAACTGCACATTCATATTCTACTAAGATGAAACATTTCATAATTTTATATATTTTTTACACAACCTCCTAACAAATATATGTGTTAGTGTTACGAATAAAGTTAAAAAATTGTTTGCATACTTATAATCAACACGAATTTTGTATTTTTATTTGAAACTATGAAATGATCTCTTTGTCACTTTTATTACTATTAAAATCTAATTGCATTCAATCACATTATATCAAATCGATATTTATAAAATATTTTTACAACTACGATATTTGAGTTTAATAGACCCATCAATAGCCCTTTTTGAATTGATTTAAAAAAGATATAAATCTAATTGTTATAATTTCAAGTTTTAAGATTTTCTTATAAATTGTTTGATCAGTTTAAATAAATAAAAATATATTTAAATTTTGATACTGCAGATTTGCATTCTAAAGGCCCTTGAAAAGAAGAACGGAAGAAAATTCGTTACGTTAACTGAAACTTGAAACTTTAAATATGACTTTATTATATTTAATTATATTTAACTTTTTTTAATTATAATATGCTTAATATTTGAGAACTGAGAACTTTTAATAATAACCATACGATTTAATAATAATAATAAACAAGTATATCAATTTTTCTTGTAAAATACTTAATATCTACCTGGAGTTTTTATTTCAAACCTACAGACAACTATAATAATAATAATAATAATAATAATAATAATGATGATGATGATGATGATGATGATGATGATGATGATGATGAAAAGAGAATTGAAATAGAGAGTAACATGTTTATATAGAGTAATTTTGTAAAATAAAACTTAATAAAAAAGGTTTTTATAAAATATTAAATATAATAAATATTTAAATAGTACAAACTACACATTTATATTCTACTAGTATGAAACATGTCATAATTTTATATATTTTTTACACAACCTCGTAACAAATATATGTGTTAGTGTTACAAATAAAGTTAAAAAATTGTTTGCATACTTATAATCAACACGAATTTTGTATTTTTATTTGAAATTATGAAATGATCTTTTTGTCACTTTTATTACTAGTAAAATTTACTTGCAATGGGAGTTTTTTACAATTTGGAACTAAAATGATATATTTGGGAATTGTTATTTGTAATTTCTCTATCATAAGCAATTTTTACATTCAATTTAGGGTCCGGCTAATAGGACATTTACCTGTCTAACATGTCATGGAAACTTTCAACAATGTGGAGGAGTGCACTATGGATGCATAATACTAAGTCAGTCAGTCTTCAATCTTGGATATTTTGATGTAATAGAGAATAATTTGAAGTGTATATGCAAGGTATATATATATTATTAGATGTTCTTAATCTTATCTAATGAATATTTTTATGTAATAAAGAATATATCAAAGTGTGTACATGTAAGGTATATATATTACCAGAGGTTCCTTATCTAATAGCACTCTGGATTTTTTTTAAGGAATGTTAATTGTATTTTTTCAATATTATATATAGAATTGACAACCACAAAAAAAGTCAAATCACATAGGTTAGATTGACTTGCTAAATCTCCTGCTAGGCTTCTTATTCTTAGGCTACTATATAGAGAACATTTTATTGACCAGTAAGCATGAGGGCTAGTGCTCAATTTTGAAGAGCCTATAGCACTCCTCAAAATACGTATATGACTCCGGCTTTTTCATTTTCATCATGTAGTTGTCTTTATTTGTGTTTCTTAATACCTCCTTGAGTTATGTTCGGTGTCTTTTCCTTGGGTACTCATATTTTGAAGCAAAATTTTTTTGAAATTTTTTTTGAAATTCAATTATTATAGAATAGTTACCTATTGTTCCATAATTAGATAATGTGTATATACCCAACTAAACTTTATGGTACAAGAGGATTGACATAATATAAATACCATTATTATCGTTGCTGTTTTTATTACATAAAGTTTGTTGTTTTAGTATAAGTTTTTTTCTATTCATTTTAACTCTACATTAGCGTTGTAAATTTTTTAACATATGCATTCAATCACATTATATCAAATCGATATTTATAAAATATTTTTATAACTACTTATAGATATTTGAGTTTAATAGACCCAGCAATAGCCCTTTTTTGAATTGATTTAAAATAGATATAAATCTAATTGTTATAATTTCAAGTTTTAAGATTTTCTTATAAATTGTTTGATCAGTTTAAATAAATAAAAATATATTTAAATTATGATACTGCGGATTTGCATTCTAAAGGCCCTTGAAAAGAAGAACGGAAGAAAATTCGTTTCGTTAACAGAAACTTGAAACTTTAAATATGACTTTATTATATTTAATTATATTTAACTTTTTTTAATTATAGTATGCTTAATATGTGAGAACTGAGAACTTTTAATAATAACCATACGATTTAATAATAATAATAAACTAGTATATCAATTTTTCTTGTAAAATACTTAATATCTACCTGGATTTTCAATTTCAAACCTACAGACAACAATTATAATAATAATAATAATAATAATAATGAAAAGACAACTATTATAATAATAATAATAATAATAATAATAATAATGAAAAGAGAATTTAAATAGAGAGTAACATGTTTATAGAGTTATTTTGTAAAATAAAACATAATAAAAAAAGGTTTTTTTAAAATATTAAATATAATAAATATTTAAATAGTACAAAATACTATTTAGAGAATATTTTATTGACCAATAAGCATGAGGGCTAGTGCTCAATTTTGAAGAGCCTATAGCACACCTCAAAATACGTATATGACTCCGGCTTTTTCATTTTCATTATGTAGTTGTCTTTATTTGTGTTTCTTAATACCTCCTTGAGTTATGTTCTGTGTCTTTTCCAGCATTGTGGTCGAATTCTCCTTGACGGGTTTCCTATGCAAAAGCTTTGAAGAAAATGGAAACCACGAGATAGAAGAAGCAAGGGCTGAGATAGAAGAAGCAGGGGTAGAAGCAGGTAAGGTTCTCGAGTGTCTCTATCTTATTACTTTTGGTTACATGGGACTATCGATAATGATCGCTTCAATTTTTTTTAGAGAGCATAAATGCATTAATGTAAAATTTATCATTAATGTAAAAATAAACGTAAATTCTTAAGTACTAGTAAGATTTAGTAAGTTTTGATTGGGTACTCATATTTTTAAGCAAAATTTTTTTGAATTTTTTTTTTGAAATTCAATTATTATAGAAAAGTAACATATTGTTCCATAATTAGATAATGTGTATTTACCCAACTAAACTTTATGGTACAAGAGTATTGACATAATATAAAATACCATTATTATCGTTGTTGTTTTTATTACATAAAGTTTGTTGTTTTAGTATAAGTTTTTTTCTATTCATTTTAACTCTACATTATCGTTGTAAAATTTTTAACATATGCATTCAATAACATTATATCAAATCGATATTTATAAAATATTTTTACAACTACTTATAGATATTTGAGTTTAATAGACCCAACAATACCCTTTTTTGAATTAATTTAAAATAGATATAAATCTAATTGTTATAATTTCAAGTTTTAAGATTTTCTTATAAATTGTTTGATCACTTTAAATAAATAAAAATATATTTAAATTTTGATACTGCAGATTTGCATTCTAAAGGCCCTTGAAAAGAAGAATGGAAGAAAATTCGTTTCGTTAACTGAAACTTGAAACTTTAAATATGACTTTATTATATTTAATTATATTTAACTTTTTTTAATTATAGTATGCTTAATATTTGAGAACTGAGAACTTTTAATAATAACCATACGATTTAATAATAATAATAAACAAGTATATCAATTTTCCTTGTAAAATACTTAATATCTACCTGGAGTTTTTATTTCAAACCTACAGACAACTATTATAATAATAATAATAATAATAATAATAATAATAATAATAATAATAATAATAATAATAATAATAATAATAATAATAATAATGATGATGATGATGATGAAAAGAGAACTGAAATAGAGAGTAACATGTTTATAGAGTTATTTTGTGTAACATCCCTAATTGTCTAAGCATAAGTGTATATATTATGAGTTGTTAAGAGAAGATTGGTTGGAATCAAAGAAGTTAGTTGAAATTGGACCAAATGGCAAACTTGTAGTTTACACATAGTTAAAGGACAAGGTGGTCAATTCCACTTGAATAAGTGTAGTAAGGGGTTGTTTGGTAGAATAACTTGGTATCATTCATTTGTTACAAAAAGAAAAAGAAAATCAGAATTGTGAGAGAGAAGTAGAGAGGAAACGTGAATGGGAAGGATAGGGAGGAAGAGTTCATCTTGCTTGATCAAATGGGTTGCATGTGTGAATCCTTGAAGAGTCTTCATCATCCAAGTGAAGCAAGCTACCATAAAAGTGGACTACTACCAAGACATTTAAGGGATCATCAATATTCATCTCCATCTATACTTCAAGAGATTTAGGGTTTGAGAACTAAGAAGCATGAATGGGTGTTCTAAGAAATTGATGAAGGGTGCAAAATTCGGATTCCATGACTAGCCCCTACTAAACAGGTGATAACTTTTTCTCTGTAACTCGTATCGATGCGAATCTTGATTTTCTGGAATCTACACAAAATTCCCTTCAGTTTAGACACTAATTTTGTTAGCTGGATGTTTGTTATGAGGTTGGAATGTGTGTTTGAAGTTGGGGGTCTGAAGCTGAATTATGCAGAAAATCTGCGTGCGAATTATCGAGCTTTGGAGCAGCACAAGCGATCAGAAGCAGAATTAGAATATCTTATCAGGTGAGTTCCATTAGTTAGGAACTTGGGGTAGAATTTTGGAACCTAGCATGATTAAGGGTTTAGATTATGATCAATACTTTGCATGTTGATTTTATGGATGAAATCTGTGTTCTTTTGATGCTTTTGTATGCCATGGAATGTTAAATTATGATGGGATTTCATATTTGGATTGTTGGGGAACCTATGGATGAGTTAGAACTCTTTTGGAACTGGTTTTATGCAAGAAAAATGTGATTTTTGCTTCTGGTTCAGTAAGCAATCGATTGCAGGGGTCAAGCAATCGATTGCACTGTGAAAAATTGGCATTCTGCGCTTCTGGTTCAGTGAGCAATCGATTGCACACCAGTGCAAATCGATTGCACCTGATAGAAAATCATCCTTTTATTGTTTTGACCATAACTGGAGTTCCGTAACTCGGAATTAGGCGCCGTCGGAGGCATTGGAAAGCTAACGGAAAGGGCTACGAGATGCCTAAGCTTCCACAACCTTAGCATACTTTTAAGTACTAATTAAACCCATGTGAATATTCTTGTATCGTGGTTACTAAACGATAATGCTCAAATAATTGATTCGTTAATCATTCTAAGGGCCTTGCTGCCCAAGTATTCCTTCAGTTGGGTTGTAGGGATCATGGAATGAGTGGTAATGTAAATTAAGTCATCCACGTACACTAAAGATGTTGAGGTCTTAGAGCTTGTGAAGCTAAGAATGTGAACCAAGAGGCGAGGAGGTCTTATAACTTGGTGCAACTTGCGTACGTCAATTAACAAAATATGGATATGGTAAGCTGAGCCTTAGGATACCTAAACTAAGATATATGAACATATTCTAGCCTGATATTCCCTCTTTCCTATCAAGCGACTTCTTCTGAAATTCTACAATCTAATGGTGTAGTAAGTGTGTGACGAGGGGTTAGAGGACATACAAAAGGAAAGTAACTGCGAGTAGGCACGTTACATATATGTTGGCTACTTCTTGTGAAGAAATTCCAAGGATGCCCCTTGTGCCACATATATTGCAGGCATTCTCGGGCTTTGGTCTCGGGAATGGGTCGACTCCTTAGTTCAGGAGTTATTCTTCGGGGATGAACTCCCGGGGATGTGTACCTCACCTTCTCCTTTTGTTGTTTCCTTATGGGTGAATTTCTATGTGAGATTTGGACCCAGGAAATTGGACGAGTTGAATCGTTGTAGCGATTCAATGTCGGTTCCATGGTTCTCTATAGTTATATGAGTTACTTACCATGTAGATTGAAAAGGTATGTTTTGGGGTCATGTTTCGAGGGCAGATAGGCAGGTAAACCCGGAAGACCAGACCTTGAGGGTAGCTCCCGACAGATGGTTGGCAGGTAAATTCGGAAGACCTATTCTTGAGGAAACATGTACCTAATATTCGAACATGTGATATGTTCTCAGTGGATCCAATTGGGTGGTCAGTGGACACTCAATCGTGGTGCTACGAGTTGATGGGCTTTCCTGTACTGGATAGTGAGGAAACCTTAGGATCTGAGATGGATCTGTAGATTATGTATGTACCTTGTAGAGCCGAGAGGACCCATAAGATAGGGGAACTCACTGAGATTTAGTAATCTCACCCCATTCATCTTATTATTTTTCAGGTACCATGCAAGATCGAGTTTTGCTAGATGCTTGGATCAAGAGCTTCTGATCGGATGTCGTGAAGACTGTGCCTAATCTTTTCTTCCGCTGTGTATTAATATCTCTGTGTAGATATATTCATTGTATCCATCTTCAAGATGATTTTGAAATGTATACGCTTATGTTATTATTCCTGACTTTTGTATGTTCTCAGTACCAGTTATTAGTATTCTGCTGATATGATTCTAGACACATATTGGTAGGGTATTACAGTTGGTATCTGAGCAGGTCGACCCTCGACCTAGCCGTGAGGCATCATTAGCAAATTTCTTTCTTCCTCACAAGTGTGTGTTGCTGGCTCGATTCTACTGTCACGCTATTCAGTTTATGAACTTGATCAACTCACCAACTGGATACGTGATAGGCAGGATTGCGGTAGAGCCGCCACGAGGACGCGTTAGCCCTATAGTAACTCATGTAGTAACAGAAGTGCAATAAGGGATTGTGGAGAGTTGTCGGACGTGGATAATGTCGCATATGCAAGGTAGTTGCGATAGTAGTCTCCACAGAAGAAATTAGGAAGTTGGAAATTCTAGAATACTTTATGGGACAGAGTGAACCTTCCAGACGAAGTTATGTTAGATGAATCAGTTGAAGTGGTTGAAGTCGGTTAAGTTGGGAGAATGTTGGGATTTTCATACGTAAGAGGATAAATTGTCACAGAATAGTTGACAACCCAACTGTCGTGATATGGTCTAAGACGACTGGAAGTTCCAAGACTTCGATTGGATGTAGTGAACCTTCTCTGGAATCTCGGTAGTAGTAAAGTAGATCCATGAAGCACCTAAGTAGGATTGGATTAAGGGAATTCTGTGATAGAGCTGAGCTTGAAGTCGTTAGGAATTTGTTACTCGAACATGGTGCCAGTAGCAGACTTGGACAGAGAAACGGTTGGATGGAAAACCTTGGGAGTTGAACAGAGATATTGGATCTTTCTAATTACTCTTGCCTTGACAGTATTTGGAGGAACAAGATTATTACCTCTGACTCGTTTTGGTGTACCTTAAGATGCGGGTAGTTATCTAGTGAATGGTTGGTAGAACGAGTGGAAGAGGTGATCTACAAATTGGAAAATCTGAGATGTCTGATAGGGTGGAAGAAACTACTACATCTCCTTGTGTATTCTAAAATGCGTGAGTCCTAGAACTATGCTAGGCGGAAACCGAATGGAGGGATATGCAAAGGGAAGCAATCCATGTTCCCTGCTAGTTATGAATCATTTAATCCCGAGTGAAGCCATCAAGCTACGACATGCATTGGGTACTTAGGTGAACTACACTAGTGGTTGTCTGAAGCATCGGTGAGTTGACCGCAGTAAGTGACTTTTATTTGTAACCATAATATTCCTATATGGTGGGAGTTAACATTGAGAATCTCTCGTGAGTGCCCTGTGTGAGTGAGTACACACCTGGCATAGGAACTCGAACTGGATTTGTAGTGAGTCAGATCTAATTTGTTGTGTTCAGTGGAGGTTAACCTTAAACGTGTGACTAGAAGGATCTGAGTAGCGATGACCTCAGTTGAGACATGTCCAATCATCATCGGTCGTGGCTATAGGATACGGGTGGGGATCGTTATATGCTACTGGGTAGGTTACTTGAGTGCATGGCCTCCGATTTGGACCACCATGTTAGTACTACCATACAGGTATATCGCCACAGTATCGCTATCATGCACGAGGCGCGTGAGTCGACCTTTCCTGACAGATGTGGGACATGCTGATCTGGAACTCAAGGTAGGATGGAATTGGTATTCGTGAGACGCGGATCTGAGTTCTCATAAGGTAGGCAAGAAAGGATCCTACGTCGCACTCGATGATTGAGGATTATGCGAGCGGACGATGATAAAGTGGATTAGACTTTAATGCTACACTTATGAGGAGATCTTGGGTGGTCGTAATCGCTTGAGAATTTTGGATTCTACATTGTATATGCTTCTTGTTCCGTTGGAGTTAGTGAAACTTTTGTGTAGTTTCTGAGATGGGAATGTGTGTGTGATCATCATATTTCGACCAGCGTATTGTGTGGCTATTCTTTAACATTGGTGGTCAGTGTAAGAATAGATGAAGTATGTCTTGGGTTAGCTCGACGTGAGATGCTTTGAGGCGAGTATCTATAGATCCTCAGAAGTTAAATAGGGTCAGTCTCGGTAAGCAGAGGCATTTTCGTTTTGGAGTGTCGTGGAATCTCAAAGGGGAATATCCAAGGCACAAAGTCTGACTCCTTGCATTGTGATATACACTTAACTGCTAGAAATGATGGGGAATGCGGCCGAAGAAGTCAGTTTAGTGTCAGTTTCAGAAACGAAAAGGCATTAGATGAAAGTGTGGTTGAAGTGCGACATTGAAAGGATTTTCATATTGGTTCAGCCATATGAATTCTGGGAAGTGTTGTCACGCCAATGGTATGAAGTCGTATGGTTGAGAAGATACTATGGACAGGTTGACAGAGTTATCGTTGCAGCTGTATGATGCGAGAATTAGTAAAGTAAGGTGGATTAATATCTGGCAAGTATTCGGTTTCTGAATTTCTGAAAATGAAATGTATGACAAGGGTTGTATTCTAAGGAGAATTTTCCAAGGATGACAGAGTACTTAGTGACTTGATGTTAAGAACTACTCGACCTCAAAGAGTAGTGTTGGTAAGTGTGATTAAGACTCTAGCACGTGTCATAATTGGACGAAAGCCGAGAAGGAATTATTGCTACTAAGGGATTAAGCGTAATAGAGTAATGAAGCTAAGTGGGTTATGGACACAGTATGTCTTAGAGGGTTCTATGAAGTGTGTGACCGGTTAAGATCGGAGTAGTGCAACAGACAAGGAAGAATAAGATTTGCCTGTAGTAGGTATGTGTGGGGATACATTATGAAGATGAACTCGACAAAGTAATGTTTCGTTCATTGTAGACTCAAGGATCCACCGTAATCTAGAGAAACCTATCGATGGACTAGTATAGAAGGACGCTGTGGTCGAGGTATAATCGGAAGTTTCATGGGCTGGCTTGTGAATATTGGAAGGAGTATTGTGACCATTGGAGATGCTGGAAGTAAGTAGAGGATTTTACTTGACGAAGTTTATTTGACTATGTCGGGTGAACTTGTGAGCGTATGTGGAGAATTTGAGCGATGTTGCAGGTCAACCGTTAGAGCTTTCTCTTCATTGGCAAGACCTTGTGTGAAGTATTTAGCTATCAAGATAGATAGTTGCAGGAATTGTGTACCCTTGTGGATTGCAGGGCAGTTATGCCGTTTAAGGCTGAAGGAAGAATCAAAGTAAGAAGCTTGGTAGTACAAGGAGGTAGATGTGGAGCAAGTCAATCTGAGCATATGGGAATTAGAAGTCAGGACCAAGAATTCAACAAGCATCTATATGACACAATAAGGATTCGGTTGGAAGTAAAGTTGGAATGTCGTCATTAGAGAGAGACGCTGCACTAGAAGAGTGTGGATTCGAGATAAAGGAATAAGCCAAAGGAAAAGAAGTGGGAATCAGTACCATGTGTAGAGCAAAGGTGTTTGAACAGAAGTGTATTGGTGGATTGTGTTTCTTTGGGTGGAGTAACTTCCAGGTGAAATCACGTAGTTATCCGAAAGAGGAATTTTAGCAATGATTCATTCCCTCGTTAGAAGAAGATGTGAGAAATTATCGTCGTAATAACTGAAAGGAATTCGAGGACGAATTCTATTTAAGGGGGGGAGAGTGTAACATCCCTAATTGTCTAAGCATAAGTGTATATATTATGAGTTGTTAAGAGAAGATTGGTTGGAATCAAAGAAGTTAGTTGAAATTGGACCATATGGCAAACTTGTAGTTTACACATAGTTAAAGGACAAGGTGGTCGATTCCACTTGAATAAGTGTAGTAAGGGGTTGTTTGGTAGAATAACTTGGTATCATTCATTTGTTACAAAAAGAAAAAGAAAATCAGAATTGTGAGAGAGAAGTAGAGAGGAAACGTGAATGGGAAGGATAGGGAGGAAGAGTTCATCTTGCTTGATCAAATGGGTTGCATGTGTGAATCCTTGAAGAGTCTTCATCATCCAAGTGAAGCAAGCTACCATAAAAGTGGACTACTACCAAGACATTTAAGGGATCATCAATATTCATCTCCATCTATACTTCAAGAGATTTAGGGTTTGAGAACTAAGAAGCATGAATGGGTGTTCTAAGAAATTGATGAAGGGTGCAAAATTCGGATTCCATGACTAGCCCCTACTAAACAGGTGATAACTTTTTCTCTGTAACTCGTATCGATGCAAATCTTGATTTTCTGGAATCTACACAAAATTCCCTTCAGTTTAGACACTAATTTTGTTAGCTGGATGTTTGTTATGAGGTTGGAATGTGTGTTTGAAGTTGGGGGTCTGAAGCTGAATTATGCAGAAAATCTGCGTGCGAATTATCGAGCTTTGGAGCAGCACAAGCGATCAGAAGCAGAATTAGAATATCTTATCAGGTGAGTTCCATTAGTTAGGAACTTGGGGTAGAATTTTGGAACCTAGCATGATTAAGGGTTTAGATTATGATCAATACTTTGCATGTTGATTTTATGGATGAAATCTGTGTTCTTTTGATGCTTTTGTATGCCATGGAATGTTAAATTATGATGGGATTTCATATTTGGATTGTTGGGGAACCTATGGATGAGTTAGAACTCTTTTGGAACTAGTTTTATGCAAGAAAAATGTGATTTTTGCTTCTGGTTCAGTAAGCAATCGATTGCAGGGGTCAAGCAATCGATTGCACTGTGAAAAATTGGCATTCTGCGCTTCTGGTTCAGTGAGCAATCGATTGCACACCAGTGCAAATCGATTGCACCTGACAGAAAATCATCCTTTTACTGTTTTGACCATAACTGGAGTTCCGAAACTCGGAATTAGGCGCCGTCGGAGGCATTGGAAAGCTAACGGAAAGGGCTACGAGATGCCTAAGCTTCCACAACCTTAGCATACTTTTAAGTACTAATTAAACCCATGTGAATATTCTTGTATCGTGGTTACTAAACGATAATGCTCAAATAATTGATTCGTTAATCATTCTAAGGGCCTTGCTGCCCAAGTATTCCTTCAGTTGGGTTATAGGGATCATGGAATGAGTGGTAATGTAAATTAAGTCATCCACGTACACTAAAGATGTTGAGGTCTTAGAGCTTGTGAAGCTAAGAATGTGAACCAAGAGGCGAGGAGGTCTTATAACTTGGTGTAACTTGCGTACGTCAATTAACAAAATATGGATATGGTAAGCTGAGCCTTAGGATACCTAAACTAAGATATATGAACATATTCTAGCCTGATATTCCCTCTTTCCTATCAAGCGACTTCTTCTGAAATTCTACAATCTAATGGTGTAGTAAGTGTGTGACGAGGCGTTAGAGGACATACAAAAGGAAAGTAACTGCGAGTAGGCACGTTACATATATGTTGGCTACTTCTTGTGAAGAAATTCCAAGGATGCCCCTTGTGCCACATATATTGCAGGCATTCTCGGGCTTTGGTCTCGGGAATGGGTCGACTCCTTAGTTCAGGAGTTATTCTTCGGGGATGAACTCCCGGGGATGTGTACCTCACCTTCTCCTTTTGTTGGTTCCTTGTGGGTGAATTTCTGTGTGAGATTTGGACCCAGGAAATTGGACGAGTTGAATCGTTGTAGCGATTCAATGTAGGTTCCATGGTTCTCTATAGTCATATGAGTTACTTACCATGTAGATTGAAAAGGTATGTTTTGGGGTCTTGTTTCGAGGGCAGATAGGCAGGTAAACCCGGAAGACCAGACCTTGAGGGTAGCTCCTGACAGATGGTTGGCAGGTAAATCCAGAAGACCTATTCTTGAGGAAACATGTACCTAATATTCGAACATGTGATATGTTTTCAGTGGATCCAATTGGGTGGTCAGTGGACACTCAATCGTGGTGCTACGAGTTGATGGGCTTTCCTGTACTGGATAGTGAGGAAACCTTAGGATCTGAGATGGATCTGTAGATTATGTATGTACCTTGTAGAGCCGAGAGGACCCATAAGATAGGGGAACTCACTGAGATTTAGTAATCTCACCCCATTCATCTTATTATTTTTCAGGTACCATGCAAGGTCGAGTTTTGCTAGATGCTTGGATCAAGAGCTTCTGATCGGATGTCGTGAAGACTGTGCCTAATCTTTTCTTCCGCTGTGTATTAATATCTCTGTGTAGATATATTCATTGTATCCATCTTCAAGATGATTTTGAAATGTATACACTTATGTTGTATGTACTCAGTACCAGTTATTAGTATTCTGCTGATATGATTCTAGACACATATTGGTAGGGTATTACATTTTGTAATATAAAACTTAATAAAAAAAGTTTTTTATAATATATTAAATGTAATAAATATTTAAATAGTACAAACTGCACATTCATATTCTACTAGTAATAAACATGTCATAATTTTATATATTTTTTACACAACCTCGTAACAAATATATGTGTTAGTGTTACAAATAAATTTAAAAAATTGTTTGCATACTTATAATCAACACGAATTTTGAATTTTTATTTGAAATTATGAAATGATCTTTTTGTCACTTTTATTACTAGTAAAATTTACTTGCAATGGGAGTTTTTTACAATTTGGAACTAATATTTGGGAATTGTTATTTGTAATTTCTCTATCATAAGCAATTTTTACATTCAATTTAGGGCCCGGCTAATAGGACATTTACCTGTCTAACATGTCATGGAAACTTTCAACAATGTGGAGGAGTGCACTATGGATGCATAATACTAAGTCAGTCAGTCTTCAATTCTGGATATTTTGATGTAATAGAGAATACTTGAAGTGTATATGCAAGGTATATATATATTATTAGATGTTCTTAATCTTATCTAATGAATATTTTGTTGTAATAAAGAATATATCAAAATGTGTACATGTAAGGTATATATATTACCAGATGTTCCTTATCTAATAGCACTCTGGATTTTTTTTTGAAGGAATGTTAATTGTATTTTTTCAATATTATATATAGAATTGACAACCACAAAAAAAGTCAAATCACATAGGTTAGATTGACTTGCTAAATCTCCTGCTAGGCTTCTTATTCTTAGGCTACTATTTTGAGAATATTTTATTGACCAGTAAGCATGAGGGCTAGTGCTCAATTTTGAAGAGCCTATAGCACACCTCAAAAGACGTATATGACTCCGGCTTTTTCATTTTCATCATGTAGTTGTCTTTATTTGTGTTTCTTAATACCTCCTTGAGTTATGTTCGGTGTCTTTTCCTTGGGTACTCATATTTTGAAGCAAAATTTTTTTGAAATTTTTTTTGAAATTCAATTATTGTAGAATAGTTACCTATTGTTCCATAATTAGATAATGTGTATTTACCCAACTAAACTTTATGGTACAAGAGGATTGACATAATATAAATACCATTATTATCGTTGCTGTTTTTATTACATAAAGTTTGTTGTTTTAGTATAAGTTTTTTTCTATTCATTTTAACTCTACATTAGCGTTGTAAATTTTTTAACATATGCATTCAATCACATTATATCAAATCGATATTTATAAAATATTTTTATAACTACTTATAGATATTTGAGTTTAATAGAACCAGCAATAGCCCTTTTTTGAATTGATTTAAAATAGATATAAATCTAATTGTTATAATTTCAAGTTTTAAGATTTTCTTATAAATTGTTTGATCAGTTTAAATAAATAAAAATATATTTAAATTTTGATACTGCGGATTTGCATTCTAAAGGCCCTTGAAAAGAAGAACGGAAGAAAATTCGTTTCGTTAACAGAAACTTGAAACTTTAAATATGACTTTATTATATTTAATTATATTTAACTTTTTTTAATTATAGTATGCTTAATATGTGAGAACTGAGAACTTTTAATAATAACCATACGATTTAATAATAATAATAAACTAGTATATCAATTTTTCTTGTAAAATACTTAATATCTACCTGGATTTTCAATTTCAAACCTACAGACAACAATTATAATAATAATAATAATAATAATAATAATAATAATAATAATAATAATAATAATAATGAAAAGACAACTATTATAATAATAATAATAAATCTATAACTATATATAAAGAGGATAGGAGAATTTGGGCTGGCCTATTTTCTTTCCTAAAATATCCTTCAAATATTATTATTATTTCCAAAATAACCTTTTAAAACAAGAACTGCTCCATCACTTTTATGTAACTACCGTTAACAAAAACTGCTCTTTGTCTTTTCTATTTACTCAACATTTCAGCCTTTACATAATTATTGTTTTGAATGAATGGTGTTTTTCTTTTGAAAATTTTAAGGTGTATGTGGTTATCAAACTAACGAAAACAATTATTTAATACAAGAGATTATGCGTATAGAACAAAGGAAAATGGAGGAACTCAATCTATAGTGGTTATTGGTGACATGTCGTAAAGCAACAACAACAATTGCATATTATTCTTCCTTTCCTTTTTCGGAAAAAAATGGCATATTAATTGCTTCTATAACTATATAGGTAGACATGAATTTCCCTTTGAATTCATAAGTGCACCACAATGTTTATGGTTGTTGCCAAACATTCTTTTGGTGTATGTTTTTCCTTTTGATTTCAATTTCAAGGGAGTAATGAATTCTTTTGTATATGTTCATTTCTTTTGATTTCAGTTTCAACGGAATAATGAAATCATGGTTTTTTTCTTTTTAATTTCAGTATTTGGAGAATAATAAATTCTCTGATACAACTTTTTCTTTTCATTGCTCTATTTCAAGAGAATAATTAATTCTTTTTTCAAGTGATTTATATTACATCCTCCATTTTTTTTATTATACCATCAATTTCTTCCTTCCATTTTTTTCTTTCATTCCAGTTATTGTTTTGTTTAGAAAGATTGACAACAAACAAAGCGTTTAAAAAATAAAATGATTGGTATGTATGTACAAGTACAACACAATAGATGAGAAGCTATTCAAATTTAATTTAACTATGCTTTTTACATTTTATAAAGTAATATGAAACAAATTATTAGAAATATAGATTTATTTTTAACTCTTCTTATTTAACTATGTTTTTTTACATTTTATAAAGTAATAGTGAATAAATTATTAAAAATAGGGTTAATAGTCATTTATCCCTGTCATATAGGCGAGTTTTAATTTACCCCCTTTTAAAATAAAGTTTTGAATTACCCCATATAATTTAAAATTCTAAGTCTTTTGTCCCCTAAGAGGAAAAATTATCCCCTGTAAAATATATATTTTTGATTTACCCCCTGATTTTTACACGCTTAGGGGGTACCCAAAAATTATAGGGGGTAATCCAATTTTTTTTTTAAAGGGGATAAATAAAAACTCGCCTATATGGCAGGGATAAATGGCTATTAACCCTTAAAAATATAGATTTGTTTTTAAATGAAAAGATGGAAATTGTAGATGGGATATGAGTGAGAGAGAGATATTTGTATCTTTCATTATATTTGTTGATTTAGGAAAACTTCTTAAAAACATGCAAGTGTTAGCACATTAAAAATAGATAAATGAATAACACCTTCACATCCATTATGAGATGTTAAATCAATATTTTATTTTATATAGAAATACATATCACAAATAAGATAAGAGAGATAGAGAGATATGGAGATGGATAGAGAGATTCGGTATCTCAGTACTATTCCATGCATTAATACAAAAAAATTTAAACCAAATGTTCAATTTGATTTTAATAATATGATGTACAATAAAACTCTCATAAAAAATATACACGTAATTATTGTCTCACGTGCGCATTATAAAAAGCGGACAGACGAGCACGTGAGTGCCCGTGTGAACTTAATATGACTAATCGAATTATATGCGCACAACGGGAGAGAGAGAGAGAGAGAGAGAGAGAGAGAGAGAGAGAGAGAGAGAGAGAGAGAGAGAGAGAGAGAGAGAGAGAGAGAGAGAGAGAGAGAGAGAAGGATGGATGGAGGGAGAGTGAGTGAGAGAGATATAGAGGGAGGGAGAGAGATAGAGATAGAGGGAGGGAGAGAGAGGGAGAGAGAGATAGATATCGCGTGAGAAATAGAGGGTGAGTGGGAGAGAGGAAGAGAGAGAATGCATATCACAAAGTTTACACAAAAAATATTCATTTACATTTGACGTTGTGCGCATTAAAAAAGCGGACAAACGGGCACGAGAGTGCCCGTTTGAACGCTAGTATATATATAACAAAGGTAATTTATCACAATTATAGAGTACACAAGCATCATACCAAAAGCATAGCGTTCACATGATTCCGAACGATAACCAACCCAAGTAATCAAGCAAATTCCCGACTCTCGATTAAATAATTCTCCTTTTGTTCCCAAAACCTACACTACTAGAAAGTACACGCTTCTAGCCTACTACTGCTTCGAACGGCGATTAAAACAGAGTTACGGTTCAAAAGTTACGATCGAAACAATTATCTCATTAAACTGAAGAATTGGCTAAGAAAGCTTCAGTTCGCGCCGCGCAACAGCTAGGTCGCGCCGCGAACCCTCTGGCAGTAGCCAACCCTCATAATCCTCAACAATGTTCGCGCCGCTAACGGATGTTTGCGCTGCAACCTCTGGCAGTGGCAAGTCTCTCAAGGATTCCCAATGTGTTCGCGCCGCGAACCCCTGTACGCGCCGCGTACTGAAGGCAGAATCAAAACCTCTAAAAACCTGCATAGTTCGCGCCGCGCAGCCTTGTTCGCGCCGCGAAGCGCGCGAGAACTGAGTTCTCAGCTCTGCTTCACACACAAAACCCATGGTTCAAAACCATCTAAAACCATCCTAACCTGTTCCAGATCATATTAAAGCATAGATACAACCTATAGATGATATATTTATGGATTATAATCACTTATTCATGAACATTGATGAATTTGGTCCAAAACCTAGATTTTCATAAAACCCCAATCCAAACTAAGATTCTCATCCATAAACAAACTATAAGTTTCTAACTAGAACCCACCTCGATTATGAGTCGTTGATGTCGAAGATGAGTTGATTCGGCGGAGAAATGATGAAGATCCAAGCTTTTCCTCTTTGCTCCTCTTGCTCTTCCTTCTCTCTACTCTTCTCTCTAACTTTGTCTTTGAAGAAGAATAATGAAGAAGAAAAGCAAAGTGAAGGATATAAGAAAAATATCTTAAGTTACACTACTAACTCAAATGTCCAAAGTATCTCTAATGTACCAATTAATAAAACCTCGGTGTCAGCTAATAACATTAGAGCATTTAATTTAATACGGGGTATTACATGCATTCAATCACATTATATCAAATCGATATTTATAAAATATTTTTACAACTACTTATAGATATTTGAGTTTAATAGACCCAGCAATACCCTTTTTTGAATTAATTTAAAATAGATATAAATCTAATTGTTATAATTTCAAGTTTTAAGATTTTCTTATAAATTGTTTGGGAGGGAGGAAGAGAGAGAATGCATATCACAAAGAGAGAGAATGCATATCACAAAGTTTACACAAAAAATATTCATTTACATTTGACGTTGTGCGCATTAAAAAAGCGGACAAACGGGCACGAGAGTGCCCGTTTGAACGCTAGTCTATAACTATATATAAAGAGGATAGGAGAATTTGGGCTGGCCTATTTTCTTTCCTAAAATATCCTTCAAATATTATTATTATTTCCAAAATAACCTTTTAAAACAAGAACTGCTCCATCACTTTTATGTAACTACCGTTAACAAAAACTGCTCTTTGTCTTTTCTATTTACTCAACATTTCAGCCTTTACATAATTATTGTTTTGAATGAATGGTGTTTTTCTTTTGAAAATTTTAAGGTGTATGTGGTTATCAAACTAACGAAAACAATTATTTAATACAAGAGATTATGCGTATAGAACAAAGGAAAATGGAGGAACTCAATCTATAGTGGTTATTGGTGACATGTCGTAAAGCAACAACAACAATTGCATATTATTCTTCCTTTCCTTTTTCTGAAAAAAATGGCATATTAATTGCTTCTATAACTATATAGGTAGACATGAATTTCCCTTTGAATTCATAAGTGCACCACAATGTTTATGGTTGTTGCCAAACATTCTTTTGGTGTATGTTTTTCCTTTTGATTTCAATTTCAAGGGAGTAATGAATTCTTTTGTATATGTTCATTTCTTTTGATTTCAGTTTCAACGGAATAATGAAATCATGGTTTTTTTCTTTTTAATTTCAGTATTTGGAGAATAATAAATTCTCTGATACAACTTTTTCTTTTCATTGCTCTATTTCAAGAGAATAATTAATTCTTTTTTCAAGTGATTTATATTACATCCTCCATTTTTTTTATTATACCATCAATTTCTTCCTTCCATTTTTTTCTGTCATTCCAGTTATTGTTTTGTTTAGAAAGATTGACAACAAACAAAGCGTTTAAAAAATAAAATGATTGGTATGTATGTACAAGTACAACACAATAGATGAGAAGCTATTCAAATTTAATTTAACTATGCTTTTTACATTTTATAAAGTAATATGAAACAAATTATTAGAAATATAGATTTATTTTTAACTCTTCTTATTTAACTATGTTTTTTACATTTTATAAAGTAATAGTGAATAAATTATTAAAAATAGGGTTAATAGTCATTTATCCCTGTCATATAGGCGAGTTTTAATTTACCCCCTTTTAAAATAAAGTTTTGAATTACCCCATATAATTTAAAATTCTAAGTCTTTTGTCCCCTAAGAGGAAAAATTATCCCCTGTAAAATATATTTTTTTGATTTACCCCCTGATTTTTACACGCTTAGGGGTACCCAAAAATTATAGGGGGTAATCCAATTTTTTTTTTTAAAGGGGATAAATAAAAACTCGCCTATATGGCAGGGATAAATGGCTATTAACCCTTAAAAATATAGATTTGTTTTTAAATGAAAAGATGGAAATTGTAGATGGGATATGAGTGAGAGAGAGATATTTGTATCTTTCATTATATTTGTTGATTTAGGAAAACTTCTTAAAAACATGCAAGTGTTAGCACATTAAAAATAGATAAATGAATAACACCTTCACATCCATTATGAGATGTTAAATCAATATTTTATTTTATATAGAAATACATATCACAAATAAGATAAGAGAGATAGAGAGATATGGAGATGGATAGAGAGATTCGGTATCTCAGTACTATTCCATGCATTAATACAAAAAAATTTAAACCAAATGTTCAATTTGATTTTAATAATATGATGTACAATAAAACTCTCATAAAAAATATACACGTAATTATTGTCTCACGTGCGCATTATAAAAAGCGGACAGACGAGCACGTGAGTGCCCGTGTGAACTTAATATGACTAATCGAATTATATGCGCACAACGGGAGAGAGAGAGAGAGAGAGAGAGAGAGAGAGAGAGAGAGAGAGAGAGAGAGAGAGAGAGAGAGAGAGAGAGAGAGAGAGAGAGAGAGAGAGAGAGAGAGAGAGAGAGAGAGAGAGAAGGATGGATGGAGGGAGAGTGAGTGAGAGAGATATAGAGGGAGGGAGAGAGATAGAGATAGAGGGAGGGAGAGAGAGGGAGAGAGAGATAGATATCGCGTGAGAAATAGAGGGAGAGTGGGAGAGAGGAAGAGAGAGAATGCATATCACAAAGTTTACACAAAAAATATTCATTTACATTTGACGTTGTGCGCATTAAAAAAGCGGACAAACGGGCACGAGAGTGCCCGTTTGAACGCTAGTAATAATAATGAAAAGAGAATTTAAATAGAGAGTAACATGTTTATAGAGTTAGTTTTTAAAATAAAACATAATAAAAAAAGGTTTTTATAAAATATTAAATATAATAAATATTTAAATAGTACAAACTACTATTTAGAGAATATTTTATTGACCAGTAAGCATGAGGGCTAGTGCTCAATTTTGAAGAGCCTATAGCACACCTCAAAATACGTATATGACTCCGGCTTTTTCATTTTTATTATGTAGTTGTCTTTATTTGTGTTTCTTAATACCTCCTTGAGTTATGTTCTGTGTCTTTTCCAGCATTGTGGTCGAATTCTCCTTGACGGGTTTCCTATGCAAAAGCTTTGAAGAAAATGGAAACCACGAGATAGAAGAAGCAGGGGCTGAGATAGAAGAAGCAGGGGTAGAAGCAGGTAAGGTTCTCGAGAGTCTCTATCTTATTACTTTTGGTTACATGGGACTATCGATAATGATCGCTTCAATTTTTTTTAGAGAGCATAAATGCATTAATGTAAAATTTATCATATACTAATATAAAGGTTTTAATACAAAAAAAATAAACGTAAATTCTTAAGTACTAGTAAGATTTAGTAAGTTTTGATTGGGTACTCATATTTTTAAGCAAAATTTTTTTGAATTTTTTTTTGAAATTCAATTATTATAGAAAAGTAACATATTGTTCCATAATTAGATAATGTGTATTTACCCAACTAAACTTTATGGTACAAGAGTATTGACATAATATAAATACCATTATTATCGTTGTTGTTTTTATTACATAAAGTTTGTTGTTTTAGTATAAGTTTTTTTCTATTCATTTTAACTCTACATTATCGTTGTAAAATTTTTAACATATGCACTGTAACACCCATATATAAATACATACATCAAAGCATATACATATACATGAATCCAAGTATTTGGTACTGAAAATACTTATAAGTTCCTAGTCAACACATTATACATATTAATGCCCAAAATACAATGTTCTAACAACGACATAATACATACAAGATGTTCAAAAGTAAATACTAAGAACTAGATCAACAATGATCACAAAATAAAATCCACAACGGAAGCTTCGCCATGTCCAAAATAAGCATAAGGAATAACGAAATCAAACTGCTTTCTCCTTACCCTTCGCGGAACCTGTAGTACCTGAAATCAATATATAATGGGGTGAGATACAAAATCTCAGTGAGTTCCCTATCCTATGGATCCTCTCGGCTTTACAAGGTTCTAACCTATAAGTCTCAAGTCATAAAGGGAACTAGACCTTGAGTTCTCATACTAACATTATATGGAATCATACTTAGAGGTCAACAACTCAAACACAAGATTACTAATCGGAAACCAATACCAAGGCATCCCCATATTCCCGTCCCCTTCTACGTCTAGGAGGTGGCACGAGTCATGGATCCTTTGGAAAATCTTGACATACAAAATGGATTCGGACTCATGAGCCTTTCCCCATGAATCGTCACTTCACATGGCCCGTACACCATCACAAGTCTCTACCCGTAGGTTCCATTCGTACACAAAAGCGGGAATCAAACCTGCCAAGATTATGTGTGCCTCTCTACACAGTGCCTCTCTGCACGAAGAATGCCTGTTAGCATTCAAAAGAAAATAAAGAAATAAAGAAATACAACGGTTCCGATTAATACATCATACAATGGTGATCGCTCACGCAAACCACTAGGCCTGTTAGCCTTTCCTCATAAGATTCCAAACACGTATGTTTCATATAATGTCTCATCCTAGGTTTCTTTGTTAAGCTACATAACCTAACAATTCCTAGTTTCCTCACTTAACCTTTATTCACATAACAATGAAGTTATTCAACCCTCTTTGATATAATATATATATATATATATATATATATATATATATATAACAAAGGTAATTTATCACAATTATAGAGTACACAAGCATCATACCAAAAGCATAGCGTTCACATGATTCCGAACGATAACCAACCCAGGTAATCAAGCAAATTCCCGACTCTCGATTAAATAATTCTCCTTTTGTTCCCAAAACCTACACTACTAGAAAGTACACGCTTCTAGCCTACTACTGCTTCGAACGGCGATTAAAACAGAGTTACGGTTCAAAAGTTACGATCGAAACAATTATCTCATTAAACTGAAGAATTGGCTAAGAAAGCTTCAGTTCGCGCCGCGCAACAGCTAGGTCGCGCTGTAGCAACCTGCCTAAAATTTAACTTAGAGAGTCGCCACCTATTCTACCAAGGCGAATAGGAAACCTTACGTAGTTGAGAGATCGGGGTAAGATACTATATTCAGGTCGAGGGAAGGTGTTAGGCACCCTCAACCCTTTCCTAAAGGCTAACATTTCAAAGATGAAGGTTTATGGCTAATTGTTAAGGTTTTATAGCTAAAGAATTGAATAAGGGGAAAATTGAGATTTTAGGGTGGGGGACTCGCCTTGTTGCCAAGTGCCTACGTATCTCCTTATGGAGAATCAGAGTCAACGTAGTTCGGGGCACAGGATTGTACGCCTTAGAGTTGAATTGAATGTATTTGAATTTGTTTTGAAATGCGAATGTTCAAAGGTATTTTGAATTACCTTATCGTAGTTGTGAACATCGCAGCGTTGAAACACCGTAGTATCGTGGTTTAGTGTATTTTGAGTGTTTTAGGATTTGGGCGTACAACCCTGATTTGATTTAGCACTATTAACCGCAACGATCAATAGATTCGATCGCCATAGTTAACAGATTTGAAATTGCATCACTACCAATTTTAATCGATTGGTTCGATTATCACTAATAATGAATTAAGGTATTTTTTAATAATTTTATAGTTTAATTTGTATGTATCGTTACCCCTCGTAATCGATTGATTCGATTAAAAATAATAACGAATTTGATAAAGGAAAATGCTAATCATCGTAACCAATAGCTTTGGTTAAAACCATTTAGCAAAATAAATATTATTTTAATTTATAGGATTTGATTAATTAAATTAATCGATTATTAACCATCGCGACCAATAGATTTAGTCGGAACGAATAATAAATTAAATCCTAATATCTTTGATATTTTGGGCAAATGGGATGGGGTAAACCCTAAATATATTTTTCTAGGGTTTTTATTGTTTTTATAACTAATATGATTAAAAAAAAACTAACTCGAATAATCGAGATAATCTCAAAAATAATAATCCTGAAACCTAATATAATCCTAATCCTAATTTTAATCTAATTCTAATTTTATTCTAACCCTAATTAGATAAATTAATCAAATTATATATAACTACATTATAACTTAATCTAAATGTTTACACAATAATGATAATAAAATAAAAATAAAGATGTATAGAACCTGGGTACTAGATCCAGTGCATCCGCCCTTTGAAGGTTCGCGATGGAACCTCAGCCCCTGGGACGCTGGATCTTGCTTAATGCGTATCTGATGGTGCTGAGCGAGGGTCCACGGTGCCCTATCGCGTGTGGGATACATAGGATTAATTGATAATTGAATGTAAAAATACCTTTTTTGTCTGAGCCTGGATTCGAACTCAGGAGGCTTCGGTTGCAAGGGGTGAGTCATTACCATCTGTGCTGGAACTTCATACTGATACTCACTCTCATCCAACCAATAAAGTAGGCAAAGCAGAATGGGCTTTGACTTTTCAACATCACACCCGCGTGGGCCCCAGCTCGAGGAACCTGCAAAGTTGGATTCACACGTCTCAAGCATTTCAGACTGGTTTTTTTCAGAAACGCTATGTGCTTCGGCGGTGGAACTCGCGGCCAATCGGAGGGATGCTATCGCCGGCAGCGGAGGGATGGTCGTGGCTGGAGGATCCGTTCGCCGGAGAAGATGATTGTGCGGCTGTGAGGAGCTTCCGCGGTGGTGTGATTCTATTCTGAATCGTTCTGTTATTTGCGTTTCGATTTGTGTTGTTAGATTGTTGATTTGTGGTTACATTGAAGAGGATGATCGTGATTTGGATCTGGGATGTATGATAAGGAATCGGTGGATCGATTTGCAGTGCACCGCGGTCGTTGAAGCGGTTGAAGGCGGCGGAGGGTGGATCGAAGGATTGACTGTAGCCGGAAAGTGATCGCGGCAGAGCGTGACAAGGGCTTGCGCTACGCGGTGAACGGCGGCGTTAGGCCGTGGGCGGATCGACCATGATACCCACTGGAAAGAAACTATGCTGGATCGGACGGTTGCTGGCGGCTGTGGATCGCCGGAGCTGAGCGGCGAGTGGCACGCGGTGGGTGGCAGCATCATGGTGTCGTCTCCCACTTTCTTCTTTTGCTATCACTTCTGCTGAGATTAGAACTATTGTGTTTTGCTGGAGGTGATTGAAATCACTGCAATTTGATGATGATTGACTGTCTATTTTTCAATCGTTCTTATTGCTCCTTCTACGTGACCTGTACAACACAAATTGCAAGTAAAATAGAAACAGATAACAATTGAATTTGTGTTGTGTCTTATTCTGTATAATCACAGATTTGCAGTAATGTTAGCGATGACAGTTTAATAAAATGGTTTTGAATGTCGGCAAGCTTTGATGAATGGTTTTTGAAAGCAGGAAAAGATCATTTGGTCTGATTTGGAATGATAAATATTAGTTTTTGCGGTTCGAAGGTTTGGTCTTGATCCAGGAAAATGCATACAGACTGCAGTATGTATGTACAGAAGTTTTTGGTTTGACTTCAAACAAGGTTTCTTTCTTTTGTTAGTGCCTTCAAAAAAAAGGTTAGTAATTGAATTGCGGCCTATGTACGTGTAAGTTTGAAATAAGGTTGTTAGTGGAGAAAAATGGCCTCCCCTAATGTGTACAAAAATGTTCCATTTATATTAGTCAAATTAGGGTTTTCTAATCTAATGGGCCTATTGCCCAACTAAATAATTTAATAAAAATAATAAAAGGATAAAAATCCTAATAATACTAATATTAAAATTAATAGTAATGATTCTAATTATATTAATATTAAATAATAATATTAGTTAGTTAATAGAATTGCAATGGATAATAACAGTTAATAAAATTACCATAATAACCAAAAATAAAATAAATAAACTAAAAATAAAATAAATAAAAAAATGTTAGTAAAAGCAATTATATTCAAAAACAATAGAACCCTTGTGGTAATTGGGCCCAATTGTTTAGATCCCAGAACACCTGTTAATCACGCCCTTGTTTTAACTCAACCTGATTTATAAGAGAGCGGGTTTGACAATAGAAATGTCAAACCCTATGGCTCTTAATTCTGAACCTTGATGGGTTAATGGACGTAGATTCGATCGGGCAAATTTTGGGGTATGACAGCTGCCCCTGTTCAATCTTCTCAAACCTGAAGAGTCGGATAGGCACGTCTGCCTATCGCGATCTAAAGGTAGAAGATGATTGGACACTGAAAATGCCCTGAAATTTGCTTCTGTCGGGAAGAAGTTCTGTGGGAGATGGGCTTTAAAGATGCCATCCAAGGTGAATACCATTCTTCCTTTTTTTGGAGCAGATGTTTTTTTTTTCTCTTTTTTTTTAGAAGCTACGCATTTTAATCGTAGCGTGGCCTGAAAAAGCAGTTTTGACTTTATGCAATGTTTATGATGCATGCGATGCCTGATGCAGTGAGCTTCTCAAAATAAATGAGAGCCATGTATGTATATGCATAATGTATGAATGAAGTATGTTAATTGAATGATGCATGATTGTTAGTTATGTTAGTTGAAATATGTTATTAATTCTGAAAAGAAAGATAACACCTTTGTTTGTTTGTTGAAGTTTGGGGAACATCACTGCCGAGGGACTAACGTGATAAACCCAGTTGAGGAATTGTTTGAAAAATCTTGTATGTCTGGAAAAGCTCCTAGAAAGGATGGAATACGTCTTGAAGAAGACTTCCTGGAAAGGTTCCTGAAAAGGAATAGCGAGGACCTTCTGTTGGTTGTATAATTGGCTTGCTCTGGTCAGCAAGCTTCCGCAGTTTGTGAACCCCTACTTACTGTAGTTCCAGTAAGTTATCGCAGTTTGTGAACCCCTCACTTACTATAGTTCTAGTAAGCTATCGCAGTTTGTGGACCCCTCACTTACCATAGTTCTGGTAAGTCTTCGCAGTTTGTGAACCCCTACTTACCATAGTTCCGGTAAGCTTTCGCGGTTTTGAACCCCTCACTTACTACAGTTCTAGTAAGTCTTCGTAGTTTGTGGACTTCTCACTTACCATAGTGCTGGTAAGCTACTCGCAGTTTGTACCTCTCACTTACCATAGTTCTGGCAAGTTACATCGCAGTTTGGACCCCAATAGGATTGCTTGCTATAATTCTAGCAAGTTCACCTGCACCGACAGGGTTATCGGCGAATATCATCGCAGAATTTACCTGTTTCACCAGGGTTATCTGCGAGTGTTATCGCAGAATTTACCTGTACCACCAATAGGGTTATTCGCGAGTGTTGTCGCGAAATTTACCTATGTCACCAGGGTTATCTGCGAGTGTTATCGCAGAATTTACCTGTACCACCAATAGGGTTATTCGCGAGTGTTGTTGCGAAATTTACCTATGTTACCAGGGTTATCTGCGAGTGTTGTCGCAGAATTTACCTGTACCGCCAATAGGGTTATTCGCGAGTGTTGTCGCGAAATTTACCTATGTTATCAGGGTTATCTGCGAGTGTTATCGCAGAATTTACCTGTACCACCAATAGGGTTATCCGCGAGTGTTATCGCGAAATTTACCTATGTTATCAGGGTTATCTGCGAGTGTTATCGCAGAATTTACCTGTACCACCAATAGGGTTATCCGCGAGTGTTATTGCGAAATTTACCTATGTTATCAGGGTTATCTGCGAGTGTTATCGCAGAATTTACCTGTACCACCAATAGGGTTATCCGCGAGTGTTATCGCGAAATTTACCTATGTAGAATTTTGTTTTGTAAATGCGTATGCATCATGCTTATGCGTTATGCACATGCCCCTGTTGTTTGTATAATGCGTATGTGTGAATGCTTACACATGTATATGTTGTATGTATACTGATGAAACGGTCAGACGAGGACTGACTACCAGACGGGAACTGGACTTTGTAATGGTTTGGATTGCCAATAAAAATTGGGCTTTTGTGATATGTATATGCTAATGCGTATGCATGTATGCTAATGCTGATGCAATCTCATGGTTTTATCTCCTCAAACCCTTTGAACTTGTTTAATCCATGCTTGCACCTACACCATGACTATGCTTATGTCGGCTTTGTAATGTGGATAATGCTTATGCATATACGTATGTTTTGTTGACGTAATGAGTGGAACGAAGTAATGTCTTCTGTAAGATTACCTGAAAAGGTCTTTTGAATGGATGTGAATGTTTGTCTTGAAGAAGACCACATAAAGAGTTACGGTGTAATGTATCAACCAATGTATGTAATGCGTGATTTGTATGTATTTGTGTGATGCTCCAACGGTAGGTTATTAATAACCAAAGCGTATATAGTTCGCTGGAGTTGCAGGTCTGTTTGCTAGGATGGGGTGTGATGCTAGCGCGATTTCCCAATACCTGTCTTGTTTGAGCTCGGAAGATCGTAGTTAGGAGAAAGAATTTGTTCGATGTTGTAAAGTGCGAGAACGCCTTTTTCCTTTTGTTGTGCGTCTTGCGGATTTGATATCCATTGCCCCAGTATTTTCATGGAGAAAGATGCTTATGAAGGAAGTGCCCCAGGGAATAGCCTTGTCATATGCTTCGATGTTTAGATTGAAGGGTGTGCCCCTGATCTCCAGGTCATGGAAGGTTATCCATAGTGTTCTATCCTCTGAATTTGAATTCTTCCCATGTCTGACATGCCCCTGTTTGAGATTGCTTTGAGATGTGCCCCAAGTCGATTGAACCTTAGGAAGACTGCCCCTAGTTAATAGGATGTTCGATTGTATGCCCCTGTGCTCCTTGAAATTTTTTGCCCCTGTTTAGGAGAACCCCCTAGATGTGGTTCCCCCGACTCCAGGGTCTTTATTAGAAATGATCACCTTTGATTAACCTATTTCGAGATTTCCTCGATGCTAAGTGTATAATCGTAGATGGTGTTGTACTTTTTGAGAAGTAGCTCCAATGGAATGCGTATGCAAGTTTTGAAATCGAAGTCCGTTATGAATTAGGACTGGATGGTTTTGAAAAGAATGCTTGAAGAAGCATAGTGATTAGAAGTAGTTTTAACAAACATAGGAGTCAGTATAACAAATTCCTGCTTAATATGCTTTCGTAGTTAACCTTGCCTCAATTAGGACTTTTAAATGTTGTATCTTGGCCTGGTTCATATTTTAAGAAACAATGGATATAAGGCTCAAAATTTTATTTATCCCACCCCTTTCTCCTTGATGTTCTCCAGATCCTAAAAATTCTACTAATCCAATGGATGTGCTTTGTTTGCAAGAGAATCGTTTCAGTTTCGATGTTGAGCAGAAGCCTTAATAGAGATCCAAGCATTGATGAAAATATTGTGAAGATCCAAGCATGGATGCGAAGCTTTGATGATTTAGCAGTCACCAGATTATCCATTGTATTTAGCCTTTGTTTTTATCCCTTATTTTTGCATGAACCAATTCTTTTGAATTTGATCCATCGGGATGCCCTAAATTTTGCCTAAGTCGTTTTCTTTTTTTTTTATTCATGGAATTTTTTTGACTTAGCGGGCGCTCTTTCTCCTTCTTCTTTTGAATACTCCTTTTGAGATTGATCCTTGGATATTGAATATTGTGACTGCTATGTTGATTTTGATTTATAAGCTTCGCCTTTGATACTTCCTCGATCTTGAATATTGTAATGAGGAAGAAGGTGTTGTAAATGTTACCTCCATTGCTTCCTCAATCTTGGATGAATGCGAGGAAGAAGATATGCTTGAACCTTATGCTTGGATTGACTGATTCTCTTGACAACCAAAATACATCATTGAGTTAGTTGAAATCTACCCTGCCCCTGGTTGAAATCAAGGTTTATTTAAAAAGTAGAAGAAAACTCCAACTCCTGGCTCGAGGGGGTGACGAGGGATTAACATCCTTATATCTCCACTGTTTGGGAATGGAAACAATGCCTGTACATCCTCGGCTCGGTCTTACCTTGAAAGCATATATTTAGCTGGACTTAGTTTTTGTATTCGTCATTCTCCCTCAAGTTTGTTAATAACCCTAAAAATAGAAGTGTGTGACTGGAAAGTCATGGTAGTGAGTGAATGAATTGACTCCAAAACCTGCATGGTTGTCCCATTAGAATTACTAATCTGAAGGTACAGCTTTTATCCTGAGCGACACTTAGCGATTGTAGAGTTGAAATTGTGAGCACGGTAAACACCTATTGATCCTAGGGATAATCTCCTTTGTAGATCCACTGATCTTGTTTTACTCCTTAGCTCTTTAGAATTGTAGAAGTAAAAGGGTAACCTCGAATTCTTCTTTGGACATGTCAAACCTGTAGAGAATAAACCGTCAGCGGTGGGTTTTCGTCGTATCGGAACTTCATGAGCTTCCTTTGATTGAACCTCTTTTGCTTTTCCCAAGGATAGTATCACCTATAACCCTTTTTCCTTTGGTATGGGGTTGACATATGTCGCATTCCCTCCATCAGAGTCATGCACCTTTGCTCAGGGTATTGCCCCAATTGGACTGACCCTTACCCCAGGTTATCGTAGAGCGTCCTTGAAAGTTTGATATGTTCTAAGATGAACCCCTTTATGACTAGATACATCTTGAGTGTATCTATGAGGGAACTCTTTGTTGAACTAATCATTGCTCGATGACAACCTTTATTGTATTCATAATCATGTTATGACAAGGCATGGACATGCGGCTAGCATGGTGAAAGACATCCTCTTTTCTTTAGCAAGACTAAGATCTTTTATTCTCCTTGCTCCATAGTCTACGATCCTTTGATTTTTTTTTGAAGTTTCGGGAAATCGGCTAGCATGGTAAGTGTGGATGCGGGCGAAGATGCAAATGTAAATGCATGAATGCATGAAAATGCAAATGTACGCGTACGCGAGAGACTCCTTATATTGTAACTCCGTGTATGCAATGCAGACGAGTGACATGTAATCCTAGGGATAGCCTTAGAGGCGACATTAGACCCTCTTGGAATCTTTGCAGGATAAATGTTATGACACGCCAATGGAAATCCTTTGGATTCGAGAGTATGCAGAAGATAGCGGCTAGTGACCGTTCAAGACAGTCACTAAATCTCATGGCCATCGAGAAGCCAATTGACGTGTACCAATGAATTTGTCCCTCGTGGGAGGGTTCTCTATGCGGAACACAACCTATCTACGGACGATATGGACGAAGAGAAATCTCTACAGGCTAGGGATGTGATGTGTAAATGGAGATCCAAACCCTACAAGTTAGAGGGTGCGCGGGAATAAGCATGGAGTGACCGTTCAGGACAGTCACTAGATTTCATAGCCATCGAGAGGCCAATCGAACGCATGCTAATGAAGTTGTCCTTCGGGGAAGGACGCGTCATTGTGAAAACACGTGGATGTAACAGAAAATCCTTGTATGCTAGGGAGTACGTAGTAGCAAGCACGGGGTGACCGTTCACGACAATCACCGAATCGCATGGCCATCGAGAGGCCAATTGACGTGCGTTAATGGAAATGTCCTTCATGGGAAGGACGCGTAGTTGTAAGAATACAAGGATATAAAAATAAAATCCCCACAGGCTAGGGGATGCATAGATGGTGATGTCTTCCGTGGGAAAGACGCGGTCTTTTAGAAATTAGAGTCCCTACAGGCTAGGGACCACGTAGGGATACCTGCAAAATCCAAACGCATAGATATCCAAAGCAAATAAGTTGCAAACATATAATAAGCACATGAGCCCGAAAGTCCTAGGTTCATAGGTTCGACGTAGGGGGCTCTAAGGAGCCAACCTTTTTATGGGAGTGTTCTAGAAGGTCTCATGGGGTCGTTCGTAGCCTCCGAGACTTTTTGTCTCTTCGGATTTTAGAACAACTCATTTTATCCATGAGGTTCGAATTTTTGGGGTAGGTTCCCGGAGAGATCAGCTAAGTATCCAGTCCAGCCCTCCACAAAGTCAAGCTTCGTTTCGGACCTTTCCAAATACCTAACCCACTCCGAGTGGAGTTATCAGTGAGACTCGTAAGGCGATTCATGTCCCCTTTTGGTCTCAAAGTTAACTCCCACACTTAAGGTTTAACAACAATTTTATATAACCCAACAGATATAGTAGGAAAAAATATATTCATTTAAATAAATATTTAATTAAATTGCGGTGATGAAATTGCGAAGGAAAATAAATAAATAAATAAATAAAATTTAAATATTTAAGAACTAACCTTGGAATCCGCCCGCTTGCAGTTTTGAGAATGCATTAAAGCAGCGATTATTTAAATAAATATATTTATTTAACTAACATAAATAGTTGGAAAGAATAAATGAATAAATAAAAATTTAAATAAATAAACCCTAAAAATGGCTAATTAGCCAAACCCTGACAATTTCGCCAAAAACCTAAACCGTTTGCCACAAACCTAAACCTAAACCCTCTCAAGCCTTAGGAGCATAGTAATTCACTGTTAAGTGTCCCCAGCAGAGTCGCCAGCTGTAGCAACCTGCCTAAAATTTAACTTAGAGAGTCGCCACCTATTCTACCAAGGCGAATAGGAAACCTTACGTAGTTGAGAGATCGGGGTAAGATACTATATTCAGGTCGAGGGAAGGTGTTAGGCACCCTCAACCCTTTCCTAAAGGCTAACATTTCAAAGATGAAGGTTTATGGCTAATTGTTAAGGTTTTATAGCTAAAGAATTGAATAAGGGGAAAATTGAGATTTTAGGGTGGGGGACTCTGTAACACCCTTCTAAACCCCCACGGAAAATATAATAATAATAATAATAATCAGAGTAAACATGAAATACAAGGGTATCACAATTTCTTTAACATAAAATATCTTAGTCAATTGTCATGCCACACAGGAAACCATTTAATATAAAACACAATTCATGTTCAACGCAGCGGATCACAACTCATGACATTGCATATTCATCATCTATGCAAGTTACTACAACACAATTATAAAACAACAAAACCAATAAGATAATTCGTCCCTAAACTAGCGTTTCCCAGTGTTACAATCAGAGCATGACACGACACGACTACGGACTAGCCTATGAGCTATCCTCACCCATTCTGATGCCGCTACTCCTTAATCTGTAATCATTAAAGTAAGGGTGAGTTTCATTCGAATTAATAAGCATTATGCAATCATAAGCAATAAAATCTCATAGTAATTATCATCCACTCAATCATACATATAATCAGAATTATTACAACAAGTAAGCATCAATCCAACAATATTGGCCATCGGCCCACAACTCATCAATTATACCAATGATCAAGTTATATTAACAACATATTCTTAATACATCAATCATATAAACACACCAAGGCATAACACTGAATTCCATCCAATCATGTTATAACCAATGCATATGATTAAACTGACACTATGCATGTGGTACCATACATGGGATATACCCATCCAACTGATATCCTCATCACTGAGATACAGTTTAACCAGCACCGATTCCACACACAGGGAATCATGCTCACCAAATATCCAGCACCGATTCCACACACTGGGAATCATGCTCACCAAAATATCCAGCACCGATTCCACACACTGGGAATCATGCTCACCATTTTGATCCACTTTCATCACCGGGATCCATCACCAAAAATGTATGCCAATGAATGCAACATATAACATGCTTACAACATCACCAATCCGATGTAACACATCGTCTCATTATCATCACCAAATCATCACCAATAAGCATGTATATATTCTTAGCATTCATACAAACATATCACACATACATTCACCACAGTTCACATGTTAATATTAACAGTATATTAACATTCATAAATCATCAATCATCACCACGTTCATACATCGTTACATCTAACATCATTGCACACAATGTAACCAATTATCAAAACAACCCAACAACATAATCACAAAACATGTATTCATTTACGACATGTTATAAACCAACATCACCCAATGAATATCACAATCTCATCACCAATACAGAACATGCATCAATAGTCACATATATAAGCACATATACATATACTATCTTTCAATTCATTAATAATTAAATCGAGTTTAAAAAGTAAAGTTGGCTATTGCCCATTTTATCAATTCATCAGATAAAGCATCTCATTAGCTTCGCAACACCCAAAACGGCACATAAATCGGATACTCAGATCAAAAGTTATGAGTTTTCAAAGATAAAACATTTTTAGAAAAATGCTGCAGGAACGGGGTTGTCCCTACGTGGGAACCGGTTCCTGGCAGTCTCAAAAGTCACGTCTCTGATTTTTACTATGGGGAACCGGGTTGTCCCTACATGGGAACGGGTTCCCAGCTACCCAGAATCCATATTTCTCTGTTTTTACAAGGGGGAACCGGTTCGTCCCACATGGGAACCGGTTCCTACGTACCTGCACAGCAAAAATCACCATTTTGACAGCATTTACCATATCCCATTTCCCCAATTTCAGGTACATACGAACATACACACAATTATCATTGATTTTCACACAAGTACACATTTCAAACAAGTTATTGACATGTATTAACATCATATATCACAAGTATCAACAGAATCATGTCAATTCATACAAGATTATCAAAACCTAACAAAATTCCCAAACCCGACACGTACGATTGAATTAGATAACAATCCTAATCAATCCTACTACCTACAATCACATAAGGAATACTAACCCGAAGAATCCCCCCTTACCTCAGAGTCGAAACTTCGAAGGTTCTCTTCCCCTTTGGCTCTTCTCACTTTCACGTGTTCTCCTTTCTTCAGACTCAGTTCCTGCTTCTGCTTCCTCTTTTTTTCCCAAATTCCTTATTTTATGAAAATAAAATAAAATATTATAATGGGCTTGCTTAGTCAACACCCCCTCTTCTGCTAATCACCACTCTAGGCCCAAATGCCAATATCTCACCATTTTCCAAATAAAAATACTAAAATTCCAATTATTTAATTTAAATCCAAATTAAATTACTAAACTGAAATTATGGGGTGTTACAACTCTCCCCCACTAAAAGAGTTTTCGTCCTCGAAAACATACTTCAAGTAAAAGTCCCAGATAAGAGTACTTTATTTGACTCTCCCATTCTCCGTTAACACTTTCTTAGTCGAACCTCCAAGTTCATCTGACATAACCAACATAAGCATGTCTCATGCATTCAATCTCAGCTCTTACGTCGCATTTGACCATTCCCAAGGTATACCACTCGCTATAACTCCAACGGTTAGCAACAATGAAACTTCGAGGTGCGATCCATACAACACGCTCAACAACTGAATAATACCATTACACAATCCATGGTATGATCGCAACTGATCAACACTGTAGTAATAGATTCCATTTACCCACGTACCAACCTTAGGTACACTCTTCCAATTGAGCGATAAAGTATTACTTACACTTACTCAAAGCAAATTCCCGAGTTACTTCATCTATTAAAACATTCCCACTATCGGAACAAGCACACATCAGTAGTTATAATTACATAGCTCATCATCCTCAATATACCATTGCTTACAAGATAGCTCAACTGAGTCCCACTCTCCACTAAGAATCAAATTAACTTCGTCCTTCGCAGAGTATAATTCCTCATTATATTTAGAAATTTACATAACACCTTCCAACAGCACAGGATTATTATCGCATCATGTAGTATCAACTCTTCGTCTTAACTTCTCCGAATATATACTCGTTAACTACGTACAACCATAATAACATACTCATCATCTCGGCAATTATTCAAAAGGGTTCTAATCCTTTGGCACGACATCCTTATGTCTACGAGATTCCAAATCCAACCTATAGATCAACATATATTCTCCATGTAGGATTTCCGACATATTCATTCCTCACTGCTCACGAGTAGCACTCATAACACCCCTTCATATTCACTTTCTCATAAGTTCCCACAATATGGTGAGTGGTTATTCTCACATCTCAGCATTCATCATATCTTATACCATTAAGGTAACAAGCAATCTTATACCATCTATATGATTCCGCCTATTATCAACAAGAGATTAAGGGTGATCAAGTCCTCAATTTGTCAATAGGTAGCCAGCAATCATATTTAAGCATAAACCGTTGTTACTACATAATAGTGTCTTTTCCGAGTTTGCACCCAAACTCATTAACATTGTCATAGTCTAATAATTCTCTATGGTGTCCTTCTTCTAGAATATTCCTTTTCAGCTCGGTAACATCAGGAACACAAACGCGATTTCCGAACCTCATTACACCATCCTCGTCAATTCTGAATTCACCGTCTTTACCTTAGTAATTCAAGGTCGACTTATTGATCAACTCAACATCAGCTTTCTGACTTTCTCTAATCTCGTCTAGAATACCATTAGTCAGTCTCAGCATACCCAATCCAACATTAGTAGGAGCACCTTCACATACCAAACTTAATTCTCTGAATTGTTCAATTAAATCCAACTCTTTCACCATCAGCATTGACATTTTTAGAGGCAACCTCGAACCATACAAATAATGTCACTGCAACATCAAAACAAAACCATGGCTGCCAATTCTAAATCACGAGTCAGATAATTCATTTCCTGCGCTTTTAATCGTCCCGACGCATAAGTTACTACTTACTGGTTTTACATCAATACACCATCCAAACCCATCAACGACGCATCACAATATACCACAAATGGTTCCAAAGTCTATGTCACTTTTTTTTTTCTACTGATTCCCTCATCACTCAAATCCATTAATACTTAAATCATCTTTATCATCTTATTCATCAATGACATATTCTACTCGACTTCGTTCCGAACAATCGCGGTAATAGGCATTCCTATTCAACACTTGTTCATGCTTCTTTAACCGACATCATCATATCTCCTCATAGGATCAGTCTATGGTATTTATAACTCTTCCATAAGGTATAACATAATCTCTCCTCTTCATGGGTTCAAACGGTACATTAATCCGACACTCAGAGCTCAAGACATGTATGTTTCCAACCGTTACCCAAGATACAATACCGATACCATGCAACGAAACTCTATACGACATCTCCAAAACTTCTCAATTGGCACATTTAATCTCTAAGATTGCTTCTCAACAAGCCTCCTCATTATTCCTTTATTCTGTTTAACTCTGACACTGACATCCCATGCCGCACCAACGAACAATCTAGTTCTAAGGACAAGTGTAACCGTAACTTCACCTCTTTCTAACATCATCCTGACACCATTAAATATGTTACAGCTGCTACAACCATTTTTATAACAAAGTTCATCTGGTTAGCTTTCCGACGCTTCAAACGGAACTCAAATCGGATGTCCAGAACTCCAGTTATGAATTTTCGAAATTTCATAACGACTCAGCAATCTTCCTGCGATTTGTTTACGGAAATTCTGCTCCAAAACTCATCCTTTCCAAATTAATCTCGTTATTAACATTATCTTATCACATCTCTTCGCTTCCAAACTTCTTACAACTTAAACAACACATTTCATCGCTGAAGTTCGATTTCTGCAACATCCTGAAACCAAATTCATGTACGCCATCATCAACCTTCTTATCCTTGGGATCATATTCGTCTCTTTGCATTACTCGCACTTTGAAACTTTCTCAACAACATCGATAACCTCTACTATCATCTCAATTACTTACTAGTAATCCTACGACAAGGTCTGCGACAATACTTCCTTTAATCATTGCTTCAACAACGACCTTTCACATAGGGCTACTCACACAACAACATCACAGTCCATCAGTAGCACTCGAAGCATCAAAACTTCGAAATTCCATTTCTCAGAAATAACCATCATCTACTCCGAGACACATCTAACTGAAATAACAACCACATTCTTCAGCCCATGTCACCTTCACTCCAGAAAATAATAACTCCACACTCTTGTACTGCTGCTCCGCGCATCACTCTAACATCTTGCATCTAAGACATATCTGAGGGGCATAGCTTCTCCCCCACTAGTTTCAATCCCACTTCTGCAGACAAACAGTTAGAACACACTGAGTACCGACAGTGTTTCACACACACGTCGCGTACCGAAAGGAAATTAACAACAAGACTCTGGTCACAAGGACCGACTATGCTCTGATACCACTATTGTAACACCCTTCTAAACCCCCACGGAAAATATAATAATAATAATAATAATCAGAGTAAACATGAAATACAAGGGTATCACAATTTCTTTAACATAAAATATCTTAGTCAATTGTCATGCCACACAGGAAACCATTTAATATAAAACACAATTCATGTTCAACGCAGCGGATCACAACTCATGACATTGCATATTCATCATCTATGCAAGTTACTACAACACAATTATAAAACAACAAAACCAATAAGATAATTCGTCCCTAAACTAGCGTTTCCCAGTGTTACAATCAGAGCATGACACGACACGACTACGGACTAGCCTATGAGCTATCCTCACCCATTCTGATGCCGCTACTCCTTAATCTGTAATCATTAAAGTAAGGGTGAGTTTCATTCGAATTAATAAGCATTATGCAATCATAAGCAATAAAATCTCATAGTAATTATCATCCACTCAATCATACATATAATCAGAATTATTACAACAAGTAAGCATCAATCCAACAATATTGGCCATCGGCCCACAACTCATCAATTATACCAATGATCAAGTTATATTAACAACATATTCTTAATACATCAATCATATAAACACACCAAGGCATAACACTGAATTCCATCCAATCATGTTATAACCAATGCATATGATTAAACTGACACTATGCATGTGGTACCATACATGGGATATACCCATCCAACTGATATCCTCATCACTGAGATACAGTTTAACCAGCACCGATTCCACACACAGGGAATCATGCTCACCAAATATCCAGCACCGATTCCACACACTGGGAATCATGCTCACCAAAATATCCAGCACCGATTCCACACACTGGGAATCATGCTCACCATTTTGATCCACTTTCATCACCGGGATCCATCACCAAAAATGTATGCCAATGAATGCAACATATAACATGCTTACAACATCACCAATCCGATGTAACACATCGTCTCATTATCATCACCAAATCATCACCAATAAGCATGTATATATTCTTAGCATTCATACAAACATATCACACATACATTCACCACAGTTCACATGTTAATATTAACAGTATATTAACATTCATAAATCATCAATCATCACCACGTTCATACATCGTTACATCTAACATCATTGCACACAATGTAACCAATTATCAAAACAACCCAACAACATAATCACAAAACATGTATTCATTTACGACATGTTATAAACCAACATCACCCAATGAATATCACAATCTCATCACCAATACAGAACATGCATCAATAGTCACATATATAAGCACATATACATATACTATCTTTCAATTCATTAATAATTAAATCGAGTTTAAAAAGTAAAGTTGGCTATTGCCCATTTTATCAATTCATCAGATAAAGCATCTCATTAGCTTCGCAACACCCAAAACGGCACATAAATCGGATACTCAGATCAAAAGTTATGAGTTTTCAAAGATAAAACATTTTTAGAAAAATGCTGCAGGAACGGGGTTGTCCCTACGTGGGAACCGGTTCCTGGCAGTCTCAAAAGTCACGTCTCTGATTTTTACTATGGGGAACCGGGTTGTCCCTACATGGGAACGGGTTCCCAGCTACCCAGAATCCATATTTCTCTGTTTTTACAAGGGGGAACCGGTTCGTCCCACATGGGAACCGGTTCCTACGTACCTGCACAGCAAAAATCACCATTTTGACAGCATTTACCATATCCCATTTCCCCAATTTCAGGTACATACGAACATACACACAATTATCATTGATTTTCACACAAGTACACATTTCAAACAAGTTATTGACATGTATTAACATCATATATCACAAGTATCAACAGAATCATGTCAATTCATACAAGATTATCAAAACCTAACAAAATTCCCAAACCCGACACGTACGATTGAATTAGATAACAATCCTAATCAATCCTACTACCTACAATCACATAAGGAATACTAACCCGAAGAATCCCCCCTTACCTCAGAGTCGAAACTTCGAAGGTTCTCTTCCCCTTTGGCTCTTCTCACTTTCACGTGTTCTCCTTTCTTCAGACTCAGTTCCTGCTTCTGCTTCCTCTTTTTTTCCCAAATTCCTTATTTTATGAAAATAAAATAAAATATTATAATGGGCTTGCTTAGTCAACACCCCCTCTTCTGCTAATCACCACTCTAGGCCCAAATGCCAATATCTCACCATTTTCCAAATAAAAATACTAAAATTCCAATTATTTAATTTAAATCCAAATTAAATTACTAAACTGAAATTATGGGGTGTTACAGACTCGCCTTGTTGCCAAGTGCCTACGTATCTCCTTATGGAGAATCAGAGTCAACGTAGTTCGGGGCACAGGATTGTACGCCTTAGAGTTGAATTGAATGTATTTGAATTTGTTTTGAAATGCGAATGTTCAAAGGTATTTTGAATTACCTTATCGTAGTTGTGAACATCGCAGCGTTGAAACACCGTAGTATCGTGGTTTAGTGTATTTTGAGTGTTTTAGGATTTGGGCGTACAACCCTGATTTGATTTAGCACTATTAACCGCAACGATCAATAGATTCGATCGCCATAGTTAACAAATTTGAAATTGCATCACTACCAATTTTAATCGATTGGTTCGATTATCACTAATAATGAATTAAGGTATTTTTTAATAATTTTATAGTTTAATTTGTATGTATCGTTACCCCTCGTAATCGATTGATTCGATTAAAAATAATAACGAATTTGATAAAGGAAAATGCTAATCATCGTAACCAATAGCTTTGGTTAAAACCATTTAGCAAAATAAATATTATTTTAATTTATAGGATTTGATTAATTAAATTAATCGATTATTAACCATCGCGACCAATAGATTTAGTCGGAACGAATAATAAATTAAATCCTAATATCTTTGATATTTTGGGCAAATGGGATGGGGTAAACCCTAAATATATTTTTCTAGGGTTTTTATTGTTTTTATAACTAATATGATTAAAAAAAACTAACTCGAATAATCGAGATAATCTCAAAAATAATAATCCTGAAACCTAATATAATCCTAATCCTAATTTTAATCTAATTCTAATTTTATTCTAACCCTAATTAGATAAATTAATCAAATTATATATAACTACATTATAACTTAATCTAAATGTTTACACAATAATGATAATAAAATAAAAATAAAGATGTATAGAACCTGGGTACTAGATCCAGGGCATCCGCCCTTTGAAGGTTCGCGATGGAACCTCAGCCCCTGGGACGCTGGATCTTGCTTAATGCGTATCTGATGGTGCTGAGCGAGGGTCCACGGTGCCCTATCGCGTGTGGGATACATAGGATTAATTGATAATTGAATGTAAAAATACCTTTTTTGTCTGAGCCTGGATTCGAACTCAGGAGGCTTCGGTTGCAAGGGGTGAGTCATTACCATCTGTGCTGGAACTTCATACTGATACTCACTCTCATCCAACCAATAAAGTAGGCAAAGCAGAATGGGCTTTGACTTTTCAACATCACACCCGCGTGGGCCCCAGCTCGAGGAACCTGCAAAGTTGGATTCACACGTCTCAAGCATTCCAGACTGGTTTTTTTCAGAAACGCTATGTGCTTCGGCGGTGGAACTCGCGGCCAATCGGAGGGATGCTATCGCCGGCAGCGGAGGGATGGTCGTGGCTGGAGGATCCGTTCGCCGGAGAAGATGATTGTGCGGCTGTGAGGAGCTTCCGCGGTGGTGTGATTCTGTTCTGAATCGTTCTGTTATTTGCGTTTCGATTTGTGTTGTTAGATTGTTGATTTGTGGTTACATTGAAGAGGATGATCGTGATTTGGATCTGGGATGTATGATAAGGAATCGGTGGATCGATTTGCAGTGCACCGCGGTCGTTGAAGCGGTTGAAGGCGGCGGAGGGTGGATCGAAGGATTGACTGTAGCCGGAAAGTGATCGCGGCAGAGCGTGACAAGGGCTTGCGCTACGCGGTGAACGGCGGCGTTAGGCCGTGGGCGGATCGACCATGATACCCACTGGAAAGAAACTATGCTGGATCAGACGGTTGCTGGCGGCTGTGGATCGCCGGAGCTGAGCGGCGAGTGGCACGCGGTGGGTGGCAGCATCATGGTGTCGTCTCCCACTTTCTTCTTTTGCTATCACTTCTGCTGAGATTAGAACTATTGTGTTTTGCTGGAGGTGATTGAAATCACTGCAATTTGATGATGATTGACTGTCTATTTTTCAATCGTTCTTATTGCTCCTTCTACGTGACCTGTACAACACAAATTGCAAGTAAAATAGAAACAGATAACAATTGAATTTGTGTTGTGTCTTATTCTGTATAATCACAGATTTGCAGTAATGTTAGCGATGACAGTTTAATAAAATGGTTTTGAATGTCAGCAAGCTTTGATGAATGGTTTTTGAAAGCAGGAAAAGATCATTTGGTCTGATTTGGAATGATAAATATTAGTTTTTGCGGTTCGAAGGTTTGGTCTTGATCCAGGAAAATGCATACAGACTGCAGTATGTATGTACAGAAGTTTTTGGTTTGACTTCAAACAAGGTTTCTTTCTTTTGTTAGTGCCTTCAAAAAAAAGGTTAGTAATTGAATTGCGGCCTATGTACGTGTAAGTTTGAAATAGGGTTGTTAGTGGAGAAAAATGGCCTCCCCTAATGTGTACAAAAATGTTCCATTTATATTAGTCAAATTAGGGTTTTCTAATCTAATGGGCCTGTTGCCCAACTAAATAATTTAATAAAAATAATAAAAGGATAAAAATCCTAATAATACTAATATTAAAATTAATAGTAATGATTCTAATTATATTAATATTAAATAATAATATTAGTTAGTTAATAGAATTGCAATGGATAATAACAGTTAATAAAATTACCATAATAACCAAAAATAAAATAAATAAACTAAAAATAAAATAAATAAAAAAATGTTAGTAAAAGCAATTATATTCAAAAACAATAGAACCCTTGTGGTAATTGGGCCCAATTGTTTAGATCCCAGAACACCTGTTAATCACGCCCTTGTTTTAACTCAACCTGATTTATAAGAGAGCGGGTTTGACAATAGAAATGTCAAACCCTATGGCTCTTAATTCTGAACCTTGATGGGTTAATGGACGTAGATTCGATCGGGCAAATTTTGGGGTATGACACGCGCCGCGAACCCTCTGGCAGTAGCCAACCCTCATAATCCTCAACAATGTTCGCGCCGCTAACGGATGTTTGCGCTGCAACCTCTGGCAGTGGCAAGTCTCTCAAGGATTCCCAATGTGTTCGCGCCGCGAACCCCTGTACGCGCCGCGTACTGAAGGCAGAATCAAAACCTCTAAAAACCTGCATAGTTCGCGCCGCGCAGCCTCGTTCGCGCCGCGAAGCGCGCGAGAACTGAGTTCTCAGCTCTGCTTCACACACAAAACCCATGGTTCAAAACCATCTAAAACCATCCTAACCTGTTCCAGATCATATTAAAGCATAGATACAACCTATAGATGATATATTTATGGATTATAATCACTTATTCATGAACATTGATGAATTTGGTCCAAAACCTAGATTTTCATAAAACCCCAATCCAAACTAAGATTCTCATCCATAAACAAACTATAAGTTTCTAACTAGAACCCACCTCGATTATGAGTCGTTGATGTCGAAGATGAGTTGATTCGGCGGAGAAATGATGAAGATCCAAGCTTTTCCTCTTTGCTCCTCTTGCTCTTCCTTCTCTCTACTCTTCTCTCTCACTTTGTCTTTGAAGAAGAATAATGAAGAAGAAAAGCAAAGTGAAGGATATAAGAAAAATATCTTAAGTTACACTACTAACTCAAATGTCCAAAGTATCTCTAATGTACCAATTAATAAAACCTCGGTGTCAGCTAATAACATTAGAGCATTTAATTTAATACGGGGTATTACATCCTCCCCCCCTTAAATAGAAATTCGTCCTCGAATTTAAGAGTTACCTGAAAAGGTGAGGGTAAGCATCCCGCATTTCCGATTCAAGCTCCCATGTAGCATCACCCGGATGTGTCACATCCCACTGAACCTTGACAAGAGGAATTTCCTTGTTTCGTAACACTTTAGTCTCTCTTCCCACGATGCGGCTCGGAAATGGTTCAAAAGTTAAATCTGATTCTATCTCAATTGCATCTAGTAATACCGGCTGAAGAGGATCGGGGATAAACTTCCGTAGTTGAGACACGTGAAAAACATCATGCATTTCTGATAGAGAAGGTGGTAAGGCTAAACGGTAAGCTACTTCACCAATCCTTTATAGAATCTCATACGGTCCCATGTATCTCGGACTTAACTTCCTCGACTTAAACGGTCCTTTCAACCTCAATCTCGGAGTAACCTTCAAGAATACATGGTCACCTTCCATAAACTCCAAAGGCCTCCTACGGTTATCCGCATAACTCTTCTGACGATCTTGTGCTTGCTTAACCTTCTCACGAATCATTCTAATCTTGTCTGTGGTCTCTTGAATAATTTCGGGTCCCAAAATTCTATCCTCACCAACTTCTGACCAACACAACGGTGTTCTACATTTTCTCCCATACAATGCCTCATAAGGTTCCATACCGATACTCGCGTGATAACTGTTATTGTATGCAAATTCAATCACACAAGCTCTTAACATATCTTCCAAGGTTTGTATCGTTCGCTCCGTTTGACTATCCGTTTGAGGGTGGTTCGACGTGCTCAAACATAATTTAGATCCCATCGCTTGTTGAAAAGCTCTCCAAAACCTCGAAGTGAACTTTGGATCTCTGTTCGACACAATACTAGAGGGTATACCGTGTAACTTCACAATTTCTGCGACAAATAACCGTGCAAGATGACTTGCCTTGTAAGTAGTCTTCACGGCTAAGAAATGTGCAGATTTCGTCAATCGATCTACAATCACCCAAATAGAATCATATCCACCTTGAGTACGAGGTAAACTAACCGCAAAATCCATTGAAATACTATCCCACTTCCATATTGGAATCTCTAGTGGTTGTAGCAATCCACCTGGTCTTTGATGTTCAATCTTTACTTGTTGGCATACAGCACACTCCGATACGTACACCGCGACATCTCTTTTCATTCCGGACCACTAATAATCTCTTTTCAAATCTTGATACATTTTTGAAGAACCCGGATGTATAGTGAAAGCACCCTTGTGAGCTTCATCCAAAATCCTTCTTTTCAATAACGCATCGTCCGGAACACAAATCCTCTGCTTAAACATAATCACTCCATCCGTAGCTCGAGTAAACCCTGGTTGAACCAACACCTCTTGTAACTTAGCATCTGACACTTGTGCTTGTTGAACGTCATTTCTCAAAATAGAATTAACATTCAAGTTTCCCATCAATACTCCATTTTGGGTCCAAACAAATTGAAGGTTGAGATCTCGAAATTTTTCCAACAATGCATACTCTAACATCATCAATTCTGCCCTCTTTAACACCTTCCGACTCAAAGCATCCACCACTTTATTTTCCTTGCCTGGATGATACTTCAAGTCAAAATCATAATCCTTCAAGTATTCCATCCACCGCCTCTGACGCATGTTCAACTCCTTCTGATCGAATAGGTACTTTAAACTCTTGTGGTCACTGAATATTTCAAAATGAACTCCATACAAGTAATGACGCCACACCTTTAGGGTAAAAACAACCGCAGCCAATTCTAAATCATGAGTTGGATAATTCTCTTCGTGAACTTTTAACTGTCGAGATGTGTAAGCTACCACCTGACCATCTTGCACCAATACTCCTCCTAATCCTTTCTTAGAAGCATCGCAAAATACTTCATAGGACTTATTTGGATCAGGAACAATTAAAACAGGAGCAGTCGTCAATCTTTCTTTCAAGCCCATGAAACTCTGTTCACACCCCGAATCCCAATCATAAGGACACTCCTTCCGCGTAAGTCTAGTCATTGGTAAAGCCAATTGAGAAAACCCCTTTATAAATCTTCTGTAGTAGCCGGCTAAGCCCAAAAAACTTCGGACTTCCGAGACATTACTCGGTCTCTCCCAATTAATTACCGCTTCAATTTTTGACGGGTCCACTGCCACACCTCCTTGAGATATGACATGACCAAGAAATCTTACCTCCGTCATCCAAAACTCACACTTGCTTAACTTAGCAAACAATTGATTTTCTAACAATACCGACAGAACAATTCTCAGGTGTTCTTCGTGCTCTTGAGGAGTACGAGAATAAATAAGAATGTCATCAATAAAGACTACCACAAATTGATCTAAGTAAGGCTGGAATATCCGATTCATATAATCCATGAAAACAGCTAGAGCATTCGTAACACCGAAAGGCATTACCAAGAATTCATAATGACCATAACGGGTTCTAAATGAAGTCTTTGGCACATCTGAGCTCTTCACACGGATTTGGTGATAACCTGACCGCAAATCAATCTTCGAGAACACACAGGCTCCTTTCAATTGATCTAACAAGTCATTTATCCTTGGCAAAGGGTATTTGTTCTTGATGGTGGACTTATTCAACCGACGGTAATCAATACATAGCCTCATCCCACCATCCTTCTTCTTTACTAACAACACTGGAGCTCTCCATGGTGAGACACTAGGTCGCACAAAATGTTTAGCCATCAGCTCCTCCAATTGCCCCTTCAATTCTCTTAATTCAAGCGGTGACATCCGATACGGAGAAACGGATATAGGAGCCGTTCCCGGTATCAGGTCAATAGAGAATTCCACTTCCCTTTCCGGAGGAAGAGAAGTGACATCCTCGGGAAAAACATCAGGGAATTCTCTAACAACAGCAATTTGAGAAACCTCTAACTTGTCACCCGTCTCCTCAGTGAGAACCAACAGAACAGACTTCTCTTTCTCAAACAAGAAATTAATCATACCTACCGTACCTTCTAGAATAGTAGTCAACACATCCTTCGGAGTAGCTTCTTCATATGGAATAATGATTAACTTCTCTTCACACCCAATGAACACAGAATTAGCAGAAAGCCAATCCATTCCCAAAACAACATCTACCTTCTTAAGTGGTAAGCAAACAAGATCAATCTGGAAATTCCTACCACCCACAGATAACACACAATTCTCACACACCAACGGTGTCTCAACCATCTCATCCATAGCAGTAGTAACCGCCATAGGAGGAAATAAAGGAGTAGCTTGCAACCCAAGTCGCTTCATACATTGCAATGACACAAAAGAGTGTGGTGCTCCACAATCAAATAGAACAAAACAAGAATGCCCATTAATGAAACACGTACCCGCAATCAAAGAGTTATCACTCTAGGTCTTCTTAGCATCCAAGGTGTAAACTCTACCAGTACCCCTTCCTTGTACTTGATTCCTATTCTGAGGACAATTCCTAGCCATATGCCCTTCTTGCTGACAATGAAAACATTTCACCCCTTCAAAGCTACACCTTCCAAGGTGATTCTTACCACAGCTACGACACACCGGAGGTGCACTAGACCGAGAACCTTGCACTTGCTTCCCTTTGAAAGCTTGTGGCCTAGGTCGAAATTGTTGGCTTGGCCTTCCCCTCTCATGTTGATTCTTCTTCTTCAAATCTTCCTCAGCTTGAACTTTCTTCAAACTGGTCTCAGCCACATAACATTGTCGCAACAACTCCGTATAAGTAGTGAACTCCCTCTGGGACACACTATGTGAGATATCAGCCCTTAACCCAAACAGAAACTGGTCCACCTTCCAACCCTCATCAGGAGCATACGCGGCCTGCCTAGAGTAAGCAGCCAAAATTTCAAACTTCTCCGCATAAGTAGCCACTAACATATTGTCCTGCCTTAACTGTTGGAACTCCAATTCCTTCTTAGTCCTCAGTGAACTAGGAAAGTATTTCTCCATAAAAGTGGTCTTGAAGTTTTCCCATTCCTTAGGTACTCCCTGAGTAGTCATCAAAGCAGAAGCACCCTTCCACCACCTCATAGCTGGACCTTTCAGCGAATGAGAAGCAAACACCACCTTGTCCTCTTCACTACAATGCACGATCTCAAATATTCCTTCTACATTGGCCACCCACTCATGCGCCTTTATAGGATCTAATCCACCATGAAATTCCGAAGGATTCATGCGAATGAAATCCCTATAAGTCCCACCTACAGCTTCGGGCACAACCACTGGAACATTATGACCGCCATTCATCTGTTGCATCATCTGCAGCATGAACTGATTCTGCTGCTGTTCCATGATTTGGGGCCATGGAACATTCGCACCGCCATCCGGTGGATTCACCTGTGGAGGTCGTGTGGGGGGTCGACCACGAGTCCTGCGTCCGTCCGCCATGTTCCTGGAGGTCATCAAAATGGGATTAAGTTGATCAGGCTCAATACCATAGTCATAACACAACAAAACTCATGGGAACACAACACATCTTGGACAGAAAGAAACACTTATAATATCTCATGGCTAGGTCGAGGATACGACCTGCTCTGATACCAACTGTAACACCCATATATAAATACATACATCAAAGCATATACATATACATGAATCCAAGTATTTGGTACTGAAAATACTTATAAGTTCCTAGTCAACACATTATACATATTAATGCCCAAAATACAAAGTTCTAACAACGGCATAATACATACAAGATGTTCAAAAGTAAATACTAAGAACTAGATCAACAATGATCACAAAATAAAATCCACAACGGAAGCTTCGCCATGTCCAAAATAAGCATAAGGAATTAGGAAATCAAACTGCTTTCTCCTTACCCTTCGCGGAACCTGTAGTACCTGAAATTAATATATAATGGGGTGAGATACAAAATCTCAGTGAGTTCCCTATCCTATTGATCCTCTCGGCTTTACAAGGTTCTAACCTATAAGTCTCAAGTCATAAAGGGAACTAGACCTTGAGTTCTCATACTAACATTATATGGAATCATACTTAGAGTTCAACAACTCAAACAAAAGATTACTAATCGGAAACCAATACCAAGACATCCCCATATTCCCGTCCCCTTCTACGTCTAGGGGGTGGCACGAGTCATGGATCCTTTGGAAAATCTTGACATACAAAATGGATTCGGACTCATGAGCCTTTCCCCATGAATCGTCACTTCACATGGCCCGTACACCATCACAAGTCTCTACCCGTAGGTTCCATTCGTACACAAAAGCGGGAATCAAACCTGCCAAGATTATGTGTGCCTCTCTGCACAGTGCCTCTCTGCACGAAGAATGCCTGTTAGCATTCAAAAGAAAATAAAGAAATAAAGAAATACAACGGTTCCGATTAATACATCATACAATGGTGATCGCTCACGCAAACCACTAGGCCTGTTAGCCTTTCCTCATAAGATTCCAAACACGTATGTTCCATATAATGTCTCATCCTAGGTTTCTTTGTTAAGCTACATAACCTAACAATTCCTAGTTTCCTCACTTAACCTTTATTCACATAACAATGAAGTTATTCAACCCTCTTTGATATAATATATATATAACTAAGGTAATTTATCACAATTATAGAGTACACAAGCATCATACCAAAAGCATAGCGTTCACATGATTCCGAATGATAACCAACCCAAGTAATCAAGCAAATTCCCGACTCTCGATTAAATAATTCTCCTTTTGTTCCCAAAACCTACACTACTAGAAAGTACACGCTTCTAGCCTACTACTGCTTTGAACGACGATTAAAACAGAGTTACGGTTCAAAAGTTACGATCGAAACAATTATCTCATTAAACTGAAGAATTGGCTAAGAAAGCTTCAGTTCGCGCCGCGCAACAGCTAGGTCGCGCCGCGAACCCTCTGGCAGTAGCCAACCCTCATAATCCTCAACAATGTTCGCGCCGCTAACGGATGTTTGCGCCGCCAACCTCTGGCAGTGGCAAGTCTCTTAAGGATTCCCAATATGTTCGCGCCGCGAACCCCTGTCCGCGCCGCGTACTGAAGGCAGAATCAAAACCTCTAAAAACTTGCATAGTTCGCGCCGCGCAACCTCGTTCGCGCCGCGAAGCGCGCGAGAACTGAGTTCTCAGCTCTGCTTCACACACAAAACCCATGGTTCAAAACCATCTAAAACCATCCTAACCTGTTCCAGATCATATTAAAGCATAGATACAACCTATAGATGATATATTTATGGATTATAATCACTTATTCATGAACATTGATGAATTTGGTCCAAAACCTAGATTTTCATAAAACCCCAATCCAAACTAAGATTCTCATCCATAAACAAACTATAAGTTTCTAACTAGAACCCACCTCGATTATGAGTCGTTGATGTCGAAGATGAGTTGATTCGGCGGAGAAATGATGAAGATCCAAGCTTTTCCTCTTTGCTCCTCTTGCTCTTCCTTCTCTCTACTCTTCTCTCTAACTTTGTCTTTGAAGAAGAATAATGAAGAAGAAAAGCAAAGTGAAGGATATAAGAAAAATATCTTAAGTTACACTACTAACTCAAATGTCCAAAGTATCTCTAATGTACCAATTAATAAAACCTCGGTGTCAGCTAATAACATTAGAGCATTTAATTTAATACGGGGTATTACATGCATTCAATCACATTATATCAAATCGATATTTATAAAATATTTTTACAACTACTTATAGATATTTGAGTTTAATAGACCCAGCAATACCCTTTTTTGAATTAATTTAAAATAGATATAAATCTAATTGTTATAATTTCAAGTTTTAAGATTTTCTTATAAATTGTTTGGGAGAGAGGAAGAAAGAGAATGCATATCACAAAGAGAGAGAATGCATATCACAAAGTTTTTACAAAAAATATTCATTTACATTTGACGTTGTGCGCATTAAAAAAGCGGACAAACGGGCACGAGAGTGCCCGTTTGAACGCTAGTAATAATAATGAAAAGAGAATTTAAATAGAGAGTAACATGTTTATAGAGTTATTTTGTAAAATAAAACATGATAAAAAAAGGTTTTTATAAAATATTAAATATAATAAATATTTAAATAGTACAAACTACTATTTAGAGAATATTTTATTGACCAGTAAGCATGAGGGCTAGTGCTCAATTTTGAAGAGCCTATAGCACACCTCAAAATACGTATATGACTCCGGCTTTTTCATTTTCATTATGTAGTTGTCTTTATTTGTGTTTCTTAATACCTCCTTGAGTTATGTTCTGTGTCTTTTCCAGCATTGTGGTCGAATTCTCCTTGACGGGTTTCCTATGCAAAAGCTTTGAAGAAAATGGAAACCACGAGATAGAAGAAGCAGGGGCTGAGATAGAAGAAGCAGGGGTAGAAGCAGGTAAGGTTCTCGAGAGTCTCTATCTTATTACTTTTGGTTACATGGGACTATCGATAATGATCGCTTCAATTTTTTTTAGAGAGCATAAATGCATTAATGTAAAATTTATCATATACTAATATAAAGGTTTTAATACAAAAAAAATAAACGTAAATTCTTAAGTACTAGTAAGATTTAGTAAGTTTTGATTGGGTACTCATATTTTTAAGCAAATTTTTTTTGAATTTTTTTTTGAAATTCAATTATTATAGAAAAGTAACATATTGTTCCATAATTAGATAATGTGTATTTACCCAACTAAACTTTATGGTACAAGAGTATTGACATAATATAAATACCATTATTATCATTGTTGTTTTTATTACATAAAGTTTGTTGTTTTAGTATAAGTTTTTTTCTATTCATATTAACTCTACATTATCGTTGTAAAATTTTTAACATATGCATTCAATCACATTATATCAAATCGATATTTTTAAAATATTTTTACAACTACTTATAGATATTTGAGTTTAATAGGCCCAGCAATACCCTTTTTTGAATTAATTTAAAATAGATATAAATCTAATTGTTATAATTTCAAGTTTTAAGATTTTCTTATAAATTGTTTGATCACTTTAAATAAATAAAAATATATTTAAATTTTGATACTGCAGATTTGCATTCTAAAGGCCCTTGAAAAGAAGAACAGAAGAAAATTCGTTTCGTTAACTGAAACTTGAAACTTTAATTATGACTTTATTATATTTAATTATATTTAACTTTTTTTAATTATAGTATGCTTAATATTTGAGAACTGAGAACTTTTAATAATAACCATACGATTTAATAATAATAATAAACAAGTATATCAATTTTCCTTGTAAAATACTTAATATCTACCTGGAGTTTTTATTTCAAACCTACAGACAACTATTATAATAATAATAATAATAATATTAATAATAATAATAATAATAATAATAATAATAATAATAATAATAATAATGATGATGATGATGATGAAAAGAGAATTGAAATAGAGAGTAACATGTTTATAGAGTTATTTTGTAAAATAAAACTTAATAAAAAAGGGTTTTTATAAAATATTAAATATAATAAATATTAAAATAGTACAAACTGCACATTCATATTCTACTAGTAATAAACATGTCATATTTTTATATATTTTTTACAGAATCTCGTAACAAATATATGTGTTAGTGTTACAAATAAAGTTAAAAAATTGTTTGCATACTTATAATCAACACGAATTTTGTATTTTTATTTGAAATTATGAAATGATCTTTTTGTCACTTTTATTACTAGTAAAATTTACTTGCAATGGGAGTTTTTTACAATTTGGATTTAAAATGATATATTTGGGAATTGTTATTTGTAATTTCTCTATCATAAGCAATTTTTACATTCAATTTAGGGCCCGGCTAATAGGACATTTACCTGTCTAACATGTCATGGAAACTTTCAACAATGTGGAGGAGTGCACTATGCATGCATAATACTAAGTCAGTCAGTCTTCAATTCTGGATATTTTGATGTAATAGAGAATACTTGAAGTGTATATGCAACGTATATATATATATATATATATATATATATATATATATATATATATATATATATATATATATATATATATATATATATATATATATATATATATATATATATATCTATATATATATATATATATATATTATTAGATGTTCTTAATCTTATCTAATGAATATTTGGTTGTAATAAAGAATATATCAAAGTGTGTACATGTAAGGTATATATATTACCAGATGTTCCTTATCTAATAGCACTCTGGATTTTTTTTGAAGGAATGTTAATTGTATTTTTTCAATATTATATATAGAATTGACAACCACAAAAAAAGTCAAATCACATAGGTTAGATTGACTTACTAAATCTCCTGCTAGGCTTCTTATTCTTAGGCTACTATTTAGAGAACATTTTATTGACCAGTAAGCATGAGGGCTAGTGCTCAATTTTGAAGAGCCTATAGCACACCTCAAAATACGTATATGACTCCGGCTTTTTCATTTTCATCATGTAGTTGTCTTTATTTGTGTTTCTTAATACCTCCTTTAGTTATGTTCGGTGTCTTTTCCTTGGGTAATCATATTTTAAAGCAAAATTATTTTGAAATTTTTTTTGAAATTCAATTATTATAGAATAGTTACCTATTGTTCCATAATTACATAATGTGAATTTACCCAACTAAACTTTATGGTACAAGAGAATTGACATAATATAAATACCATTATTATCGTTGTTGTTTTTATTACATAAAGTTTGTTGTTTTAGTATAAGTTTTTTCTATTCATTTTAACTCTACATTAGCGTTGTAAATTTTTTAACATATGCATTCGATCACATTATATCAAATCGATATTTATAAAATATTTTTATAACTACTTATAGATATTTGAGTTTAATAGACCCAGCAATAGCCCTTTTTTGAATTGATTTAAAATAGATATAAATCTAATTGTTATAATTTCAAGTTTTAAGATTTTCTTATAAATTGTTTGATCAGTTTAAATAAATAAAAATATATTTAAATTTTGATACTGCGGATTTGCATTCTATAGGCCCTTGAAAAGAAGAACGGAAGAAAATTCATTTCGTTAACAGAAACTTGAAACTTTAAATATGACTTTATTATATTTAATTATATTTTACTTTTTTTAATTATAGTATGCTTAATATGTGAGAACTGAGAACTTTTAATAATAACCATACGATTTAATAAAAATAATAAACTAGTATATCAATTTTTCTTGTAAAATACTTAATATCTACTTGGATTTTCAATTTCAAACCTACAGACAACTATTATAATAATAATTATTATAATAATAATAATAATAATAATAATGATGAACAGAGAATTTAAATAGAGAGTAACATGTTTATAGAGTTATTTTGTAAAATAAAACTTAATAAAAAAAGGTTTTTATAAAATATTAAATATAATAAATATTTAAATAGTACAAACTACTATTTAGAGAATATTTTATTGACCAGTAAGCATGAGGGCTAGTGCTCAATTTTGAAGAGTCTATAGCACACCTCAAAATACGTATATGGTTCCGTCTTTTTCATTTTCATTATGTAGTTGTCTTTATTTGTGTTTCTTAATACCTCCTTGAGTTATGTTCGGTGCCTTTTCCAGCATTGTGGTCGAATTCTCCTTGACGGGTTTCCTATGCAAAAGCTTTGAAGAAAATAGAAACCACGAGATAGAAGAAGCAAGGGCTGAGATAGAAGAAGCAGGTAAGGTTCTCGAGAGTCTCTATCTTATTACTTTTGGTTACATGGGACTATCGATAATGATCGCTTCAATTTTTTTAGAGAGCATAAATGCATTAATGTAAAATTTATCATATACTAATATAAAGGTTTTATTAAAAAAAAATAAAGGTAAATTCTTAAGTACTAGTAAGATTTAGTAAGTTTTGATTGGGTACTCATATTTTTAAGCAAGATTTTTTTGAAATTTTTTTTGAAATTCAATTATTATAGAAAAGTAACCTATTGCTCCATAATTAGATAATGTGTATTTACCCAACTAAACCTTATGGTACAAGAGTATGGGCATAATATAAATACCATGATTATCGTTGTTGTTTTTATTACATAAAGTTTGTTGTTTTAGTATAAGTTTTTTTCTATTCATTTTAACTCTACATTATCGTTGTAAAATTTTTAACATATGCATTCAATCACATTATATCAAATCAATATTTATAAAATATTTTTACAACTACTTATAGATATTTGAGTTTAATAGACCCAGCAATAGCCCTTTTTTGAATTAATTTAAAATAGATATAAATCTAATTGTTATAATTTCAAGTGTTAAGATTTTCTTATAAATTGTTTGATCACTTTAAGTAAATAAAAATGTATTTAAATTTTGATACTGCAGATTTACATTCTAAAGGCCCTTGAAAAGAAGAACGGAAGAAAATTCGTTTCGTTAACTGAAACTTGAAACTTTAAATATGAATTTATTATATTTAATTATATTTAACTATTTTTAATTATAGTATGCTTAATATCTGAGAACTGAGAACTTTTAATAATAACCATACGATTTAATAATAATAATAAACTAGTATATCAATTTTTCTTGTAAAATACTTAATATCTACCTGGATTTTCTATTTTAAATCTACAGACGACTATTATAATAATAATAATAAAAATAATAATAATAATAATAATAATAATTATAATAATAATAATGAACAGAGAATTTAAATAGAGAGTAACATGTTTATAGAGTTATTTTGTAAAATAAAACTTAATAAAAAAAGGTTTTTATAAAATATTAAATATAATAAATATTTAAATAGTACAAACTACTATTTAGAGAATATTTTATTTACCAGTAAGAATGAGGGCTAGTGCTCAGTTTTGAAGAGTCTATAGCACACCTCAAAATACGTATATGACTCTGTCTTTTTCATTTTCATTATGTAGTTGTCTTTATTTGTGTTTCTTAATACCTCCTTGAGTTATGTTCGGTGTCTTTTCCAGTATTGTGGTCGAATTCTCCTTGACGGGTTTCCTATGCAAAAGCTTTGAAGAAAATGGAAACCACGAGATAGAAGAAGCAAGGGCTGAGATAGAAGAAGCAGGGGTAGAAGCAGGTAAGGTTCTCGAGAGTCGCTATCTTATTACTTTTGGTTACATGGGACTATCGATAATGACCGCTTCAATTTTTTTTTAGAGAGCATAAATGCATTAATGTAAAATTTATCATATACTAATATAAAGGTTTTAATAAAAAAAATAAAGGTAAATTCTTAAGTACTAGTAAGATTTAGTAAGTTTTGATTGGGTACTCATATTTTTAAGCAAGATTTTTTTGAATTTTTTTTTTGAAATTCAATTATTATAGAAAAGTAACCTATTGTTCCATAATTAGATAATGTGTATTTACCCAACTAAAACTTATGGTACAAGAGTATTGACATAATATAAATACCATGATTATCGTTGTTGTTTTTATTACGTAAAGTTTGTTGTTTTAGTATAAGTTTTTTTCTATTCATTTTAACTCTACATTATCGTTGTAAAATTTTTAACATATGCATTCAATCACATTATATCAAATCGATATTTATAAAATATTTTTACAACTAATTATAGATATTTGAGTTTAATAGACCCAGCAATAGCCCTTTTTTGAATTAATTTAAAATAGATATAAATCTAATTGTTATAATTTCAAGTGTTAAGATTTTCTTATAAATTGTTTGATCACTTTAAGTAAATAAAAATATATTTAAATTTTGATACTGCAGATTTGCATTCTAAAGGCCCTTGAAAAGAAGAACGGAAGAAAATTTGTTTCGTTAACTGAAACTTGAAACTTTAAATATGACTTTAATATATTTAATTATATTTAACTATTTTTTATTATAGTATGCTTAATATGTGAGAACTGAGAACTTTCAATAATAACCATACGATTTAATAATAATAATAAACTAGTATATCAATTTTTCTTGTAAAATACTTAATATCTATCTGGATTTTCTATTTCAAACCTACAGACGACTATTATAATAATAATAATAATAATAATAATAATAATAATAATAATAATAATAATAATAATGATGATGAACAGAGAATTTAAATAGAGAGTAACATGTTTATAGAGTTATTTTGTAAAATAAAACTTAATAAAAAAAGGTTTTTATAAAATATTAAATATAATAAATATTTAAATAGTACAAACTACTATTTAGAGAATATTTTATTTACCAGTAAGAATGAGGGCTAGTGCTCAATTTTGAAGAGTCTATAGCACACCTCAAAATACGTATATGACTCTGTCTTTTTCATTTTCATTATGTAGTTGTCTTTATTTGTGTTTCTTAATACCTCCTTGAGTTATGTTCGGTGTCTTTTCCAGCATTGTGGTCGAATTCTCCTTGTAATACCCGGCATAATTAACACTAATGGATGTCACTAATTAATTTTGGTGAGAACATTAGTAGATAAAAGTATACTAGGACCTTATTTATTGTTTATGAGGAAAATGGACAAATAAATTTCATAAGGGTAGTATTGTCATTACATCACTAATGTCAAGTTAAGGGTTTGTTTGGATGGTATCTTACTCTCTCATTGGGAAGCAAAACCAGAATTTTGGAATAGAGAGGGAGGAGGAAAATGTGAAAAGAGGAAGAAGAGGAATAGTGAAGAGCTTCAAGTCTCCATCTTTCCACTTGCATGCACCAAGAGATTGTTCAAATCCATGATTCTTACCATCATCATCCTGCTGAACAACTTCTCCATCATCATCAAGGTGAGTTTCATAGTTAGAGACCTTGGGGTTTATGGGTTTTGAATGAAATTTAGCATTAAGGGTTTAAGTGTGAAAACTTTTGTTTCATGTTGGTAATATGTATGTTATTCTTGTCAATTCTGCTACAAAATAGAGTATAAACGATTTTGGATGCTATGTGAATGTTGGGTTAGTTTAAATTGAAGTTGGGTTGGAGATAGTACCTTTAAAATGCAGAATTTTTGGGTCTGTCAGTGATGTAACCGGTTACATGTTTGATGTAACCGGTTACATGTGTGAAAAAAGGTGAAAAACGCAGTTTTTGGGTCATGTAACCGGTTACATGATTCATGTAACCCGTTACATCGCTGTTTGGGCAGCTTTTTCGAAACTTCATAAATTCATAACTTTTGCATCGTATATCCGATTGACGCAAATTTTATATCGTTGGAAAGCTAACAGAAAGGGCTATGAGATGCCTAAGCTTCCATAACTCTATCATAATTCTAAATATTACTAAAATCCAAATGTATATTTTGTATCTTGTTTAATAAAAGCAAAACTTGGTGAAAATTAGTATGTGACATGTATGATTGACTCTTGGGTTTATATAAACTAACCTAAGTATAATACATGATTAATTAAAGATAATTAAGACATGTAATGACAGATTGCGTTATATGGACCAAGAGATGAAAGGTTATACTATTAACATAAGTGTTAAAAGGATGTTTACTCAATAAACATAATGGTGAGGTAATCCTTAGAATGTATATTATGAAGGATTAACGGAGGTCAACTAACAAGGTTGTGCCATGGCGAAGGGTTACATAATGGGCATGAGGGTAGTAACCGGTGCGATGCTTGTTACTTATATGTGGTTGTCCTTGTGATGCGATGTCCAAGGATGCTCCCAGGCCATATATGAAGGTCCTTCTCGGGTGTGACGCTCGGGATTGATTGGTGCTCTGTAGTTCAGGAGTATTCTTCGGGGATGAACTCCCGGGGATGCGAACCAATACCTTCCCCTTATCGTTCTCATTATTGAGGATTCGAATCGTGTGATGCGATTCAGAGTTGATTCCATGGGTTTGATGAGTTGAATTGTGCGATGCAATTCGATGAGAATCCATGTTTCCCTATGATCCATATTATTGAGGATTCGAATCGTGTGATGCGATTCAGTGTTAATTCCATGGTTTCGATAAGTTGAATTGTGCGATGCAATTCGATGAGAATCCATGTTTCCCTATGATCCATACTATTGATGATTCGAATTGTGTGTTGTGGTTCGGAGTTAGGATTCCATGGTTTTGAGGAATTGAATCGTGCGACGCGATTCAATGTCAAATCCAAGATTCGCTATAGTCTATATGAATTAATTACCTTGTAGATTTAAAAGGTATGCTTCTGGGTCTTGTTCTGAGAGTAGACAGGCTTCTAAATCTGGAAGACCTATCCTGCAGGAAACATATACCTAATATCTGAACATGCGATATGCTTTCAGAGTGTTCAATCGGGCGGTCAGTGGACACTAAATTGTGGAGCTACGAGTTGATAGGCTTTCCTATACTGGATAGTGAGGAAACCTTAGGATCTGAGATGGATCTATAGATGATGCATGTACCCTGTAGAGCCGAGAGGACCCATAAGATAGGGGAACTCACTGAGATATAGTAATCTCACCCCATTCATCTTATTATTTTTCAGGTACCATGCAAGATCGGGTTTTGCTAGATGTTTGGATCAAGAGCCTTGATCGGATGTAGTGAAGACTGTGCCTAATCTTTTCTTCTGCCGTATATTATTATTACTGTGTAGACATATTCATTGTATCCATCTTCGAGATGATTTATAAATGTATGCAATTTATGTCATTATTCATAGCTTTTGTTTGTACTTATTACCAGTTATTAATATTTTACCGATATGATTCTAGACGCATATTGGTAGGGTATTACAGTTGGTATCAGAGCAGGTCGACCCTCGACCTAGCTGTGAGGCATCATTAGAAAACCTCTTTCATCCTCATATGTGTGCGTTGCTAGCTCGATTCTACAGTCATGTTATTCAGTTGTTGAACTTGATCAACTCACCAACTGGGTACGTGACAGGCAGGATCGTGGCAGAGCCGCCACGAGGACACTTTAGCCCCAAAGTGACTCGTGTGGTACCAAAAGTCTAGTAAGGAATTTTGGAGAATCGTTGGATGTGGATAATGCCGTATAAGCAAGATGGTTGTGATAGTAGTCTCCACGGAAGAAGTCAGGAAGTTGGAAATTCCAAAACACCTTATGGGACGGAGTGAACCTTTAAGACAAAGTGTATGTTAGAGGAATCAGTTGAAGTGGTTGAAGTTGGTTAAGTTGGGAGAATGTTGGGATTGTCAGACATAAGAAGAGAAATTTACATGGAATAGTTGACAACCCAGCTATCGTGGTAAGGTCCAAGACGACTAGAAGTTCCAAGATTTCGGTTGGATGGAGTGAACTTTATCTGGATCACGATAGCAGTTACGGAAATCCATGGAGCACCTAAGTAGGAATGGAGTAAGGGAATTCCATGATGGAACTGAACTTGAAGCCGTTGGGAATTCGTTACTCGATATGAGGGTGCCAATAGCGGACATGGGTAGAGAAATAATTGGATGGAATACCTTTGAGAGTTTGGACAGAGATATTGGATCTTTCTAATTACTCTGGCCTGGGCGGTACTCGGATGGACAAGATGTTACACCCCGGCTCATTTTGGTGTACCTGGATATGTGAGAAGTTACATATTTAAGGGTTGATAGGACGAGTAGAAACAGTGATCTACGTTTGGGGAAGTCTTAGGAACTTGTTTCGATGGAAGGAATTACTGCATCTCCTTGTTATTTTGACAAGCGTGAGTCCTATAACTATGCTTGGTGGAAGCTGGATGAGGGGTGTGCAAAGTGCAGTAATCCATATTCCCTGCTAGTTGTGATTCATATAATCCCAATTGATGTTGTATAACTACGCTAGGTGTTGGGTATTTAGGTGAATTAAACTAGTGGTAATCTACAGCATTGGCGGGCTGATCGTAGTAAGTGATGGTTGTGTAACCATGGTATTCCTATATGGTGGGAGTTATCATTGGGAATCTCTCGTGTGTGCTCGGTGTGATCAAGTGTACACCTGGTATAGGAACTCGAACTGGATTCTTATCAAGTCAGATCTAACTTGTCACGTTCAGAGGAAGTAAACCTTAAACGTGAGACGCTCTTAGGCTTTAGCATCTTAAGGAGTGTGATAGGAAGAGTCTGAGGAGCGATGACATCAGTGGTGACCTGTCTAGTTATTATTGGTTGTGGCTATAGGATACGAGTGAAGATTTTTATAGGCTATTGGGTATGTTACTTAAGTGCATGGCCTCGGAGGTAGACCACCATGTTAGTACTACCAGACAGGTATGACACCACAGTATCGCTATCGTGCACGAGGCGCATGAGCCGTTTTCCGGATAGATATGGGACAATGTTAATTTGGAACTTGAGGTAGGATTCAGATTGGTATTCGTGATACGCGAACCCAAATTCTCATAAGGTAGGTGGCATAAAGATCCATGTTTCGTGCTCGATGATTGAGGATTATGCGAATGGGTGACAATAAGATGGATTAGATTCTAATGCTACGCTTATGAGGAGACCTTGTGTGATCGAGACCGCGTGAGAATTTTAGATTCTGCATCGTAGAGTTCCCTTGCCCGTCGGAGTTAGTGAACCTTTGTGCGTAAGTGTACAAGATGGGACGTGTCTGTAATCATCATGTTCAGATCAACACATGGTGTGATTATTCTTTAACATGGGTGATCAGTGTTAGAATAGATGAACTATGTGTTGGATTAGCTTGACGTGAGATACAACTAGGAAAGTATCTGTAGATCCTCAGAAGTGGTGAACGTCGGTCTTGGTAAGGCGAATTAGTTTTGGAATGCTGAGAAATTCAAGGGAATGCAGCTAAGGTAGTCAATTAGCATCAGATTCGGAAACAAAAAAAAGGGCGTTAAATGACTGTGTGATTGAAGTGCAACTGTGAAGGATTTTGTATCAAGCAAGTCACGCAAATTATTAGAGGTGTTGTCACTCCAACAGTATGAAGCCGTAGAATTAGGAATGATGTACCGTAGCAGTTGTGCAATGGGGAAGTCGGCCAGGAAAGACAAACTCCTATTCTTTAAGTATTAGGATTTAGACATTTTGGAACTGAAATGTGGACCAAATTGTGTTCAAATGAACCTAACCCGGAAGGATGGAGTAGTTAGTGACTTGATTTTGGGAATTACTCAATCTCGAGGAGTAGTTGTCGATGAGTGTGTTTGGGATTCTAGCAGGTACTATAGCTGGAAGAATGCCGAGAAAGAACCGTTGTTATTAATAATTGAGCACGGTATAGTATTAGAACTAATTGGATTATGGACTTAGCATGATTCAGAGGATTTCAAGAAGTGTGTGACTCGTTGAGATCAGAGTAGCGCAACAGATGTGAGAATAACCAGATAAACCTACAGTTGGTGTGGGCAGACTGCTTGCATGATGGTGTTTGAGTGGAGACTTTGCTAAGAGAAACTCATCGAAGCAATGTTTTGTCCATCTCAGTCTCTCTTAAGGATCCGCCATAATCCTGAGAGGCACTATTGAAGGACCGGATTAAAAATTGTGGTTCGTGTGTGATCAGAGGTTGCGGGCCAACGGTTGAGCTTGTAAGCATCAAGGGTTGGTCAGGATGACATGACCGTCGGAAATGTGGAGGATTAGGCGGCTTTTAGAGGTAACTGTCAGAGCCCACTCTTAATTGACAAGTTTTATGTGTGACATGTTACAACCATTAGATGTTCCTATATGGAAGTGGGATAGTATATCCATGGACTTTATAGTAGGACTACCTTGTATATTGGGTGGACATGTTTCTGTTTGGGTGATTGTAGATCGGATGACCAAATCCGCACACTACTTACTTTTGAAGACAACTCATAAGGTTGGTCATCTTGCGAGGCTTTTGTGGTTGAAATTGTGAGATTTCATGGAGTACCTTCTAGCATTGTGTCAGATAGGGATCTGAAGTTCACTTCGATATTTTGGAGAGCTTCCCATAATGAGATGGGTACGAATTTAAATTTGAGTACCTTGAACCATCCTCAAACTGATGGGCGAATAGAGAGAACCATCCCGAAAATTGAGGACATATTAAGGGCATGTATTCTAGAAGTGGTGAGAATTGGAAAGATCATTTACCTTTGGTAGAATTTGCGTATAACAACAATACCAATCAGGTATCGGCATGGCACCATATGAAGCCTTGTATGGGAGGAAGGGTCGATGACCTTTATATTAGTCAGAAGTTGGTAGAAGAGGAATTCTTGGACCTGAGATAGTTCAAGAGACGGTGAGAAAGATCAAAATGATCCAAGAAAAGACGAAGAAAGCATAAGAGCGTTAGGAGAGTATGCGAATAAAAAGGAGAAGACCCTTAGAATTCAGAGAAGGCGATCATATGTTCTTGAAAGTTTCTCTAAGGCTAAGATTGAGAGGACTGCTTAGGACGCGCAAACTTAGCCAGAGATATATGGGAACTTATCAGATCATGAGACGGGTAGGTGAAGTCACATACCATTAAGTGTTGCCTCCTTCACTATCCGGGTTGCATGACATTTTCCACGTATCTCAGCTTTGGAAGCTCATACCAGATTCGTATCATCGTATCCTTTCGGATATGATTATGTTAGAACCAGATTTTCCTTTTCATCCGTGATCCAATGGTGTTTCGGAATATGCTAGTAGATCCTTGGGGAGCAAGGAAATACCACTGGTGAAGGTGTTATGGGAAGCATTTCGCCTGGAGGAAGCTACATGGGAGATGGAATCGAAGATGCGAGAGTTGTACCTTCTTTCTAGTGAGTATTTTTGAATTCGAGGACGAATTCTAATTTAAGGAGGGGAGAGTGTAATACCCGGTATAATTAACACTAATGGATGTCACTAATTAATTTTGGTGAGAACATTAGTAGATAAAAGTATACTAGGACCTTATTTATTGTTTATGAGGAAAATGGATAAATAAGTTTCATAAGGGTAGTATTGTCATTACATCACTAATGTCAAGTTAAGGGTTTGTTTGGATGGTATCTTACTCTCTCATTGGGAAGCAAAACCAGAATTTTGGAATAGAGAGGGAGGAGGAAAATGTGAAAAGAGGAAGAAGAGGAATAGTGAAGAGCTTCAAGTCTCCATCTTTCCACTTGCATGCACCAAGAGATTGTTCAAATCCATGATTCTCACCATCATCATCCTGCTGAACAACTTCTCCATCATCATCAAGGTGAGTTTCATAGTTAGAGACCTTGGGGTTTATGGGTTTTGAATGAAATTTAGCATTAAGGGTTTAAGTGTGAAAACTTTTGTTTCATGTTGGTAATATGTATGTTATTCTTGTCAATTCTGCTACAAAATAGAGTATAAACGATTTTGGATGCTATGTGAATGTTGGGTTAGTTTAAATTGAAGTTGGGTTGGAGATAGTACCTTTAAAATGCAGAATTTTTGGGTCTGTCAGTGATGTAACCGGTTACATGTTTGATGTAACCGGTTACATGTGTGAAAAAAGGTGAAAACGCAGTTTTTGGGTCATGTAACCGGTTACATGATTCATGTAACCCGTTACATCGCTGTTTGGGCAGCTTTTTCGAAACTTCATAAATTCATAACTTTTGCATCGTATATCCGATTGACGCAAATTTTATATCGTTGGAAAGCTAACGGAAAGGGATATGAGATGCCTAAGCTTCCATAACTCTATCATAATTCTAAATATTACTAAAATCCAAATGTATATTTTGTATCTTGTTTAATAAAAGCAAAACTTGGTGAAAATTAGTATGTGACATGTATGATTGACTCTTGGGTTTATATAAACTAACCTAAGTATAATACATGATTAATTAAAGATAATTAAGACATGTAATGACAGATTGCGTTATATGGACCAAGAGATGAAAGGTTATACTATTAACATAAGTGTTAAAAGGATGTTTACTCAATAAACATAATGGTGAGGTAATCCTTAGAATGTATATTATGAAGGATTAACGGAGGTCAACTAAGAAGGTTGTGCCATGGCGAAGGGTTACATAATGGGCATGAGGGTAGTAACCGGTGCGATGCTTGTTACTTATATGTGGTTGTCCTTGTTATGCGATGTCCAAGGATGCTCCCAGGCCATATATGAAGGTCCTTCTCGGGTGTGACGCTCGGGATTGATTGGTGCTCTGTAGTTCAGGAGTATTCTTCGGGGATGAACTCCCGGGGATGCGAACCAATACCTTCCCCTTATCGTTCTCATTATTGAGGATTCGAATCGTGTGATGCGATTCGGAGTTGATTCCATGGGTTTGATGAGTTGAATTGTGCGATGCAATTCGATGAGAATCCATGTTTCCCTACGATCCATATTATTGAGGATTCGAATCGTGTGATGCGATTCAGTGTTAATTCCATGGTTTCGATAAGTTGAATTGTGCGATGCAATTCGATGAGAATCCATGTTTCTCTATGATCCATACTATTGATGATTCGAATTGTGTGATGTGGTTCGGAGTTAGGATTCCATGGTTTGGAGGAATTGAATCGTGCGACGCGATTCAATGTCAAATCCAGGATTCCCTATAGTCTATATGAATTAATTACCTTGTAGATTTAAAAGGTATGCTTCTGGGTCTTGTTCTGAGAGTAGACAGGCTTCTAAATCTGGAAGACCTATCCTGCAGGAAACATATACCTAATATCTGAACATGCAATATGCTTTCAGAGTGTTCAATCGGGCGGTCAGTGGACACTAAATTGTGGAGCTACGAATTGATAGGCTTTCCAATACTGGATAGTGAGGAAACCTTAGGATCTGAGATGGATCTATAGATGATGCATGTACCCTGTAGAGCCGAGAGGACCCATAAGATAGGGGAACTCACTGAGATTTAGTAATCTCACCCCATTCATCTTATTATTTTTCAGGTACCATGCAAGATCGGGTTTTGCTAGATGTTTGGATCAAGAGCCTTGATCGGATGTAGTGAAGACTGTGCCTAATCTTTTCTTCCGCCGTATATTATTATTACTGTGTAGACATATTCATTGTATCCATCTTCGAGATGATTTATAAATGTATGCAATTTATGTCATTATTCATAGCTTTTGTTTGTACTCAGTACTAGTTATTAATATTTTACCGATATGATTCTAGACGCATATTGGTAGGGTATTACACTCCTTGACGGGTTTCCTATGCAAAAGCTTTGAAGAAAATGGAAACCACGAGATAGAAGAAGCAAGGGCTGAGATAGAAGAAGCAGGGGTAGAAGCAGGTAAGGTTCTCGAGAGTCTCTATCTTATTACTTTTGGTTACATGGGACTATCGATAATGATCGCTTCAATTTTTTTTAGAGAGCATAAATGCATTAATGTAAAATTTATCATATACTAATATAAAGGTTTTAATAAAAAAAATAAAGGTAAATTCTTAAGTACTAGTAAGATTTAGTAAGTTTTGATTGGGTACTCATATTTTTAAGCAAGATTTTTTTGAAATTTTTTTTGAAATTCAATTATTATAGAAAAGTAAACCTATTGTTCCATAATTAGATAATGTGTATTTACCCAACTAAAACTTATGGTACAAGAGTATTGACATAATATAAATACCATGATTATCGTTGTTGTTTTTATTACATAAAGTTTGTTGTTTTAGTATAAGTTTTTTTCTATTCATTTTAACTCTACATTATCGTTGTAAAATTTTTAACATATGCATTCAATCACATTATATCAAATCGATATTTATAAAATATTTTTACAACTACTTATAGATATTTGAGTTTAATAGACCCAGCAATAGCCCTTTTTTGAATTAATTTAAAATAGATATAAATCTAATTGTTATAATTTCAAGTGTTAAGATTTTCTTATAAATTGTTTGATCACTTTAAGTAAATAAAAATATATTTAAATTTTGATACTGCAGATTTGCATTCTAAAGGCCCTTGAAAAGAAGAACGGAAGAAAATTCGTTTCGTTAACTGAAACTTGAAACTTTAAATATGACTTTATTATATTTAATTATATTTAATTATATTTAACTATTTTTAATTATAGTATGCTTAATATGTGAGAACTGAGAACTTTTAATAATAACCATACGATTTAATAATAATAATAAACTAGTATATCAATTTTTCTTGTAAAATACTTAATATCTATCTGGATTTTCTATTTCAAACCTACAGACGACTATTATAATAATAATAATAAAAATAATAAAAATAACAATAATAATAATAATAATGATGATGAACAGAGAATTTAAATAGAGAGTAACATGTTTATAGAGTTATTTTGTAAAATAAAACTTAATAAAAAAAGGTTTTTATGAAATATTAAATATAATAAATATTTAAATAGTACAAACTACTATTTAGAGAATATTTTATTTACCAGTAAGCATGAGGGCTAGTGCTCAATTTTGAAGAGTCTATAGCACACCTCAAAATACGTATATGACTCTGTCTTTTTCATTTTCATTATGTAGTTGTCTTTATTTGTGTTTCTTAATACCTCCTTGAGTTATGTTCGGTGTCTTTTCCAGCATTGTGGTCGAATTCTCCTTGACGGGTTTCCTATGCAAAAGCTTTGAAGAAAATGGAAACCACGAGATAGAAGAAGCAAGGGCTGAGATAGAAGAAGCAGGGGTAGAAGCAGGTAAGGTTCTCGAGAGTCTCTATCTTATTACTTTTGGTTACATGGGACTATCGATAATGATCGCTTCAATTTTTTTTAGAGAGCATAAATGCATTAATGTAAAATTTATCATATACTAATATAAAGGTTTTAATAAGAAAAATAAAGGTAAATTCTTAAGTACTAGTAAGATTTAGTAAGTTTTGATTGGGTACTTATATTTTTAAGCAAGATTTATTTGAAATTTTTTTTGAAATTCAATTGTTATAGAAAAGTAACCTATTGTTCCATAATTAGATAATGTGTATTTACCCAACTAAAACTTATGGTACAAGAGTATTGACATAATATAAATACCATGATTATCGTTGTTGTTTTTATTACATAAAGTTTGTTGTTTTAGTATAAGTTTTTTTCTATTCATTTTAACTCTACATTATCGTTGTAAATTTTTTAACATATGCGTTCAATCACATTATATCAAATCAATATTTATAAAATATTTTTACAACTACTTATAGATATTTGAGTTTAATAGACCCAGCAATAGCCCTTTTTTGAATTAATTTAAAATAGATATAAATCTAATTGTTATAATTTCAAGTGTTAAGATTTTCTTATAAATTGTTTGATCACTTTAAGTAAATAAAAATATATTTAAATTTTGATACTGCAGATTTGCATTCTAAAGGCCCTTGAAAAGAAGAACGGAAGAAAATTCGTTTCGTTAACTGAAACTTGAAACTTTAAATATGACTTTATTATATTTAATTATATTTAACTATTTTTAATTATAGTATGCTTAATATGTGAGAACTGAGAACTTTTAATAATAACCATACGATTTAATAATAATAATAAACTAGTATATCAATTTTTCTTGTAAAATACTTAATATCTACCTGGATTTTCTATTTCAAACCTTTAGACGACTATTATAATAATAATAATAATAAAATAATAATAATAATAATAATAATAATAATAATAATAATAATAATAATAATAATAATAATAATAATAATAATAATAATGATGATGATGATGATGATGAAAAGAGAATCTAAATAGAGAGTAACATGTTTATAGAGTTATTTTGTAAAATAAAACCTAATAAAAAAAGGTTTTTATAAAATATTAAATATAATAAATGTTTAAATAGTACAAACTGCACATTCATATTCTACTAGTATGAAACATTTCATAATTTTATATATTTTTTACACAATCTCGTAACAAATATGTGTTAGTGTTACAAATAAAGTTAAAAAATTGTTTGCATACTTATAATCAACACGAATTTTGTATTTTTATTTGAAATGACATTTTCATTTTCAAGTGGTTATATCACAAAGTTTTAAAGTTAATTCTTGTCGTGATCAATTTATGTAAAGTAAAATATAATATTACACATTAAAATATAAGTTAAATACGAAGAAGTTTAAACGGTGTGATAATCGCTTCAAAAAATAAATAAATATATGATTGAAACACTTGACATAGATAAATAATAAAAACATAGAATATTTAAATTTTCTTTATTGAAGAATCAATAAATATTTTCTTACTTGTGTGAATGAATGACCATAAATTAAAATTATTAATATTGTATTCACTTCTCCAGAAAAACAACTAAAACTAAAGAAAAAATAGAGAAATGAGAATGTCAAATTTTGTTTGTAAAATTCTTAATATCTATATACATTTTCTATTACAAACCTACAGAAATAAATTGCACAAAACTACATGTTTATAGTTATTTTATAAAATAAAAGTTAAGAAAAAGAGTCTAGCACAAAACTTTTAATATAACAAAGTATTTAAATAGTATAAATTGCACATTCAAATTCTACTAGTATATATGGAGCAATTCATAATTTATACATTTTTTACACAATCTCATAACAAGTGCATGTGATCACATTTTGTGCAAGTGTTACAAAAAAAAGTAAAAAAATTATTTGCATACTATTTATACTCAACATGAATTTTGTATTTCGATTTGAAGTGACATTTTCATTTTCAAGTGGTTATTTCACAAAGCTTTTAAGTTAATTCATGTCATTACCAGATTATATAAAATAAAATATAATATGAAAATATAAGTTAAATATCCCGATGTTTAAAGAGTCCAACCACTAAAACAAATAATCGCAAAAACAAATATGAAAGATTTTCCATAAAAAATTATGATGGACTTAAATTCAGATATTAAAAAAACTATTTCTTTATATTTATAATTAAAACAAGTGTGTTTTTGTCATCATTAAAGATGACCAAAAATATTTACTTTAAATTTTATTTTAAACTCATAATATTTGAGATGAGATTGACCATAACGCTAGGTCAACCTAATAATGCTCCCCTATGTCTTGATTCAGTACTTTTCATAGTTTTTACTAATTTTTATTGATAAATATGATGGTATCTTAATATTTTAATGGACAAAATAAGTGTTGTTTAATAGCTGAAAATATTTTAATTAATGAAAATATGTTAAATATATTTAAATATTATTTAATAAATGAAAATAGAAAAAATTATATACGTATAAGAGAAAATTAAACACTTATCGTATATTTGTTGAAAAATAATAAATAATTGTATCTAAGTTTTGTTCTATTTTAAATTTGAATTTGTTAGTATTAATGAAAGTAAAAGTCCTAATTTAAAAAAAAAAATAAAATAACAAATTAACTTCTCATTAAAAAAAAAACTAAAAGCTCCAATCAAGTCTCTAACAAAAACGTAAAAAATTACTACATTAGTTTTAGGAAGAAATGGAGAAACTGCATATTATTTGAAGAAAAAAAAGGGAAAAAGTCTTTGTTTGTAAATGAGTTTTTAAAGTTAAGAAAGATCTAGGATCAAATAAGGGCCAAAATGCCCACTTTTTCAGTTAGAATACACCTATACTATAACATGACACATAATTTTCAATTACGGTTTAAAAATGACATATATTTCAATTACGGTTTGAAAATGACATATATTTAGAGGTTCTCTTTCTATCATCAAGATCTCCACCATAATCTAAATCGGATCTTTGAGATATCTCATCATCCACTTGATTATAGTCAAATGAAAAATTATTTCAACAAATAATATTAATAAGGGTTAAATATGTTTTTGGTCCTTCTAAATATAGCGGTTTTCAACTTTAGTCCTTCTAAATATTTTCTTCAAAGAATGGTCCTCCAAAAAATTTAAATTTTAACTTTTGGTCCCTCATGGCAAAATTGTAGCTAAAATGGTCGTTAATTTCGTCGCTAAATTAAAAACCGTCGCTAAAACCGTCACTAAAACTGTCACTAAATTGAAAAAACCGTCGCTAAATTGCAGGAGGGACCAAAAGTTAAAATTAAAAATTTTAGGAGGACCATTCTTTGAAGAAAATATTTTGAGGGACTAAAGTTGAAAACCGCTATATTTAGAGGGACTAAAAACTTATTTAACCCTATTAATAATAACAAGTTTGTGACAATTTTTTAACTACGTGGGTATCTTCCTGTGCAACTTATTATTATCATTATGCAGCAACATAAGATTGGATAAGGAACCTAATGAGTGGGAAACCATACATGTTATCTTATTTCCACCTAGATTAACATGCATAAGTGATTTCTAGTTTTCACAACATTCAGTGAGTCCTCCTAATAGAAGGTTATTAGAGACATCCAAATACTTCAAATTGCTTTTTTCTACCATATTTTGGCATAAGAGAGAAGAAAGAGATCCATACAAATTATTAATTTTCATCTGAAAAACAATCACATTTGAAGTTAATCGAGGAAGACCACCTCTCATACCATTTCTAACTATCCATACAATTTCAGAGTTCAACAAATTTGACAAGTCCCAAGACATGTTATTGTTGAATAAAGAAAGAAAGTTGCAGTCTGTTGCCAAACTCCAAACCAATTTTTGAGATTCTTTTCTAAACATGGAATCTCTAATCATTAGAGAAGTTAGAGATTTTTTTGTGTACAACCATGGAAGAAATTTAAGATGGACACATTCCAAAAGTAGGTATGTAAGTTTAAAAGGAGGAATCAAATAGGGTTCAAAATCAAAGACAAAGGACGGTGAGTCAAACCATAATGCTCGTAACTTTGAGAGCTTGGAAAAATTTCTCTTATAGATATAACTCCAGATAGAGAATGTTGTGAAAAACGATGTGGAGAACAAAGTATAATAGAGAATTAGGGAAGACAAGAAGAACAACAAAGATTGGTTATAACTGCTATTCTTTCCTTTCTCTTTGAAATAAGATTACAACTTACAATAATAACAAATAACCCTCTCACCCTAAACTAAGATTTGCAGTGTGCAATGATGAGAGACTAGTATGTTATTTATAATAAAATTTATCATACAAATTAATGGTTTTTTTTACAAGGCCCATTACACAAGCTAACTTAATAAATTAGGGTTTAAACACTAAAACATAATTTAACATGCTAACAACCCTATCATCTTTGACACCAGCGTGTGAACAACCTCTGACTTCATGCTTAATCCTGTCAAACCAAGAAGCTACCCTTCGATCATATTAGAGTTCGATCCAATATCTCAAGAGAATTTTATTTTAAACCCAAGGCCTCCAAATTGATAGTTTCCCAAAAAATTCAGGAAAGCCGCCAATTAAGTTATTTGAAGAAACCTCTAGGAGTATTAATGATGAAAGATTTCCCAAAGTAGTTGGAATAACAGTACTAGTAAATGAATTACGAGAAAGATCTAGATAATTTAGATCTCCAAGCTGGCCTAACCAATTGGGAATTGCTCCACTCAACATGTTGTAGTTCAAAAGCAATGATGTCAAGCTTCAAAGATTCAAAAAAGTTTCACGCATTTGGCCGCGGAAATGATTTGATTCAAGATTCAAATAAGAAAGTCCAACTACATAGAACTACCCGATAGGAAAATCAGAGAAGAAATCATTGTCAGAGAGGTCAATATATTTAAGTGAAGTGAAATTGGCATATTGAAGATACGCGCTCACGCTTTCAAGTAAGCAATTGCTCAAATGTAATTCAGAAAGCAAAGAAAAATTATTCAACAACTGAAGCCATTGAGTTTGTTTGTGGAGATTAAGGAAATCCAAGTTGAGATATTCTAAGGATGATGATAGACAAAGAAGCCATCTCAAATCATCAATTACAAGATTCTCATTTTGAGACAAGTCAAGATGAAAAACATTGGAAAAGTTTCCACTTCTACGAGCAGTGTTAACTAATGACAAGTTTTGACAATCCTAGGGTAAATGTGTAGTTTTTAAGTCATTATTTGTAATACCCCGTATTAAATTAAATGCTCTAATGTTATTAGCTGACACCGAGGTTTTATTAATTGGTACATTAGAGATACTTTTGGACATTTGAGTTAGTAGTGTAACTTAAGATATTTTTCTTATATCCTTCACTTTGCTTTTCTTCTTCATTATTCTTCTTCAAAGACAAAGTTAGAGAGAAGAGTAGAGAGAAGGAAGAGCAAGAGGAGCAAAGAGGAAAAAGCTTGGATCTTCATCATTTCTCCGCCGAATCAACTCATCTTCGACATCAACGGCTCATAATCGTGGTGGGTTCTAGTTAGAAACTTATAGTTTTTGATTTATGGGTGAAATCATAAGTTGAGGAATTGGGGTTTTTGGTAGAAATCTTAGGGTTTGACTCAATCTAAGAGATTGATGTTTGTTGCTGCAAATAAATCCTGAGTAGAGACCATATATGTTGTTCTATGCTTTAGTATGAATCTGGAACAGGTTTGAGTATGGAGATGGTTGGATTCAACCATGGGAAAAGCAAGAAATCAGATCTGGAATTTCTGATTACGCGCGCTTCGCGGTGCGAACGAGGCTGCGCGGCGCGAACTAAGCAGGTTTTTAGGAGGTTTTGTTTCTGCTATCAGTACGCGGCGCGTACTGATAGCAGAAACAAAACCTCCTAAAAACCAAGTAGTTCAAAAGTTCAAATTCATATAAAGAAACATGAAATTCACCTAACAAGCAATGTGCTTTGTTATTTTGTTTTTCAAAAATGACATTGTCATCAGTGGAACGATGAAGGTTAAGATCTGTGACTCTACCATTTATGTCTTTTAAATCATTATTATGCACTATTTTTTACCGAGTAGTTTATATTGAAACTAAATAAAAAGAGTGTTTGAATTTAAATAAAAACAAAATTTAATTTTAAATTTCAAAATAGAAACCAAAATCCACCATTGGCATGATTCACACAAAAACTTAAATTACATAAATTTGTAGACAATGAAAACAAAACTAGAGTTATTAAAAGACACTCCAAATACAAGGCGTGGCGTATCCATTAAAGTCGCGAAAGAGATTGGACCGCTACACTTTACGCGTGAAACCTACTTCGATTAGGAATTTATTTATTCTCTTTTTCCAAGCCATGTAGAGTCTTCCCCAATCTATTCACCACTATGCCAAATAAGACCTTAGGCAACACTTTTTTTTTTTACTTTATGCAACGTTTTTAAGCGTTGTCTATTTTAGCGCAGTTATAGGTATAAACATCACTTTTTTTAATGTCAAAGCACTGAGTTAAGTGCACTTTACGGGTGGTTTTTTGTTAGAAGTGTTGGCTTAATTGCATTTTAGTCAGCGCTTCCTCTTAAAAGTGATGGCTTAAGTGTACTTTAGGCAGTGCTTCCTATTACAAGCGATGGCTTAAGCCCACTTCAGGCATCATGTGTTGTTAAAAACGCTGGCTTAAGCGCACTTTAGGCAGCGCTTTATGTTAAAAGTGTTGGCTTAAGTGCACTTTATGCAGCACTTTATGTTAGAAGCGCTAGCTTAGGTGCACTTTAGGCAGCATTTTCTATTAAAAGTATTTGCTTAAGTATATTCTAGACTATGTTTTTTGTTTAAAAACACTGGCATAAGTCCTCTTTCGGCAGCACTTTCCGATAAAAGTGCTGGCATAATTCCTTTTTAGTTTCAATATCAAGTTTTTCTCTTCTTTTCTAATATTATAAATTCTATAATTTTCATAATCCTACATCAATATTGTATCATGATCAATAATAACCACAAGTGAACTAACTTGAATCTATTTATTTATATATATATATATATATATATATATATATATATATATATATATATATATATATATATATATATATATATATATATATATATATATATATATATATATATATATATATATATATATATATATAGACTCCCCAGTATATTTTTTACACATCATTAAAAGTTTGCCACATAAAATAGGGTTTGCCATGTCACCAATTTGTTGATGTGGTATCTCTCACCTCTCAACTTTCATCCACAAGACTTCAACTATTTTATTTTTGTCATATCATTAATATTCTTGTGTCAATTCTCAAAACACATCTCGTAACATTTCATCTCTATTAAATTTATGAACTCTTACCTATACAATTATTATTATTTTTTTAATACTCTTTTTAAGATACTCTCATAAAATAAAATCACGTTATTTTTCTCTTAAATGTCTATGTTAAAATTAATAAATTTATTTACATAAGATGAAGCAAATTTTTTTTTTATCCATTAGGCATTTCTCTCTCCGACTTCCTTTGTTAATTTGTGCAAAACCTTCAGTTACATATATAGTATTAAAAACTCCATAACTATTTGCCCACCATTAACTTTTCACCATCTATATATTTTCTCAACTCTATTAAATTTTTAAACATGTAAATTGATAAATTTACGATCCCATCTCCGAGTTTGTAGATCTTTCATCATCGTAAGATCACAAAAAACTGTTAGTAATATACTATTTTCCTTACAGATTTTAGCTAAATATCCGCAGGAAACACGTTTCCTGCAGATTTTTTTTGCGGTTTTTTGTCTTCAGCTAAAACTTTTGTGGATAATATTTTTGGCAGGAAGTTCCACAGGTAATTTCGCAGGTAAATCCGCAAGTACTTTCTATCTCAAATTAAATAACTTTTTATTTTAATAAACTTTTGAAATATTATAAATTATATATAAAATAACTATAATATAAAATAAAATTTTAATTTAAAATATTTTCAATTTACAAAATAAAATTATAATTTGAAATATTTTCAATTTAAATAAGACATTCAAATTCATAGAACAACAAGTTACCATAAAATCTACTACAAAATTGATGACAAGTACTTACATAGTCACATTACTAAAAATAACTCAAAAACCCAAGCTATTACTAATCGTCAATCAAGTTAAAAAGATAAAACAATTCAAATTACAACCAAGTCAAAAAGAAAAAAATACAAATCAAAATTCATTATTAAGGTCTTCTTCATCTGATTCATCTACGTCATCTTTATTTGTGTGATCACTTTCATTAGTGGATTGTGGTGAATGAGAAGAAGACCCAACAAATCCTAAAATGATTCATTAAAAATGAAATTTAATTATTCATTTCGACCATCTCTTTTTCTTGCCGATGCAATTGTTGTCTCATCACCAGCTTCTATTGTTCTTGTCTTTGCAACGATGCATTTAAAGCATGGACTTGACTTCTAAAAACATCAACCTATTGAGAGTCATTTGAAAGATTTGAGGGTTTCTTTGATAATGAAAAAAAAGTCTTTGAAGCGGTATTAAGAGAGATGATAGTGTGATATCATACCTTGCCCATAATTGGGGTTCAACTCCACTGCACTCACGGATCAATATTGGCAATTTTGGGTTCAACGTCTTTAGCTCGCTGTAATTCTTTTCAACAAATTCCCTAAGAAAAAAAGATTATAAGAGCTTTTATTCAAATATGTATGAGATTTAGTTAAAAAGAAAACAAAAGATATATTTTGATCTGAAACATTGTAGAAGAGCTTGCAGGTGATGTCTGACACATCAAAAACCAAAGCTCTTTTATGTTCTTTGAAATATGTCCTCTCCATGCCATTGCATTCCTGAATAAAAGTTTTATTATTTGTGAGATTTTACCTCATCACAAGGCATGAAGAAAAGGAGGTAAAGACTAACAATGCAAGCTAAACAAGCACAGACAGCTAGTGGTAATCTGACTGGAAAACATACATCTTAGGGGTGGACAAAAGCTTACGACGCGTCCGCAATCCGCAATATCCGAATGAATTTTACACTATTGTTAGATCTTAGTATCCTAATTCCCCTCACAGTCCGAGAGTACTCCAGTTCTCTTTCAACATGAAAGAGATTTCACTATTGTTAGATCTTTGTACAAGCCTATACCAAGACTCATCCTACAATCTTCTAAGAACAAAACCACCAAGAACAATCCTTTTGGTTTTTCACTAAATACACTAAGAGAACAATCCTCGCATAATGAATTTTTTTCTTCCAACAATCATGGACAACAAGGTATAACCAAACAAGTAGAACAAGAAAACAATCCTCTCCTTTTTACTCTCTTGTTTCCAACAATCATGGACAATAAGAAATTACAAACAAAATCTGGAAATTATTTGAGTAATAAAATTGATGAATACGTATAAATCACTAAGATTGATCTTCCCTTCCAAACAAGGAATTTATAAAGATATATTAGTGCTTCAAGTGTTTATGAATGAGAGAAATTTTTCTGAAATAATATAAAGAATACAAGTAGAAAAATTCTCAATAAAAGTTGAAGTATCAAAACACTTGATTTTGAAAAATTCTCAATAAAAGTTGAAGTATGAAAACACTTGATTTTGAAAATTAATGAATATAATGATGTTAATTGAATTAATCATGATAAGACTTTCACACTTGAATTGATACACTATTCTTAAAGCTTTTTCCATACTTTTTGACATGATTATTTGACTTTGAAATTCTGGACTCAGACACGCGATGTCGAAAAGGATGTCACGACATTACTATCTGAATGCTTTTAAACAAATGAACAAGAAGTAAACAGAATAACAACACAAGAAAGTTGTTAACCCAGTTCGGTGCAATCACACCTACATCTGGGGGCTACCAAGCCAGGGAGGAAGTCCACTATAAGTAATATCAATTAAAGGTAATACAGATCAAGATTACTCCTTTCACTTAATATCTACCCAATGCAACTTCAATCTAAAACTACTTAGATTAGAGATCCTACTCACTCCCCCTCAATCACAGCAGTGATGAAAAACACTCTACGAATAACAAAAGAAGACACACTTCAAGGACACAACTTGATCTTGCTTAAAAGCTTTAATCAAGTACAATAGTACTCTTGCTTAAAAGCTTCGAGTACTTCTTACAACTCAAACCAAAACACCTAGACCAAGACAATCATCATGATGATTGTTTGGCTTACAAGAAAGCTAGAACGCAAAAAACTTAAAACAAAGAACTCTTAAAGCTTCTCAATACAAAAACCCTAATCTGGTCTGCAGCTTCTTCGTAAAATATATAGCCTTCAGAAAAACGCAGCAGCTGGGCCTTGGATCCAAATTAGTTTTAAACCTAATAAAACTAATTTCCATAAATCAAGGAACTAAAAATAATAACTATCAAAGACGTCCTTGAATCAGATCAGAATCCAACATTTCCAAATAAAGCGCATAGGATCTTATCAGATCACATAACCATAAATAGTAACAGAAAAGAACGTAACAGCTACGAATGTCATGACATCGGCCTTGACATCAGGTAAAGGCCTGCATAAGAAAAACTTCACAACAGTAGAATGCATGTCATGACACCAGATTTGACAAGATAGAAACACAATGAGTTTTACCAAAAATTACAGCCAATCAACAACATCTACAAACTCCCCCTTTGGCAAATTTTTGGCTAAAACACTAATTGATGTACCCAAACAGATATCAGAGTATATACAGCAGCCAACAACAGAAAGATAAATTCTGTAAGCAAACAACAGCCAGCTTGATTAATCACCAGAAATCCAGAAAACATCTATTTAATCAACTGTTACAGAATACCACTTGTCATTGTCAAGGAGAACCAGGAAACAACCAAAATATAAGAAAACAACAATACAACCATATCCATCAACCAAAAAGATCAACAACAAAAAAAACCAAAACCACCAACCAAAACCACCAAAACAAACAACCATTACTCCCCCTTTTTAGCCACAAAAGGAGCCAAACACAAACAGAATCAGAGCTAATCATCTGACCCATCACTGTCTTCATCACTAGAGCCACCAATATTGTCATCACTTGAGCTACTAGTCTCTTCATCAGCATCACTACTCCCAGTATCCTCAGAGCCCTCACCATCCTCAGCCTCTTCCTCAGCCCCACTATCAGCACCTTTGTCTTCATCCATATTGTCACCATCCCTTCCACCAGCAAGATCATCATCTGTAGACTGCTCAAGACTTTGGATGAGCTTTTCAAGCTTCATCTTCCTGTTGTCCAACTCCTTACAAGTCTCTTTCAGCTCAGCAATAAGAAGGGCTTTGTTCACAGACTTGCTGGGTTGTGATGTCCCAACAGATGTCATGTCATCAGACCTCTGGAGCAGCTTGTAGTGAAAAGACAAAGCACTCTCCCTCTTACATACAGAATCTTTACTTTTCAGAATTCCAGGGTGTTGCTTGAGGATTATCCCACATATCAGGGATGGGAATGCAATGGGGAGCTTGGTAGCAGAGGTACCAGCATGCCTCATAGTTTGATCAAATATGTAGGTCCCATAGTCAAATTTTGTCTTGGTTCCCACAGCATAAATGAATTTACCTAGGCCAACAGCAATGGTAGAAGTGTGATTGGTAGGCACCCAGTTTGCAGCACCAATTTTGTGCAGCAAGGCATACCTGCCATTCAAAAGACTAGCAGACAATTTACTCTTTATGGGCCATTTCTTGACCTTACCACCAGTGATAACATTGCATACTTCATTGTCAGTTACTTCAAGCTCAGGTTGAGCCTCAGCATCTCTACCTAGATATAGGTTGATAACAGCAGGGGAAAAATCTATACACTTTCTTCTAACATACACCTTATGAAAATCATCAGTTCTTCCATCACCACAATCTTGAGACAAATTCACAATAAATTCCTTCACAAGCATTTCATAGCACTTTGAAAAATGAGTAACAGTCTTAATCAAACCTGCAGACTTGATGAGCTTCATGACCTCTTGACACTCCAGAGCATCATTTGCTAATTCTCTTTCTAGAGCCAGCCTTCTTTGATAAACAAACTTCCACTGGATGGCATTTGAAGCATAGTGCAAGTAAATGTTGTCCAAGGGAACATCACGAACCTTTGTGGAGGATTTTGTGACAGCAATCTTCTTCTTTGATGGGATGTCAGGGACATCACTTAAGACATCGTCTTCAGGGGCAGAAACACTTCTTTCCTTCCTCTTCTTCACAACAATCTTGCTCCCAGTGGTTGAAGGTTCAGCAAGGACCTTCTTGATCTTCTTTATAGTGACCTTCTTTTGATGAGTAACTTGAGGTTTGGAAAAATCTTGATCACAAACCTGTTTGCCCTTACGAGTCTTGACTCTATGAGAGATGCTAGAGATGAGCTCATCATCAGCAATGTCAATAGAATCATCCAGATCATCCAGATTCACCACATCATGCACAGTAGGGCCTTCATTAAGAGTTTCTTTAGAAGGAGCAACAGGAACCTCGTCAGCTTTCTCAGGTTCAAGAATCTCAGCATCTTTAGTACCAGATGTTTCAACATTGATAGCTTCAGATGTCTCAACATCTTTGGCACCAGGGGTCTCATCATTGTTATCAACAGATGTCTCAACATCATCCTGATCTTTGCTAGCATCATCTTGATCATCTTGATCATCTTTGCTGTTCTCAGAGGCAGGAATTTGGGCTAGAGGAACAGATATTCCATCAACCTTGTGCCCTTCATTCAAGATTCTTGTGACAATACCTGCGATCGCATTGTGAACATAAGCAGAGCCCTCTCTACCCTGAGCAGAAAAGGTTTCTGGAACAGATCCACCAGTTGATTTTCTTGCATGCATCTTTCTTGGTAGACTACGAACAGGATCGGTAGCAGGAACAGTGTTCAATGGCACAGCATTCAACACAACATCTTGATCACTCACCACATTTGGTGCCCTAGATCCTGATGCTGTTTCAGAGGGAGGAGACGATTTCTTTGAGGGAGAACTCTGAGACATGGTGAGAGAAAATGGAATGCTGGGGAAAGGTTTGTGAATGCAACGACACAGAGAGGTAGCGTGAGTGCTGAAGATAGGTTTTGGGGGAATGGAAACCGTTTGGACAAATTGTAAAAGAGGGGGAAAATACACTTTAATGTGTAATGATAGCAAATATTTGGAGAGAGAAATAATGTTGGCCCCACACCCGGTTAATTGCTATAATCCTTCACAAAGACAAATGCCTAGTTTACTTCTTAGATTTTCAAATTGATTTGCATCCAAGGCTTTTGTGAAAATGTCAGCCAGTTGAAGATTTGTAGCAACATGTTCCAAGGCAATTATTGTATCCTCAACAAGATCTCTAATGTAGTGGTGTCTAATATCAATGTGCTTGGTCCTGCTATGCTGAATGGGATTCTTTGAAATGTTAATGGCACTTAAGTTGTCACAATATAATGTCATGACATCTTGTGTGACATTGTATTCTGTTAACATTTGTTTCATCCAAACAAGCTGAGAGCAACTACTTCCTGCTGCAATGTATTCTGCCTCTGCAGTGGATAAAGACACACAATTTCGTTTCTTGCTGAACCATGAAATAAGATTATTCCCCAAGAAGAAACATCCTCCTGAAGTACTTTTTCTGTCATCAGCACTTCCAGCCCAATCTGCATCACAATATCCAGTGAGAATAGGTTCACACCCATGAGGGTGCCTGCTCTGATGCCAATTGAAATTCTGGACTCAGACACGCGATGTCGAACAGGATGTCACGACATTACTATCTGAATGCTTTTAAACAAATGAACAAGAAGTAAACAGAATAACAACACAAGAAAGTTGTTAACCCAGTTCGGTGCAATCACACCTACATTTGGGGGCTACCAAGCCAGGGAGGAAGTCCACTATAAGTAATATCAATTAAAGGTAATACAGATCAAGATTACTCCTTTCACTTAATATCTACCCAATGCAACTTCAATCTAAAACTACTTAGATCAGAGATCCTACTCACTCCCCCTCAATCACAGCAGTGATGAAAAACACTCTACGAATAACAAAAGAAGACACACTTCAAGGACACAACTTGATCTTGCTTAAAAGCTTTAATCAAGTACAATAGTACTCTTGCTTAAAAGCTTCGAGTACTTCTTACAACTCAAACCAAAACACCTAGACCAAGACAATCATCATGATGATTGTTTGGCTTACAAGAAAGCTAGAACGCAAAAAACTTAAAACAAAGAACTCTTAAAGCTTCTCAATACAAAAACCCTAATCTGGTCTGCAGCTTCTTCGTAAAATATATAGCCTTCAGAAAAACGCAGCAGCTGGGCCTTGGATCCAAATTAGTTTTAAACCTAATAAAACTAATTTCCATAAATCAAGGAACTAAAAATAATAACCATCAAAGACGTCCTTGAATCAGATCAGAATCCAACATTTCCAAATAAAGCGCATAGGATCTTATCAGATCACATAACCATAAATAGTAACAGAAAAGAACGTAACAGCTGCGAATGTCATGACATCGGCCTTGACATCAGGTAAAGGCCTGCATAAGAAAAACTTCACAACAGTAGAATGCATGTCATGACACCAGATTTGACAAGATAGAAACACAATGAGTTTTACCAAAAATTACAGCCAATCAACAACATCTACAGACTTTCACTTTGTCTTCATCAAAACACATTGGATGGTGAGTATTGACTTCAAATTATGTGATATGTGATGGTTGAATTTGATGTGTTCTTATGTGAGAGTTGGTAATTGTATATGTGACGGAATATCAATGGTGAATGTGCTATGTATGATATTTGTAGAATTCATTTATGAATATGAAGTGTGATGAATTGTGGGATAATTATATGCTATATTAATTTTTCATAGTATACATATTTGTAATGATGTGAATTTCACCCTTCTGTTTGAATGATGTTCTACGCGACATCGCACAGGTACAAAAGAGTAGTTGTGCTTGCACGAGGACTAGCTGAGTAGCTTGTTTGGTTATTTTGTTTTATTTAGGCAGTGAGACAATTCTCTGGTCATGTAACACAAGGGGTATTTGAACTCATGTTTTATAGCTACAAGATATTGTTATGTTTTCTCCTTTTTGTATTATATTTTGGATATAATATGTTAAGAGGCATTGGTGCCGGTATTTGGATCTATATGTCATGCTTATGATATGATATTGTCATCATGTTGGTAGATGATTATAGTATGGGATATGATCATTGAAATTATTTTGAGAAAACAATTATTCCGTTGTGATATGCATATTGATGAAACATGAGGTTTTAAATGTGTTATAATTGTGATCAGATGTATGTGATGGTATGTTTGTTGTTGGTTTTCATTGTCATGGAAACGACATGTGGCACCCTTTCATTATATGCATGCTATATTACTCTGTTATTGTATTGAACTATTTGAGGTTAGAAAAGGGGTGTTATAGTGAGTATGTTTCAAATCCAAGTTTTAAATGCTAATGAGTTGGTTGATTGCTTGAGGACAAGCAATGGTCTAAGTATGGGGAGTTTGATAACTTTAAAACGTATCACATTTTACGACTCGATTCACATGCTATCACTGTTTTATTTCTCATATTTATCATATTTTATTAATGTTTCTATTGGGTTTCAAATACTTTGCTTGTTCAAGAAGAAATGTGCATCGAAAATGGAAAGGAGCAGAAATAATACAGAAAATGCAGAAAAACAGAAGTCTTGCTGAGACGGCGGTCGCCGTCTAGGGAATGGCGGTTGCCATTTGCTTCCAGAGCAGAAATTGAAGAAAACTCTTCTTTTTTAGAATTTGACCCATTCTTCCTCACTTTCCTGATTTTTCTCAACTGCATAGCACACGATTTTGTACTAGCTTTACACTGTAACATTATATATAATACTGGGATTTTAGTTAGAACATATCTTAGAACATATTAGCGAAGCCTTGACGAATTCCAGAGGCAAATTTGTACACCGAGATCAAACCTTTACATCAATTCAGTTTTAATTCAGGTTTCTTTAATTGCATATTCTTTAATTATTATTGTATGCTTTTCATCTCAATTCCCATGTATTCTTTCTTAACTTCAATCATGTTTAAAATTAATTTAACTAAAACAATGTCCGACTAATTAGTTTAGAGTCCGGTATGTGAAGACTGTCGTTTCGATGGGACTCGATAATTTTGTTGGCTGATTAATTGTTATTAAATTATGTTTTGACTTTAGTTTCTAATTTTAATTTAGGTAACCTTGTAACTAGAGTGAAAGTTTACTAACCACAATTTCTCCACGAGAGTGAGAAATCTATTTAGGTTCGAACCGGCACTACGAGAGCGTGGTGTCGAACCAGATAGTAAAAACTAGGCATCGATCTCTTAAAGAGAGCAAGAGCGCTTTAGGTATCGATTAGGACTTAATTAGTTTCAAAATGCAATCCTTAAATAGAATGGGCGAGCTTCAGGAGCAGAAATTTAAGAAAACTCTTCTATTTTAGAAGCTGACCCATTCTTTCCCACTTTCCTGATTTTTCTCAATTGCATAGCACACGATTTTGTACTAGATTTACACTGTAACACTATATATAAGACTAGGATTTTAGTTAGAACCTATATTGGAATGTATAAGCGAAGCCCTGACGAATTCCATAGGCAAATTTGTACATCGAGATCAAACCTTTACATCAATTCAGTTTTAATTCAGGTTTCTTTAATTGCATGTTCTTTAATTATTATTGTATGCTTTTCATCTCAATTCCCATGTATTCTTTCTTAACTTCAATCGTGTTTAAAATTAATTTAACTAAAACCATGTCCGACTAATTAGTTTAGAGTCCGGTATGTGAAGATTGTTATTTCGACGAGACTCAGTAATTTTGTTGGCTCATTAATTGTTATTAAGTTTTGTTTTGGCTTTAGTTTCTAATTTAAATTTAGGTAACGTTGTCACAAGAGTGATATTTTACTTACCACGATTTTGCCACGAGAGTGAGAAATCTATTAAGATTCGAACCGGCACTACGAGAGCGTGGGTGTTGAACCAGATAGTAAAAACTAGGCATCGACCACCCAAAGAGAGCAAGAGCGCTTTAGGTATCGATTAGGACTTAATTAGTTTCAAAACATGACCCTTAATCTGTATGGGCGAGTGAGAGCAAAATATCATGGTTAGGGAACATGGCTTTATTCAAGACCACGAGAGTGCGAGATTTAGTCTTTAAACTGTTGTTTCCTACGAAATACCCCTTAAGTCCAAACGAGTCAACGAGTTACAGAGTCCCTTAGATGTACGGAATCCATGTTCCAGCCTCTTCTTAATATCTTAATTGCTAAAACTATTCTTTCTTTAAAAAGCTTTATTTTTCCCGCTTCGGTAAAAAGCATTCGCCTTAGCTAAACATAGCAACAATCTGATAGCATTAGTTTGACTGTTATTCCTTGTGCGTTTGTTATCTTTTAAAACTACGCGATAGGATGTGCAATTGCAGTCAGTGAATCAGATAGACGTTAAAGTCGCAAACAAGAGGGTTTTTATATTGCCCCCAACGCTTTGCCATTGGTCCACGTTTTGGGCTGGATCGTGGATCTAGGCCCAAAACGCGTGACTTCCAGGATTCTAGGAGTAAACCTAAAAATCCTGGGAGGTTGCTCGGAACTGGCTGGTAGTCGAGTCGAGCAGAAGTGCTTTCCTAGTCAATAGGAACGTCCAGTTGGTAGTGGTCGGGGAGCGGGATATCCGACCACAGGTATAGAGGCTGGCAGGGTTGCTCGAGACCGTGGTGAGTCGTCCTCAATATGGAAGGAGGAGAAAGCTTGACGACGGGCAGAAGAGGTGATGTTCTTTCGGCCCTTAGGTGATTGAGCCAGTAACATTGGACCGTTCTGGAGCGAATGTGGATTGAGCCGTTCTTAAGTGTAGGGTTAGTCCAGAACACCATAGTTTACAGGACATGGATTACCCCAAGTTTAGACAACATGTTAGTAAATTGTTGATACCTTAGTTTGAATATAATTTTTTATTTCTTTTGTCTTAGGCTGTTGGATCGCTTGGTTTGTATAATGTTTTTGGTTAATAAACGTATTAATTGGCTTTAAAAAAGTGAATTTATAATTTGATTTAGTTTTTACAAAATTTTGTTCTGAAATCCAAATTTTTCATTTTTCTAAAGATTTTCAAAACCATATTATAAGATTAAAAAATGATACCTAGACTTAATTCAACAAAATGAAAGAAAATAGAAAATAAAAAAAACCTAAAAAGGTACTCCATAGAACATAAAGAAATAAAATAGAAATAAGAATTAAAAAAAAACAAACCACGTAACGAGTTAATTAATCAAAAAGTTTAAAAAACTTGAGACTGGGCTAGACAGGTCAAATGGGTCTCTGAAGAACTTTTTTCTAAAAAATTAAATTATTTCACCCTAAAATATCAAACAAAAAAAGTTATAATGATTTAATACTTGACAAATTATGAATAATAAAAAGGCTGCTGAATCGATTTATTTTGGGTCACACATGAATTGATTTGACTCGACGTGTTAAAATAGTAAAAAGCAAAAATTAGTATCAATTAGCTAAAAATGTGTTTTTGATCAATTTTAATAAAAATGTGTTTTTGATCAATTTTAATAAAAATGTGTTTTAATTTATAAAAAAACTAGTACTTAGACCCGTGCGAGGCACGGGTTAAATATTTTTTAAGAAATTTAGAAATTTTAAAAATTAATTTAACTAATATTTTTGTAAATTATAAAAAAATCTAGGTATTTATAATTTATTAATAATTTGTGTAAATTTTAAAAAAAAAATTAACTCATTAAATAAAAAATAACACAAAAACATATAAAATCATTTAGTTTATTAATAAGTTAATCATATACAAATTATCCAAGGTAAATCATATTATAATTTTAAAAAAAATTATAAATATATTGATATAAATAATTTTGATATAGGTTGCATTTGTAATTTAGAATATAAGTTATGGCGTATCACAAACCGTTAGTAATTACAAACAGACTAACTTCGACCGTTTAATCTTATTAGTCCGCTAATATTAAAATAATAAAAAATTAAGATTGCATAACTTAAAACCCGTTTGCACATTTAAAAAAAATACAATTATGTGTAGTTTCAATTTGCATAATCTTAATATTAATTAAAATATATTATAAATATTAAATCCTCTTTTAGTTATAAACTAAAATTCATTATAAACTAAAACCAGTATAAATATGGATTTATTCAATAAGATTTAGTGAGGTATAAAACTAAATTAAATTATTTTTTAATAAAAAATAGTTATAAAGAATAAAAATCCCTAACATACGTATAGTAGTATTACGATTTTTAAATAATGTATAATTATTTCTAATGATTCTAAAATCAATAATAATTCCTTATACTTTCTAAAAATATAATGTTAAATATAACTACATTTATAAAGATAACAAAAATAATGATGATTGTAATGGTAATCTTCAATAAAATAGTACAAAATAATTAATTTATCATCATAAATTTAAAATTTAATGTATTTTTATGTAAGGATTTGTATCTTTTACTCTAGTCTATGTTTTGGATTTGTATCAATTACACAATAATTATAAGCATTATTCGAATATTTTTTAATGGGACTAAATGATAATAAATTTTCTTCTGATGCGCTCATAAAATGAACAGAAAAAATAATTGTCTCATTAAGTCAAAATAAATTAATTTATCATTTTTTTTAAATATTTAAGTCATAATAAAATATATTAATGAAGTATAATAAACAGAAATTGAAAATTTTATAGTAAATGGTAAAAGAAATAAATAATACATATTTATAATTTGAAGACTGAGCTAATGTTAAAATGTATAACCAAAAATCAATTTGCACATTTTGATAATGAATTAATTAATTTATTAAGACCACCACCCTAAACATTTCAATTCTTGATATTTCTAGGAATATCTGAATCTTCCATAAACATTCACAATAAATATGCATGTACCCTAATTACACATACACTTTCTTTCTTAACCAATCAAACAATTAAATTCAATCAACTAAATAAACACTCTGACTTATAAAAACACAATTAACATGTGTCCATTTATAAAAACATTTGTAATTTATTATCGTTTATAAAAGTATTTGTATCAATAGTTGAATTTTTCCTATTTTCAATCTGACTGTTCAAGGTACATAAATTTTTCTAATCATCATTTTTTTCTTCATGATTACCATTTAATTACATTTTATTTTTTATTTAATTATAATGATAGAAATAAAATTTAATTTTACATTAGTTATTTTTACATTATAGTATTTAATTTTTCAATTATTTATTTTTAATTTATTATAAAATGGTTTTTTAAATCTAAATTATAAAATCAAAATAGAATATTTAATATTAAAGGTTATTTCAATTTATTATTAAAAATAATACAAAAAATTTACAACTTATAATAAAACTAAAATCACAGAAAAATAAAATACATTAATAGTACATTTATTATAATTAATTATAATTAATTATAATTAATTAAATATAAAGATTAAAATAAAAGTGGAAAAGAAGATGAAAATTGATTAAGGAAGATCAATGTACAATTTCAAAAACACTATTAATTAAATTAAAAATATTTTTAATTTATAAAATTGAATTAATCAATGCATAGTTAACTGAATTTAATCAATCAATATATAACTAACACTTTATATTGTTTAATTAGTCTCAAAATTTTAATAATCTTAAAATTAAATGAAAATAAAAATAAATTGATACGTTTAGTAATAATTGGTGTTAACTTGAAATGCGCATTCTAATATAATAAATCTTTACAAAACATTAAATAATATTTAAAACATTAAATAATTTTTGTAATATTATGCGTTGAGTTGAGTAATTCTCTCATAGTGTAATAATAGTATTTTAATTTGAAAAAGAATATAAAAAAAATTGAAGTGCTAATATAAAATGCATGAAAAGGGTAAACAAAATATTTGATCAGATTACATGGTATAGTTTATATACGAAACATTGAAAATAAATAATATTCAAAATGAATTACAAAAGCTAACTACTAAAACATATGTTATTATTTAATTAAAAAAAAACATATGTTATTACCTGTCAAAAAAACATATGTTATTACACTGTCAAAAGAACAAATGTGAGTAATAAAATAAACGTAACCATTAAAATACCATTAATATAATGCTTTAAAGAAAAGACAATAAAAGAAAAATAAAAAAATTGTGACATAGGAAGAAGAAGACCAACGTTCACATCTCTCCCAGCAAGATCAACGTTCATCTCTTTTACTCATTATAGAAAAACAAATCAAATCTTCTTCCCTTTGTTACTAAAAAAAATGCAATAATCACACTCTACATATCAAAGCAAATCTTCTACCTCTATTTAACAATTAAAACAAATAAAAATACTACACAAATCTAGACTTTCACTTTTTAAATCTGAAACAATCAAAAGAGATAATTGAAGAAAAGAAAATGAAAAGCTACCGAAGACGGATCTAGCGATCAAAAGAAACGCAACAATGGTTGAGTATAGAGATTGTGATTTCTGGCAAGTTTCACGATGAGGACGGAAAATTACTACAATGGTTGTTGCGTATGCATTTCTGATGGCAGTGGCAGATGGGTTTATGTTGCGTTTTCGCGATAGCCGACGATTTTGGTTCACAGTGGTAGTCGCCTGATCTAGCTAGAGAAGGAGGTTGCGCCGACATTTTGCAATTTTGTAAAAAAGCGCAACTTTCTTCCTCTTCGTATTTTGGATTTCTCTCCTCTGTAATTTTGTTTCAAATTTGTTGCTGTATATATTTTTCTGATATTGTGTTCTTATGTAATCTTGGAGGTAATTATGAATAGTGATTATGGAGAGGTTGCTAATGAAGGAGTAATGAATTGGTATAGGTGGTTTATAAAGTAAAATATTGTAACTGCGTTTTCTTCTCGTTCATGCCCACCCCTGACAGTATGATTTGCTTCTTTTTTATAGCCATATAAAGAGATTAACATCATTTTATTGGGAACATAGAGTATAGCCGTAACATCATTTTATTGGAAACATAGAGTATAACTGTCAATATAATAACTATGATACATGAAATGATTAAAATATTAAAAACATTCAAATGAATTTGAATTCAACATGTAAATTAGACTAATTGGAAACATACCCCATTATTGCATTTAGTTTAGAAGAATGTGATAAACAACCACAATATTAATGACACGCCTAAATAAAATATTAAGATAATTTAAATTCAAATAATTAAGTTATAAAGATAATCAAGAGATAATCAAGTATGGAGATTAAATTTAATTAGTGATGTAAATTTGGTGGTAATCTATTTTATTATATTAATTAAAAATAGATTTTATTAAAAGTCGACTTTTTTGGTCTTCTCCATATCCTTCCATATAAAAAAGTAATTATTTTTTTACGTGTATCAAGAATTCCTCCATATCATTCAATTAATAAATAAAATAAAAAATTAATCTAAATAATTAATAAAAAGAAAATTATTTTTTAAATAAAATATTTCCTTTTTTAGAAAGTGTAAAACATCAGAATTGATGGGAGCATGACACTTGTCAAAATTGCCCAAAAACTGCTTTATTATTATAAATGATAATGTTACACAATGTTAACTATACTGAAAATAATAGTATAAACAACTATAGTCTGATGAGAATTTTTAAAAGAGTGCATGGGTTATTATCTTATAAAATTTAACAACAAGCAATATGAAAAATAATAAGTGTAAAAACTAATTAAAAAGTCTAAATCTTTTACATGGGAACACCCTTATTCAAATTTAAAACTGATAAAAAAATATTTAGAGTTTATTTAATTTATTTTTAAATTTTTTTATAGATAAATCACTTGTTAAAAAGCATTTTAAAAATATAATAAAATTAAATTAATCTGATAATTTATTTTTAATTTTTTTCGCAGAAGTATGACTATAAAGTAATTTTAAAACTACTCTGAAAGAAAATAATAAAAAAGACAAGAAAAAGAGAGAGAAAGTATAGTTTTGTTAACAAACTCACACAGGGAGGGAAGGGTGCAGCCACTCAGGAAATTCAATCCGCAGTCATGATTTTTCTGTAATCATGCTGTCAGGGTGTTTTTAACTACTCGATCTTGATCACACGGTTCATAAAAAATATATAGGATATTTTCAAAAATTATACATAATAATAAAGAAAATGAGAACTTTGGCAAATTTACCACTTATCAACGTTTCATGTATGATGCTGTTTTTATTTATGCTATAAAAAGAAAGTTTTAATTAATATTATTCTATTTATTTTATTTAATTGTTATATCTATTTGTTTTAAATTAATTCAAAAAACTGAATAATCATTCAAGTGTCTATTTAACTTCTCAAACTTCGTGGGAAAACAAAAACTTTCCAACTTTCAATGTCATTTTGAAATAATCATTCAAGTGTTTATTTAACTATTCTATAGTTAACAAATATTAAAAATAATATTTATACTATTATTTTCAGATTGTTTAAGTCGTTATTTAATTCACCAATCTCCTAATATTGGGTAAAACAAGTCCATAAAAATATTTTTCAAAAATGATCATAGAATATAATAAAGCAAAAGAAGTTCTTTGACAACTTTGCCATTTGTCAATCATTTAAAAGGTTTACTATTTTAAAAAAGACTATTAATAGAATAAAAATATTTCTATAATTATTTTAATGTATTTTTTTAATATTTAACTAATTACTTCATTAATATCTAACTACTATTTTGTATTGTTTATATTTATTATCATTTAATTGTGTTTATTAAACTTTTGGGTCTTGGAAACAACAAGCAATGATTATTCAGTTTAAATTTTTTTTCTAATAACCGAACATAAAGTTATTTTGTATACTATACATTTGGGCCTTGGAAACAAATAAATGCAATATCGATTCATATTCAATTTTTGAGATTAGTACATGCATAAGCGAACATTTGAAGAAGACTACAGAAACGAGACCTAAGTTTCTAGCCGTTTCACTTCCAATATCGATTTCTCAATACAACAGAACCGATTAAATTCTTTTCACAGACCCATCTTCATTTCGGTAAAATTCTTTCCTTTTCTCCCTTTTCCACCTTCTTTATTCTTTATTGTTTCCAAATTATTTATTTAGTGTTCCAGAGAATTCAATTTTGTTTGAATTAGTATTCACAATTATCTAAATCTTGAATTTGATTTTTATAATTTGTGATTTTTTATGCATTAGAATTCAACGATTTGTGAGAGTAAATCAGATGATAAGCGGTTTTTAGTGTTCACGGGAATGAATAGACCCCACTTTAGAGCGGAGTCACTTAAAGATTGTATGGCAAGAATGGAAGCTTTGCAAGCGGTGAAAAATCCAGATCCACAACTATGGTATAAGGTAAGTTAAATCGGTTTTGATTTATTTTAATTTCAAGTTTAAAATAAGAAATTTTATATGTCTGGTGGAGCTGCTAATATTTGATGTGGGTTTGTTTTAGTATTTATATTTATCTTTTTCAATTTTCAAGTTAACCTTTCTGTGACAGGAACTTCAAGTATTTTTCTATTTCTTGGACTTTTTCATACCGGCTTTGTTTGATGTGTATAACTCAATTTATGCATTTCTTGAATCTTGATCAGATAACTTTGATAAGATTATAAAAAAATCTTGTGCCAAATACCACATATGAAGTTTCCATATTTTTCTTATATATATGGAATAAGGTATTATATAATGGTTTCTTTTTTAAATGTGTCATCTTTTTCCTTTTCAAGGATTTTTTATTTATATCTTCCATATATATGTGGTGATTTTTTTATTTTAACCAAACATGAGATTCAAAGCAAGGTTCTAGGAAATAATTACTTAAAATGAAAGAGGATAATCTCAATAGTCTCTCAGAATATATTTTTGGCAGTCCTTCTTAAACATGCAATTATGTGAAAAATCCTAAGAATTGTTTGAAGATGATCAATCAACTTCTTTAAGTCAAGTTAATTGAAATTTGAAAATTTATTTTCACTGTTGAAACATGAATAAATTAGTGTATTTTTAATGCTCAGATTGTTTTTCATAGGCATTTATGAAGGACAATAGCAACTCATATGGTTGACATGCTTCTTCCGGACTTGGCATTGATATTCAGGAGGTTCATTTTTCAGTCTTCTCTTGCTTATGGTTTCTTCTTGTGAGAGGAACTACTATTAGTCTGTTTCTGGTGGCCATATTTAATTGTGTAAAGGTGTTCTGTTTCTTCTTCAGTTGTTCGTCTGTGTCCATTTTCCTCCAACTGCGGCGTTGTAATTTCTTCGGCAGAGTCAATTTGTAATTTCATACTTTATATTTTCCAACTTCTTAACGCATGTTATTTTGCAGGCTTACTTTTCTTCTAATGCTTTCACTTTGGCTTTAAAGAAGTCCTCCCCAAGGGTGACAAATGAGGTTGTCCAAAAGGTTGTTAATGCTCTTCTAGATTTCGATTATGTTATTTCCATATTCGATTAATTATATAATCTTGATTATTGTAATAGCGGTTTGTTTAATTTTTGCGACTCAACAACAGTACTATAGTGCTGCTTTTGATCATTTTCTACTAAATAACATATTGTGAAGCTATATTGCTTTATTTAAGTTCCGATGTATTATATTGCTATAAGGCATGTTTTGATATAAATTTCAGGGATTATTTTGTTAATCCAATGGTAGATCCAGGAACTCTTACACCACCTCTCTTTTATCATCATACTACAAGGTATGTGGCTATGCGTTTTTAGTTATTTTGGCTTCACTTCACATGCATCATTAGTAAGCTATTTCCAATGTTTTTTCAAGTATATCAATTTGTCTTCACTTCACACGCATCGCTAGATGAGAGATTTGACAAGTGGTGTCATTTCAATATGTTTTTTCTATGTAATATACATAATCACACATACTGGAAATGACTTATGGAATATGAATTTAAGTCATGAGTGCATTTTAAAGTGGAGTCAAGGTTAACTTATTTATTTTAATTATGTTATGGTTATTTCTTGGTTGAGTATGTGAATCACATTTTGGAATATTGAATGAATTTCAGGTTTATGTAGTTTATATTAGGGGTGTGCATGGTTGGTTATTTTCAAAAACTAAACCATAACCATTTTAAAACCATTTAAACGGTTTGGATTTATAACCATATCCATATTTTAATCAAAATTGGTTATGATTATATAACCGGTTTTTTAAAAAATCCAGTTTTGAAAATTATTTTTTCCGAAAATATTTTGTTTCAAAAAAAATTAATATTTTGAGAATTAAAATATTTGGATTTGGATAATAACCGGATTATAACCGAATCCAAAATAATTTAACCGGTTAATAACCATTTAATTATATCCGGATTATATGAATGGATAAACAAACCATTAATAACTAAACCGGTTAATAACCATTCAATTATATCCGGATATTTAAAAGTGGTCTGGGTTTGGTTATGGATTTGGACATCAAAACTGGATATTTTGCACACCCCTAATTTATATAGGAAGCAAAAGTGGTGAACACCCTAATAATATGGTGAATGAAAATCATCAAATAGTTACTTTTGTTCACAATGGAAGGTTAGAACTTAAGAGTGCTTTTGTTCTCAACTTTTCATAGTTTGAATGTTTTTACAACACTATTTATTGTTGACAGATTTGAATTCATACATTCACTTTTCTAAAAATTCAAGTTGTACATAAGACAATGCATATGTTCACTTTTTATGTACAAGAGACATATTTCATTTTAGAAACAAATTTAACAACAATGCATGTGTCATGTAATTCTCATTTTGATTTAATATCTCCTTTTTATATATTATTGTATTCAATTGTACTGGGAAATCATCTCAGATGTGTCTTAGTCGTAATATTTGGATGCCTGTTGCTAATCTGTGTAATGTGTTGTTCTGTTCTGATTGAGCAATTTTCTGCAGCAGCTTTTCTTGATGATTTGGGTGTATTGAATTAGTTTTTTAGTTCTGTATGTAGTGTTTTGGTGTATTTAGATTCATGTGTACTTATTTTAGCATATTTTGTGCTCTTAATTTAATGTCTTCTTTTTGGCTTTTTCAAAAAAAATTGTAATGGGAAAAAATATTTAATACTTTCTTGATATTCTAACACACCATAGTGTAAGAGAAATATATTTTATGAAAAGTGAGATTTTCTTCAACATGATTTTTATTTGTAAACTGTACTGGGAGATCACCAATATGTAAGAGTATTGTTAGGAAAAAATATTTAATACTTAATATATAGTGTAAAAGAAATATGTTTTATGAAAAATAGAATTTTATTTGACATGATTTTTGTTAGGAAACTGTAAACAGTTATAAAATATGTTTTTTAGTATAAAAAATTGTATCATGTGCATCGCACGGGTAAAAACACTAGTATCTGTTTTAAATTAGAACTGCCAGATCTTGATCAGACGGCTACCTAAGAGTGAATGCGTGAATGCATTACAGGGAATCGGGGTCCCTCACTTAGTCGTTGCAAAAACTTGCAATCCATTTGTAACAAACTTCGTAGAATAAAGAATCCATAGCTATACTCTTATATCCAGCGCCATTGTTTCTTGCTTCCCAACGTTTCATGCTATCTGGTTTTTTCGATTCCATAGCCATCGTCGTTCTCAGATAAATAATTTCTACCATGGCATTTCAAATCATTCTGAATCATTCTTCGCATTTTAATCTCCAATCCTTCTTTGCACCTTTAATCTTTAATCATTCTTCGCATCTTTAATTGCTCTGATTGATGTTCATCTTGGATACTTTCTTTTGAATTTAGGTTCTTTTGGTTGCTTTTGACGTGTGTGTTGCTGGTTATATTTTTCTTCATAGCATCTTACTCCTCTTCATATTACCAGGTAGAGTGATAATTTATTCTCACTATTTCTAGGGTATGTGTTGTTATTTGTCAAGCTCTGATCTCTGTTGCAATCGTTGCTTTCATTGTTTTGAATTCTAATTGTTACTTTGTTTGTTGTGGTTGCTCTCTATCACAATTGTTGATTTGATTGCTTTGTTTCCTAATCTAACCGATATTTTATTGTGGTTGATTTCTATTACAATTGTTGCTTTGATTGTTTGGTAGCCTAACCTAACTGATACTTTGTTTTGGTTGATCTCCTTTTTTATGTAAGCAAGTTTCCTTCACATTTGCCAGTATATTGACCAACTCCAATTTTTTGTTATTCGTGTGGTTCATTTTCGTCTCAAATCCATTATTGCTTATTTTCTGTGGCGCTTTATTGTTTTGATCATTCTGGTTATTGTTACAGCTATTCTAGATTCTATGTTTTTTATCATGACTGAAACTTTGGGTGTTGTTTTGGAGTCCACCAAATGTTATCCATAATATTCATAGTTATGATACCGTTATCGACCGTTTCGATAGAGTTTTCCGGCCATCTTTGAAAATTATCTCAGGGTAATAATTGAAATTTATGCTTAGGGGGAGACCCAAACCAAACTTTATATGTCCGTCCATACACACTTTATGAACCAATAAGCCATGCTACTTTCTGTTAGAACAAGATTTGTTCTGATCAATATTCTATGTTTTGATGATAACATTATATATGAATTTTGTATAAGACAACGTGGTACTCTAATCCTTTGCATTTTCCATTTCAGGAAATATATAAAGAGTATGCACAAATCAGCGCTCAGAAGCTATGACTCAAAGATTCTGGATGACTACATCACAACATGCTCTGGCAAGACATCATAATATGGTCAAGCAGAATCAGAACATGGACTATGAAGCATCAGAAGAACATGAAGTCAAAAGCAGAAGCACTGAAGTTCTAAACGGTATCACGCTCAAGCTCTTCAAAGTCAGAAGATAAGAAGATGCTCTACACCAAGCTGTTTTGACTCTGATAATTCAAACATTGTATCTACAAATCAGAGTTCATAAGCAAGTACAAGATGACAGGCTACTAAGTCTAATATCTGACTGACAAAAGGAACGTTAGAAGCTACAAAAGGCAAAGTCAGTAAAAGCAGCAAAAGCATGGCTCGAGGTAGTTGACAAAAGTGTGAAACATTTAATGCAGTGTTGTACTATTCACGCAAAGCATTAAATGCTCTAAACAGTCATCTTCTCAAACGCCTATATATAGAAGTTCTGATGTGAAGCTAAAAAAAATAACACTTATGCAAAATACCAAAACGCTGTCAAATTCAAAGCTCACGAACTTCATCTTTAACCTCACAACTCTTGTAATATTTAGTGAGTGTTTAGCTTAGAACTTAAGAGAAATATCACTATTGTGATTATAGCTTGTTAAGAAGCATTTTAATACTCTTGTAAACATTTATTTTACATTTGTTAAAGTTCCTAGAGTGATCGGTTGATCAGTAGACTCTAGAAGACTTAGAGGTTATTTAAGTGGTGTATTCCTAAAGTGATCAACTTGTGATCAGTATACTCTAGAAGACTTAAAGGTGTTCTAAGTGGATAACCATTGTAATCAGATTGATTAGTGGATTAAATCCTCAGTTGAGGTAAATCACTCTAAGGGGGTGGACTGGAGTAGTTTCGTTAACAACGAACCAGGATAAAAATAATCGTGTTCATTGTTTTTATCTTAAGAGTTTTTCAATTCACACTTATTCAAACCCCCCCTTTCTAAGTGTTTTTCTATCCTTCAATTGGCATCAGAGCGGATGTTCTAGGTGCAAGCACTTAACCATGTTAGAAAAATATTCAGGGAGAAAAACACTAAGTCAATATGGTTGATCCATCAACAGCTACACCTGTTCCTACTGAACAATACAATGGAAATGGAAACAATGACTACACTAGACCACCAGTGTTTGATAGTTGAAACTTTGAATACTGAAAAGATAGACTCGAAAGTTACTTTCTTGGTCTAGATGGTGACTTATGAGATCTACTTGTGGATGGTTACAAACATCCTGTAAATGCTAGTGGGGCAAAGATGTCTAGGCAAGAAATGAGTGATGATCAAAAGAAACAATTAAAAAATCATCACAGGTCAAGGACTGATCTGCTGGATGCTATTTCTTATGCTTAATATGAGAAGCTATCAAACAGAGAAACTGCCCATGACATCTATGAATCATTTAAGATGACTCATGAAGGGAATGCCCAAGTCAAGGAGACAAAAGCTCTTGCTTTAATCCAGAAGTATGAAGCTTTCAAGATGGAGGAAGATGAAAACATTGAAGCAATGCTCTCAAGATTCCAGACTCTGACTGCTGGATTAAGAGTGCTTGACAAGGGATATACAAAAGCTGATCATGTCAAGAAAATCATCGGAAGCTTGCCCAGAAGATGGGGCCCAATGGTGACTGCATTCAAGATTGCTAAGAATCTAAATGAAGTCTCTCTTGAAGAGTTGATCAGTGCTCTGAGGAGTCATGAAATAGATCTGGATGCTAATGAACCTCAGAAGAAAGGTAAGTCAATTGCTTTAAAATCAAATAAAAAAAATGCACTAATGATTTTCAGGCTGAAGAAGAAGATTATGAAGAGTCAGAATCAGAAGAAGAAGAAGAAGAAGAAGATGATGATGAACTGTCCATGATCTCTAGAAGAGTAAATCAACTCTTGAAGAGTAAACAAAGGAAGGTCAAGAACTTCAGATGTTCTAAAAGGCCTGAAAGAGGAGAATCTTCTGGACACAGAAGATCTGACAAGAAGAAGGTGACCTGCTTTGAATGTAAAGAGCCATGACATTACAAGAACGAGTGCCAAAGCTTCAGAGGGAAAAGCCCAAGAATAAGTTCGAAAAGAAGAAAAGCTTGATGGCTACTTGGGATGAATCAGATTCTTCTAACCAAGAATCAGACTCTGAAGATGAGCAGGCTAACATTGCATTGATGGCCACCGTTGATGAATCAAAATCTACATCAGACTCAGATTCTGAAGAGGTGTTTTCTGAACTATCTAGAGAAGAGTTAGTTTCTAGTCTAACTGAACTTCTGGAACTCAAGGCTCAACTTAGTATCAAATACAAAAAGCTGAAGATGCTATTTGAATATGAAACTAACAAGCTTGAAGCAGAAAATTCTGAACTTAAGGAAAAAGTTTTTAAAATATCCAAAGATGTTGAATCATCTTCTAGTTCAGAAAAGTCTATTCCAAGCTTGAACAATATTCTCAAGGAATATGACTTGAGTTTTAGAAAGTTTTTATCTAGAGGCATTGGCAGAAGTCAGTTAGCCTCTATGATATACGCAGTCAGTGGAAACAAAAGAGTTGGCATAGAATATTAGGGTGAAACCCCGTACAAACTTGAATATGTTAATGAGATGAAAATCACATACAAACCTTTGTATGATCAATTCAAGTATGTCCACTCCCATAATATTAGACTCACATCACATGCTAAGAGTTTCCACATAACACACACCAAGAAGCATGTGACACATAATATAAAATATCATGTGACTCAGAATAGGGAATATCATGTTGTTCCTCCTATTAATTATAATGCTAAACCCAAGTTCAATCAGAACTTGAGGAGAACTAACCCAAAAGGACCCAAGAAAATGTGGGTACCTAAGGAAAAGATAATTCCTGTTGCATGTATCCTTGGCAGCAAAGAAGAAAAAGGAAAACATGTCATGGTACCTGGACTCTGGGTGCTCGCGGCACATGACGGGAAAAAGGTCTATGTTCCAAAACCTGGTGCTTAAATCTGCTGGAGAAGTTAAGTTTAGAGGGAATCAAAAGGGCAAAATCATTGGCTCTGGAACCATAAGTACCGGTAACTCTCCCTCTATAACTAATGTTCTGCTAGTAGATAGATTAGCTCATAACTTATTGTCCATAAGTCAATTAAGTGACAATGGTTATGACATAATCTTTAATCAAAAGTATTGTAAATCTATTACTTAGAAGGATGGCTCAATCCTATTTACAGGCAAGAGAAAGAATAACATTTATAAGATTGGTCTTCAAGATTTTAAGAATCAGAAGGTTACTTGCCTTATGTATGTTAGCGAAGAGCAGTGGGTTTGGCACAGAAGATTAGGTCATGCTAGTTTGAGAAAGATTTCTCAGATTAACAAACTTAATTTGGTCAGAGGTCTCCCTAATCAGAAATATAAATTAGAAGCTCTTTGTGAAGCATGTCAGAAAGGGAAGTTCTCAAAACCTACATTCAAGTCTAAGAATGTTGTCTCTTCCTCTAGGCCGCTAGAACTTCTGCACATTAATCTTTTTGGACCAGTCAAAACTGCATCAATCAGAGGGAAGAAATATGGATTAGTCATTGTAGACGACTATAGCCGATGGACGTGGGTAAAGTTCTTGAAACACAAGGATGAGTATCATACAGTGTTCTTTGATTTCTGCACTCAGATCCAATCTGAGAAAGAGTGTAAAATCATAAAGCTCAGAAGTGATCATGGTGGTGAATTTGAGAACAGATTCTTTGAAATTTATTTCAAAGAAAATGGTATTTCCCATGATTTCTCTTGTCCTAGAACTGCATAGCAAAATGGAGTTGTAGAACGAAAGAATAGGACTCTACAAGAAATGGCCAGAACCATGATCAATGAAACAAATATGGCTAAGCATTTATGGGCAGAAGCAATTAACATTGCATGTTATATTCAGAATAGAATCTCTATCAGTCCTATTCTCAATAAGACTTCTTATGAATTGTGGAAGAACAGAAAGCCCAACATTTCATATTTCCATCTATTTGGATGCGTATGTTATATTCTGAACGCTCAAAAGGCTATAGAGTATACAATATTGAAACATTGGTTTTTGAAGAATCAATCAATATCAGATTTAATGATAAGCTTGGTCTTGAAATGCCAAAGCAGTTTGAGAATTTTGAATATATAGAAATCTTTAACTCAGATCATGAAGAACCCATAAGCAAAGTTTCAGAAGATCAAGTTGCTGCTTCATTAGAGAATCTCAAATTTTCTGAAGAGCCTGTTAGAACAAGATTTGTTCTGATCAATATTCTTAGTTTTGATGATAACAAGGATATGAATTTTGTGTGAGATAATGTGGTACTCTAATACATTGCAATTTCCCTTTCAGGAAATATATAAAGAGTATGCACAAATCAGCGCTCAGAAGCTTTGTCTCAGAAGGTTCAGCATGCAGCATCAGAACATGGTCTGGCAAGACATCAGAAGATGGTCAAGGCAGAATCAGAACATGGGTCTATGAAAGCATCAGAAGAACTTGAGATCAGAAGCAGAAGCACTGAAGTTCTCATGGTATCACGCTCAGAAACACTTCAAGGTCAGAAGACAAGAAGATGCTATGCACCAAGCTGTTTGACTCTGATGATATTCAAACATTGTATACACAAACATCAGATCAGAAGAAAGTACAGGTGGCAGGCTACGCTGACTGACAAAAGGAACGTTGGAAGCTATTAAAGGCAACGTTAGTAGACACAGCGTGAACAAGGCTCGAGGTAGTTGACAAAAGCGTGAAACATTAAATGCAATGCTGTACGGAATACGCAAAGCATTAAATGCTCCCAACGGTCATCATCTCAAGTGCCTATAAATATGAAGTTCTGATGAGAAGCAAGGTTAACAAATCCTGAACGAACTTATTCTGAAAAACTTGCTGAAACGCTGTTCAACTCAAAGCTCAGAAACTTCATCTTCATCAAAGCTCACTACATTGCTGTTGTAATATATTAGTGAGATTAAGCTTAAACGTTAAGAGAAATATCACTGTTGTGATTATAGCTTTTCAGAAGCATTTGTAATACTCTTAGAATTGATTACATTAATTTATATGTAACTAGAGTGATCAAGTGTTGATCAGGATACTCTAGGAAGTCTTAGCTGGTGTCTAAGCAGTTGTAATTAGAGTGATCACGTGGTGGTCAGGATACTCTAAGAAAGTCTTAGCTTGTGTCTAAGCATTTGTTCCTAGAGTGATCAGGTTGTGATCAGGATACTCTAGAAGACTTAGTCGTGGGCTAAGTGGAAAACCATTGTAATCTGTTGCGATTAGTGGATTAAATCCTCAGGTGAGGTAAATCACTCCGTGGGGGTGGACTGGAGTAGTTTAGTTAACAACGAACCAGAATAAAAATAACTGTGCAAATTATTTTTATCGTTCAAGTTTTTAGACTACAATTATTCAAACCCCCCCTTTCTAAGTGTTTTTCTATCCTTCAATTGGCACCAGAGCGCCGGTTCTAAGGTGCAAGCACTTAACCGTGTTTAGAAAAGATTCAGGAAGAGAAAAACGCTTCAGTAAAAGATGGCTGGTGAAATTCCAACAGATCCACCTGCATCTACATCTTGCTCTGCTGAGCAATACAATGGTAACAATGGTTATACTAGACCACCAGTATTTGATGGTGAAAACTTTGAATACTGGAAAGATAAACTGGAAAGTTACTTTCTTGGTCTAGATGGTGAATTATGGGATCTTCTGATGGATGGTTACAAACATCCAGTGAAAGCCAGCGGCGTAAGGCTTACAAGGCAAGAAATGGATGATGATCAAAAGAAGCTTTTCAAGAATCATCATAAATGTAGGACTGTTTTGCTGAATGCTATCTCTCATGCTGAGTTTAGAGCTTTCATAGAGAAGCAGAATGAGCACAACAATGGGGTTCAAGAGATGCTGGCCAAGATCTTATCAAAGCTAGGGTCATATTAGATTGAGTCTTAGTTGTTTTGTTTTTGCTTTTGCTGCATCTGTTTTTGTGCATCTAGTCTTTCTTCTCTTCGTGTACTTCTGTACTTGTCTGTTTGAACTTCAATGGAAATCATCCTTTTCTTCCGTGTGTTTCTTTTTGTTTTTATCTGAATCTTTTATGTTTTTGATGATATGACAAAAAGGGGGAGAAATATGTGATAAATGATTTGATTTAATCAGTTGCTTTACTAACAGAACTTGCAAAGTTCTATGCTTTAAGTTGTGTTGTTGCAGGAATTGAAGATCAACATGAGAAGCAACAAGATGAATCAAGTTCTTGGATTCTTGAAGCAAGCTGAGTGCTATGAAGCTTCAGAATCAGAATCAGAAGCAAGAAGGAAGAATGTTCAGATATTCTGATGATAGAATATGATCTGAAACATTATGTCTATTTGTTCTGACACATTCTATATGGCTCTGATACATATTATGTGTTCTGAAACATATTCTATGTTTTGACTCATTCATGCTGACTTTTGTCGTTTAGTTTTGTTCTGTAACATTTCAGGATGTAGAGATGCTCTGATGATGCTCTGGTACATTCAACAATGTTCTGATACAATCTAGCATGAAGTGATGTAAGAAGAAATTCAAGCTCTGAAGCTGTCCCAATGGAAGCAAGAATCAGAAGCCGTGGATGTTCTGAAGATCTAAAGAAATTCAAGTTCTGAAGCTGTCCGATGGAAGCAGAAGTCAGAAGCTGGGAATGTTCTGAAGATCAAAGAAATTCAAGTTCTGAAGCTGTCCGATGGAAGCAGAAGTCAGAAGCTGTGAATGTTCTGAGGATCTAAAGAAATTCAATGTTCTGAAGCTGTCCTATGGAAGCAGAAATCAGAAGTCATGAATGTTCTGAAGATCAAGCACTGTGAACGTCTCTACTGAAATACTCAGGGAAGTCTTTTATTTATAAAATTCTTCTAGTATTAATTTCAGGGGGAGATTATTCATCTCAGGGGGAGATTGTTAATCTCAGGGGGAGACATATTTACATGCTTATGTTATAGCTGTGTAATTGTCTTTAGCCGTCTGCTCTTTCTGATCGCAAATTCCGATCATTTATATATGTTTTTGTCATCATCAAAAAGGGGGAGATTGTTAGAACAAGATTTGTTCTGATCAATATTCTCAGTTTTGATGATAACAAGGATATGAATTTTGTGTGAGATAATGTGGTACTCTAATACATTGCAATTTCCCTTTCAGGAAATATATAAAGAGTATGCACAAATCAGCGCTCAGAAGCTTTGTCTCAGAAGGTTCAGCATGCAACATCAGAACATGGTCTGGCAAGACATCAGAAGATGGTCAAGGCAGAATCAGAACATGGGTCTATGAAAGCATCAGAAGAACTTGAGATCAGAAGCAGAAGCACTAAAGTTCTCATGGTATCACGCTCAGAAGCACTTCAAGGTCAGAAGACAAGAAGATGCTATGCACCAAGCTGTTTGACTCTGATGATATTCAAACGTTGTATACACAAACATCAGATCAGAAGAAAGTACAGGTGGCAGGCTACGCTGACTGACAAAAGGAACGTTGGAAGCTATTAAAGGCAACATCAGTAGACACAGCGTGAACAAGGCTCGAGGTAGTTGACAAAAGCGTGAAACATTAAATGCAATGCTGTACGGAATACGCAAAGCATTAAATGCTCCCAACGATCATCTTCTTAGGTGCCTATAAATATGAAGTTCTGATGAGAAGCAAGGTTAACAAATCCTGAACGAACTTATTCTGAAAAACTTGCTGAAACGCTGTTCAACTCAAAGCTCAGAAACTTCATCTTCATCAAAGCTCACTACATTGCTGTTGTAATATATTAGTGAGATTAAGCTTAAACGTTAAGAAAAATATCACTGTTGTGATTATAGATTTTCAGAAGCATTTGTAATACTCTTAGAATTGATTACATTAATTTGTAACTAACTAGAGTGATCAAGTGTTGATCAGGATACTCTAGGAAGTCTTAGCTTGTGTCTAAGCAATTGTAATTAGAGTGATCACGTGGTGGTCAGGATACTCTAAGAAAGTCTTAGCTTGTGTCTAAGCATTTGTTCCTAGAGTGATCAGGTTGTGATCAGGATACTCTAGAAGACTTAGTCGTGGGCTAAGTGGAAAACCATTGTAATCTGTTGCGATTAGTGGATTAAATCCTCAGGTGAGGTAAATCACTCCGTGGGGGTGGACTGGAGTAGTTTAGTTAACAACGAACCAGGATAAAAATAACTGTGCAAATTGTTTTTATCGTTCAAGTTTTTAGACTACACTTATTCAAACCCCCCCTTTCTAAGTGTTTTTCTATCCTTCAGAGCCAACTATCAGAAGATCTTCTAGACTCAACTCTGCTCACTCAGAAGATGTTATCATTGGGAAGAAAGATGATCCCATCAGAACAAGATCATTCCTGAATAGCAATGCAGAATGTCAATTTGGTCTAGTATCTCTGATCGAGCCAACTTCTATTGATTAAGCTCTGGAGGATGTTGACTGGATAATTGCCATGCAAGAAGAACTAAATCTGTTTAAAAGGAATGATGTCTGGGATCTGGTTCCAAAACCAAAAGGATTTAACATCATTAGAACTAAGTGGGTATTCAGAAACAAGCTAATCGAAAAAGGAGATGTTGTAAGAAACAAAGCCAGACTGGTTGCTCAGGGCTATAGTCAGCAAAAAGGTATTGACTATACTGAAACCTTTGTACCAGTGGCCAGGTTAGAATCTATTCGCTTATTAATTTCTTTTGCCACTCAGAACAACATCACTCTATATCAGATGGATGTTAAGAGTGCCTTTTTAAATGGTTATATAGATGAAAAAGTATATGTCCATCAACCTCCTGGTTTTAAAGACTCTAAGTCTCTAGAACATGTTTTTAAACTAAAGAAGTCATTATACGGATTGAAGCAAACTCCTAGAGCTTGGTACGAAAGATTAAGTTCTTTCCTTTTGGATAATGGTTTCACTAGAGGAAAAGTGGACAAAACTATCTTCTGTAAAACCTTTAAAAAGGATATTTTAATTTTTCAAATATATGTTGATGATATTATCTTTGGAACATCTAATGCTACACTTGGAAAGGAGTTTGCTAACTCTATGCAGGTAGAATTTGAAATGAGCATCATGGGAGAACTCAAGTATTTCCTTGGGATTCAAATCTATCAAACTTCTGAAGGAACTTATGTTCATTAGACCAAGTATGTGAAAGAACTTCTGAAGAAGTTTAATCTTTCAAAAAGCAAAGAAGCAAAGACTCCTATGCATCCAACGTGTATATTAGGTAAGGATGAGGTAACTAAGAAGGTAGATCAGAAGCTCTACAGAGGTATGATTGGATCTCTTTTATATCTTACTGCTTCTAGACCTGATATTTTATTCAGTGTTTGTCTGTGTGCAAGATTCCAATCAGATCCTAGAGAATCTCACTTAACTGCTGTTAAGATAATTCTGAGGTATCTGAAAGGTACTACTAATGTTTGTTTAGTCTACAGAAGATTTGAAGAATACAACTTAGTAGGATATTGTGATGCTGATTACGCTGGAGATAGAGTTGAAAGAAAAAGTACTTATGGAAGTTGTCAGTTTCTTGGAAGTCATATGATCTCCTGGTACAACAAGCAAGCTACAATTGCTCTATCTACAACAGAAGCGGAATATGTTGCTACTGCTGGGTGTAGTACACAGATGCTCTGGATGAAGAGTCAGCTAGAAGATTATCAGATATATGAGAGTAAGATTCCTATCTTCTGTGATAATACTTCTGCTATTTGTTTATCTAAGAATCCAATCTTACATTCCAAAGCTAAACATATTGAGATTATACATCATTTCATTAGGGACTATGTTCAGAAGGGTGTTCTATCTTTAAACTTTGTTGATACAGACCATCAATGGGCTGATATCTTCATAAAACCCCTTGCTGAAGATAGGTTTAAGTTCATTCTGAAGAATATCAGTATGGATTTATGCCCAGAATGAAAAGATGAGAAGTTCTGATATATGAATTAGATTTGAAATGATCATTTATTTTCTTATAAGAAGTTCTGAAAATGTTGATCAATTAGATATTCTGATTATTTTATTACTAACGTTTCATATGTCTAAGTTGATTCATAATCTCTTTTAAAGCAAAACAGCTGTCACCAGCTATTCCAGATGATGAACATGTGTTCATTCTATTTGGACAAGCATGCGTGCAGTTGATGAGACGTCGCCCTAGGTAACTGTGCAAATCATTTCAAATATCACAATCTACCTTAACATCACTCAACATTTAATGCAAATTTATTCAAACTCTGTAATCTCCTTCATTCAGAGTCATATTGCATATTATTTCACATCCGTGCCTATATAAACGCGTCTTATATACATTTCATCTCTTTTCTCTCACCTTTGTTATCTCTCGTACATTTGTTTCTTCCTTGTCTCTCTTGCATTCATAAAACCTATTTACTAAACCCAGTAATCTCAGTAAGAATCCATGGCTTCTTCATCAAATGTTCAACGCAAGATCTCGTCTGCAAAACAAGTTCAACAAAAGAAATATCCAAGCTCTCCTTTGAAGTCTTGTTTGATTCTGTACGATGAACTGGAGGTTCTCTGTGGAACTATGATGGATTTTGAAAATCTCATGGCTCATGATTTGAAAATCAAAACTGTAATGTTAGTACAAGGATGGACAAACTACTTTGAACGTTTGGTTGGACCAGTTTATCCAAACTTGATTAAGGAATTCTGGACCCATGCCACTGTTACTTCAACTGCTATCGTCTCCTTTGTGTTAGGGCATTAGGTTGTTGTAACTGAAAAACTGTTAAAGAAACTATACAGTCTTGATGGTATAGGAGGAATCACTTGAGCTCTTCATGGAAGAACTGATTGGGATAAGGTTGACCGTGAATTGTTTTCTTCTGGAGTTTCCTCTCTATACACTACTGACTTGAAGCCTTCCTACAAAGTATGGGCTAAGATCATTATGGGATCTCTCTATCACAGAAGACCTTCAAGCTCTGCTACCTACGTCAATCAAGATCAGAAGTATGTTTTGTTCGGCATTGGAAAAGGCATGAGAGTAGATCTTTCTCACATTCTGTTTCAGCATCTGAAGACAAATGTTGAAGAATCAAGGGAAGAAGAACGCAAGAAGTATCCGTTTAAGAAGAATGATATTCCTTTTGGAAGAATGATTTCAAATATTCTGACAGAAAGTGGTTTGTTAGAGACCCTGAGAGCAGCGGGATCTTCTCACAATCTGTCTGCTACTCATGGAAGTATATTGAATGTTAATTCTCTAAAAAGAATGCAGTTGATTGAGAAGGTAACCACTTCTCCAAAAGTATTTCCATACATTCTGAAATCATGTGTTAGAACACAAACAACTGTTGATCCTGCTTGGATTTGTGGACGAACTCTTCCATCTTTGGATGAGTTGAGAAGAAAGGAAGAAGTAAGAGTTAAAAGGAAAGAAGAAGATGGTGTATGAGAAGAAGCGAAAGTCTGTTGGAGCTGAATCTGAGAGGCCTCACAAGAAGAAATCTTCAGGTGTGTTTATTTCTGAACCTGGTTTTGTACCTATTTTAAGTTCAAAATTTGTACCAACAGAAGTTCCCCCACTCTCTCAACCAGAAATACAACCACAAAAAGCCCCAGCCAAATCACCTCCAACCACCAAAGTTCTTACCCTCCTCCTTCACCCAAGACTCAAGGCACTATGCCTAATCTTGTTTCTGACCATCTTGTTTCTGAACCTATCCTAGAAATCTTACCCCTTCAAACCCTCTTTCCTCCTCACACCACTATATCCACTTCTCAACCTCCTCCTCACTCAAACTATTCCCCTGTTGCCTCCCCTGTTCCCAACAATACCACCGCATCAGAATCTCCAAATTCTGATTCTTTACAAGGACTCTTTCGTGCCTGCAACTTTACTCCTAAACCTCGTTCTGACCCCGCTTTTGTTGTCTTGGATTCTGAGGATGAAGCATAATCATTTCTTTCTCTTGATAGAGAACCTGAACCCTACTTCATTTTGAACCCAGATTCCTCAACCACCAAATTCAAAACCCCCAACCCTGAACTTTTTGTTGGTGTTAGTTTTGAATTTTTGAAGCTTAAGGTACAAACAGGATTAGAAGCATTGAAGGTTTCACATAATGCCAGGACGGATTATGTTGCTACTTGGAGTCTCTTCAGAGCTTTTAGAAGAGAGCTTAATTCTGATCTTCTGAAGCTTCAAAAGGCTTGTGAAGCTGAAGCTCCTGGTCCTTGTTGAATTCTAAGGGATTTTGAAGACATCTACTTCTTTCCCATCAGAAACTGGATATCTCTTGAAGAGAAGGAATATTCTGATGAGCTTGAAGAAGTGCATCCTCTTGCTATGGTTGTGTGGAAGCCTCAGTACAACGTTCTAACTGGATACTTTCACTATATATTCAACTGGCTTATGGAGAATCCCTCTGTTAATGCACCAAATATGGTATATCCAATTGTGTAATACCCATCAGAACCGGTTGCTCCAACACCTCCACCGAATTTGGCTGACATCCTTCTGGCTCTTAAAACTCCAGATTCTGAAATCCCTGCTCCTGTGTATGCTGAAGTTGCTTCTGAATCAGAAGCTGATGTTGAGAATCAAGATGCTGAGAATCATCCTGCTGAGAAATCTGATTCTAAGGAAAATCAAGATGATGTTCTCATGGTTGAAGCAAGTGCTGAGATTCCTCGTGTCATGGATAATAGCTTTGATGCTTCTTCTGCTGGACCTCTACATCCGTGTTGATGAACACTATGAAGGCTCTTCAACATAATCAAGCTGACTTGGCTACTCGTCTAGACAAGCATGAGGATACGCATGAAGAATTCAGATCCTTCATGAAGACTCAGAATCAGGACACTACTGAGATTAAAACCCTTCTGGCCATGTTAGCTAATAGGCTTGGCCCGTTGTAGTCTGTTTTTGGTCTTAGTTATTTTCTTTGTTCTTGCATCTGTTTTGTCTTGCATCTGTTTCATCTTTTGTACTTCCGATATTTTGTTAATCAATGAAATATTATCTTCTTCACTCTATGTCTTTTTTCGTCTGAATCTTTATGCTTTTTGATGTTATGACAAAAAGGGGGAGAAACATGATAATTTATTTGGTTTATTATATCAGTTGCTGGGATTAAGTCTCAACATTTCTAACATTATTTGCAAGTTCTATGTTTTTGATAGTTTTTGCAGGATTGAAGATATTCTGAAAAAGCTCTACATGAGAAGCAAATACATGAGGAAAAGAAATTCTATAAAGAAGCTTGTTCTGAAAGTTTTGAAGCAAGCTTAGTGCTGTAAAGCTTCAAGATCAGAAGCAAGAAGAAAGCTAGGATTTTTTCAAATAAAGTTCTGTTACTTTCAACAATGCTCTGATTCTTTCAAAGATGTTCTGATACATTCAACACGCTCTTATACATCTTATCACAAAGAGAAATTCAAAGCTCTGAAGTTGTCCTATGGAAGTAAGAAGCAGAAGCTCTGAATATTTTGAAGTTCTATGCTAAGTGAAAGTCTCGACTGAAATGAAAAATACTCATGGAAGTCTTTTATTTAAAAATTTCTTCTAGTATTAAATTCATGGGGGGAGATTGTTAATCTTAGGGGGAGACATATTAACACACTCTGATTATATGCTTATGCTATATCTGTGTAATTGTCTTTAGTCATCTGATATTCTGATTGCAAATTCATATCAAATATATATGTTTTTGTCATCATGAAAAAGGGGGAGATTGTTAGAACAAGATTTGTTCTGATCAATATTCTATGTTTTGATGATAACATTATATATGAATTTTGTATAAGATAATGTGGTACTGTAATCCTTCGCATTTTCCATTTCAGGAAATATATATAGAGTATCTACCAAGCTGTTTTGACTCTGATAATTCAAACGTTGTATCTACAAATTTGAGTTCAGAAGCAAGTACAAGATGACAGACTATTAAGTCTAATCTCTGGCTGACAAAAGGAACGTTAGAAGCTACAAAAGGCAAAGTCAATAAAAGCAGCAAAAGCATGGCTCGAGGTAGTTGACAAAAGTGTGAAACATTAAATGCAGCGTTGTACTATTCACGCAAAGCATTAAATGCTCCCAACGGTCATCTTCTCAAACGCCTATATATAGAAGTTCTGATGTGAAGCTAAAAAAACAACACTTGCGCAAAATACCAAAACGCTGTCAAATTCAAAGCTAACGAACTTCATCTTTAACCTCACAAATCTTGTAATATTTAGTAAGTGTTAAGCTTAGAACTTAAGAGAAATACCACTGTTGTTATTATAGCTTGATAAGAAGCATTTCAATACTCTTGTAAACATTTATTTTACATTGATTGTAAAAGGTTCCTAGAGTGATCGGTTGATCAGTAGACTCTAGAAGACTTAGAGGTTATCTAAGTGGTGTATTCCTAGAGTGATAAAGTTATGATCAATATACTCTAGAAGACTTAGAGGTGTTCTAAGTGGATAATCATTGTAATCAGATTGATTAGTGGATTAAATCCTCAGTTGAGGTAAATCACTCTAAGGGGGTGGACTGGAGTAGTTTCGTTAACAACGAACCAGGATAAAAATAATCGTGTTCATTGTTTTTATCTTAAGAGTTTTTCACTTCTACACAATTTATTGCAATTAACTTTTTAACTTTCTTTTCATTTGAAATCATAAATTAAGTGAGACTAAGATGGAAAGGTTCGTGGATATTGATACAAATCTGGGGAAAGAATTAATGTGAGGAATTTACATCCATGGATATTGGGCATTTCGATACAAGTTAGTCGATCACCTTTCTCGAACAAAAGGCTTATGATACCATGATGGGGGGAGTTTATAGTAGGAGCTCCCCCTCAAGTGTGAGTCCACAATGCTCTCCCTCACGCTTGTACCGCCGTTATCTCTTCTTTGGCATTTCGATACAAGTTATTCGGTCCCTTTAATGTGACGAATTTACATCCATGGATATTGGGCATTTTGGAGTATTGATACAAAGTTGAAGAACAAGCACATTTGTAGGAGACACGCCACTTGGCCTCCTAAAACCTTAAAGTGATAGGTGAGTGGGTTCTCCCACTTATTGTTGGCTGGAGATTTCGTTTGAAGAAAATATTCTTTGAAGGATTAGAGTTCAAAGAAGAATGGTTACTGATGACCATTTCGAGAAATAAATGGCTACTGATGGCCATGTTCGAGGATGTTGTTTAAGTTGAAGTAAAGATAATAAGTATTGGAGCTGGTTCGAAGTAAATTGTCTTTAAGACTTAAGCGTTTTTGCGAAATACGAAGGGTACTGAAGCTTAGCGTGTTTTCGTAGCATTCTTAGTGTTGATCACGTTGCCACGTATCGAAGGAGAATTCAGGCGGGAGGATTTGAATTTCAAAATAATCTGTGTAACCGAATAAAGACAGATGGCGCCCCAGGGATTCGAAGCATATGCATGTGAGCAACGTGGCATCTTATTAATGTAGGACCGTTAGGGTCGAAATTAGTATAAATAAGGGTCTTAATGTTAGGATTTTGTGCGTTCATTTTGTACAAATCACTCACAAATTACTTCGAAGCCTTTACTTCGAAGCCTTCACTCACAAATAAGGGTCTTAATGTTAGTATTTTTCCATCTTTCTTTACATTTCAGTTATTTACATTCTTGTAACTTTGTCTTTCGTTTAACTTTACTTCGAAGCCTTTACTTTCTGTAATTTACATTCTTGTACTTGAAGTTTCTTGCAAGTTTATCCTTATTCTATGTTTTGCCAGAGTTATATTTACGTGTATAACAAGGTAATTGTCAATATTTATACTTCATTTATTTATTATTTCGAAAGACAAGTAACCAACAAATATGATCCAATTTATCACAAATGACAAACTTTTTGACTATGTCCTAGGATCAATCTAGTCGATCCTGTGAGTAACCAAAGTATATTTTATAGTTTGGAGGACTAGCGGTTATTTACCAGAAATCACCGTAAACAAATTGGCAAGCCAAGTGGGACAATGTCAAACAGATTGTTGTTAATTGGTTGTTTTGTTTTGTCTAGAACATATCAAGACCTTGTATGAACCTTAGGAACGGTAAACTAACCAACAGTAAGCCACCGATTCCAAAACAAAGGTAGAACAAGAAAATGGTCAATTCAACCAGTGGAGGGGGGGCATCAAGATACCCCACAAGGGTCAGGAACATTAGCAACAAATACTACGCATGTTTCGACTTCTACATCAGGAGCGCAAGAGGTTCCAACATCAACAGGGTCTGCGACCATAGTTACTTCACAGGTTGCTCCCGAAAATACTTCAGCTCCTTCGGGGACAATCCCAGTCTCTAGTTCGACCTCTATGCCACTCACTACGAGCACAAATGAGATACCTCCTTTCTTGACAAGTCAGGTATATACCCCAAGGCCAACTTCATCCGCTTTCGAAGGTTGGAGGCCTGGAAATCCTTATGGAATGCCATATTCATACATGACAGGATTGCAAGGGGCAGGGCCTACATATACTGCTCCTAATGCCACTATATTTTCGCCTAATACGGGTTCGATAGGCTGAAGTGCTCAAAATACAGACCCATCTAGCCAATTCCCTCTCTTAACTACTAATAGTCAAGCAGCATTTAGACAAGAAATGGACGGAAGTAACCATGATATGCTAGGTGTTCTTACCAGAGAAATAGGGTCACTCTTTACCCCATTGGTTGCAAACATGACCAGGACTAACCAAGACAATGTAGAAATCTTCCAAAAAATATCATCTCGAATGAATCGAATGGCAGATTTCATGGGAGTTCCACGGATTAGGCGAAGAAATAACCAACCCCCATATCGAGAGGGTGATCCAATCATAGAACGTATTCAGGATGCGGTCCCTCCGCCTAGGATAACAACAGCTGATATAACTCCTCCGCCTAGGACAGAACACTAGCTGATAGATCTAGAGAATCCGAATCGAACGACCTATCTTGGCCAACAAGAGACTGCCGAGGAAAGACCCAGTATGAGGGTAGTTGGTAGGAACGAACATCCAGACGAAGTAGTCCAAAGGGTTAGGAGAGAAAATATGGCAACGGAGAATAACTTAACTGCCATGATAGAGAGGATTATGGCCAATAATGGCCTTAACACTAGACTTCGACGTCCAAATTACACATCCCCTATAGAAAAATTTATCATGCAAATATAATTACAAAGAGGTACCAAGGTACCCAAATTCACGAAGTTTTCAGGGGACACTAGTGAATCAACGGTGGAACACATAGCCAGATATCTGACGGAAGCCGGTGATTTAGCAGGCAATGAAGATTTGAGAATTAAATATTTCCCTAGTTCGCTAATGAAAAATGCTTTTACTTGGTTTACCACCTTACCCCCAAATTCCATAGATTCATGGGCACACTTGGAGAAATTCTTCCATGAACAATTTTACATGGGTCAGACCAAGATAAGCTTGAAAGAATTGGCTAGCATCAAGAGGAAATTCAAAGAACCTATAGATGATTATTTGAACATGTTTCGTTTGTTAAAGTCAAGATGCTTCACAGTTGTCCCAGAACATGAATTAGTCGAGATGGCTGCGGGCGGTCTAGACTATTCAATCAAAAATAAACTGGATACCCAATACTTAAGGGATATGGCCCAATTGGCAGATAGGGTTCGACAAGTCGAACGACTAAAAGCAGAAAAGGCCAGAGCAAATAAAAGTTACAAGAAGGGGAGGGTGGCGTACGTTGAAGCTGAAGACGCTGAGGGCAAACCATTCGAGGATTCATACAATGTTGAAGAGGTTGAAATAGACCTAGCCGAATTAAAAGAGGCACCACCTTATTCTTGCAAGTTGCTCACCCCTTCGAATGGAAAAAATCCAGTCGAGAATGATAAAAGCGATAGATTTCCAAAGAGAACTTATACTTTCGACGTCACTAAATGTGACGAAATATTCGATTTGCTAGTAAAAGATGGCCAGATGATAGTGCCTCCTAATTCCAAAGTTCCTCCATTAGAACAGCGGAAGAAACAAGGCTTTTGTAAATATCATGGTTTTTTAGGCCATAAAACTTCACAATGTTTTCTTTTCAGGGACCTAATTCAGAGTGCTATCAAGGATGGACGTCTGAAATTCGCTGATAAGACAAAGAATAATATGAATGTTGACGCATATCCTTTGAATGTTGCTGACACTAACTTGTGTGAACCATTCGATGTCAACATGGTGGAGGTGTCTGAAACTGATGTTGCTGAATTGGAATTAATTTCATCTGGAAAGTAGGCTACTAAGAGCCTAAACGACAGTACAACCTTCAATACTGATGTTGAAGAATATGCCGAGATCGAAATCAATGAAGATGTGGAGGAGAAAACCAGCGAGGCCAGTGAAGACCTCAGGGTGAAACTCCAACAGATAAAGCTCTCTGAAGCTCCCCCGGCGGTTGTCAATATGGTGAATGTTAGACCACCTTTATCTGAAATAGAGGAGTTGGAGAAGTGTTTGATGAGAGAACAGGGAAACATCAATGTGGTGAAGCTCCCACATAAAGTTGAAAATTTGAAAGATTATCTCTGGAGATGCCACGAGAGGAATTCTGGTCGAATGCCAATGTGCCTAAGATGCTCGATCATGCTGAATCGAAGGGTCCAAGCTAACTATGAGAGGGCCCAACGAGAAAGGATGGAACAACCTTGGAGAGGAGGACACCTATTGCTGAAGGTGTATCCTAGGCCCGAAGAAACCCTGGTGGGTGTCCTAGTCAGGTACCACAAGGAAAACACAGAAATTATTTTGTGTCCCAGATGTGGGGCAGTCTATGATAACCTTATGGCACAATCATTCGAAAGAACGCTATTCACTTCAGGTAGCAAATCTCAGGGACTCCATCCCAACTTGTATGTGTTCGACAATCGAACACCATCAAGAAGACCTCATAGTCCTCATCCTAAAGCTCGAAGAGTGACATTCAAGCTTCCTGCAAATATACCCGTGGATAGATGGACACAAGCAGGTGCAAGAAACAACAATTGGCGAAGTTGGGACCAGGGAGGAAGAACTGCAATGGCTTATAGGAAGCAATTCCAAACCTCAAATCGAGAGATGTACAGGTTGGAGAACTACAAGGGAAAGCATCCTATGTCCAGGTCCCAGTGGAGAAGGCACCAAAGGATGAAGAAAGCTCAGAAGGAATATAAGACAAAAGAGGTTAGAGAGTCTAGCAGTACCAAAGTCCCAATGCAAGGGGCACGATCAAGCAAACCTCCCTTAGAGCGCAAGCTGTTCAGTTCTGAGAATGAGAAAGAAGAGGAAAAGATGCACTCCAGTCCTTGGAAAGAAGATGACAGAATGACTAATGACTTTGACTCTGATTGTGTGTCATCTATAAACTTCAATTGCAACGTTGTATCAGTGCTTCCTGATGAATTCAACCAGGAAACATAGGCGGAAGATTGCGAGGAGGATGATGCAGAAAACAAAGATTGCTTCGCCTGGGACTACGATGAGATGCCTGGTTTAGGGAGAGACTTGGTCGAATTAAAGCTGCCTATAAAGGAAGGGAAGAAGCCCATCAAGAAAACTCCTAGGAGGTTCATACCAGAGATTCTCTCGAAGATCAAAATAGAGGTCGAAAGGCTTCTCCGCTGCAAATTCATCAGAACTACAAGGTATGTCAAACGGATTTCTAATATTGTGCCTGTTATTAAAAAGAATGGTTCATTGAGGGTATGTATAGATTTTCGTGATCTAAATGCAACAACCCCTAAAGATGAATATCCCATGCCTGTGGCAGAAATGCTAGTAGATTCAGCCGCAGGCTTCGAGTACCTAAGTATGTTGGATGGATATTCTGGGTACAACCAGATTTTCATTGCAGAAGACGATGTGTCGAAAACAGCCTTTCATTGTCCAGGGGCAATAGGCGCCTATGAATGGGTTGTGATGCCTTTTGGTTTGAAAAACACTAGGGCAACCTATCAAAGAGCCATGAATTCTATATTCCATGATTTTATAGAGACATTCATGCAAGTATACGTAGATGACATCGTTATAAAATCTGTTTCAGATTGCAGTCATCTTGATCATCTGAGTCAATCATTCGAAAGAATGAGAAAACATGGCTTAAAGATGAATCCCCTTAAATGTGCTTTCTTTGTGCAGGCTGGAGATTTCCTGGGCTTCGTAGTCCACAAAAAGGGAATAGAAATTAACCAGAACAAAACAAAGGCTATTATGGAAACAAAGCCTCCATCCACGAAGAAAGAATTGCAATCGTTATTGGGAAAGATAAACTTCTTGAGAAGGTTTATCTCTAACTTGAGTGGACGCACGCAAGCTTTTTCCCCTTACTTCGACTGAAGCAAGGGAAGTTCGAATGGCATGCTGAGCATCAAGAAGCTTTTGAGAAAATCAAGCAATATCTGATGCATCCACCAATGTTGTCTCACCCAAACGGGAAGAAGCACATGCGCCTGTATATTTCAGCTTCAGATAATACAATAGGTAGCATGCTAGTGCAAGAAGATGACAATGCCATCAAAAGAGCCATTTATTACTTAAGTAGAGTACTCAATGATGCATAGACTAGGTATAGCGCCATAGAAAAACTCTGCCTTTGTTTATATTTCTCTTGTATTAAACTCAAGTATTATATAAATCCAGTTGATGTTTACATTTCATCTCATTTTGATGTCATTAAACATATGCTATCTAAACCAATATTACACAGCCGAATTGGCAAATGGGCTTTGGCCCTTACTGAGTACTCTCTAATCTTTCAACCCCTTAAGGCAATGAAAGGACAAATCGTCTCAGATTTCATTGTTGACCATTCAGTGATTGAAAATCCTCAGCAATATGTAGATTTGAAGCCTTGGAAGTTATACTTCGATGGTTCAACGCATAAAGAAGGAAGTGGCGTTGGGATATTAATAATTTCTCCTGATGGAATTCCAACAAAGCTCAAGTATAAGTTTGAAGACCCCTTATGCTCCAATAACGAAGCTGAGTACGAAGCACTGATTGCTGGACTTGAAGCTTTGTTAGAATTGGGGGCAACTAGAGTCGAAATTAAAGGAGACTCGGAATTAGTAATTAAGCAAATGACGAAATAATACAAATGTATCAAAGAAAATTTGATCATGTATTTTGTCATAGCAAATAGGCTGCTTAAAAAATTCGAGTATGTGGAGTTGAAGCACGTCTCAAGGGTAAACAATCAGGAAGCAAATGATTTGGCACAATTAGCCTCAGGATATATAGTATCGAAGGAGAAACTAGAAGAGCTGATCAATGTAAGAGGTAAAGCAATGGCCACAAAACTTTCTCCAAGTGATCTGGAAAACTCACAATTGGGTTTTGCCAACAAAGAGGAATTTGAAGTTCTAAACATAGACTCCCTGGCAGATACGGATTGGAGAAGTTCAATTGTAAATTACTTGAAAGATCCTTCGACAGATACAGATAGAAAGGTGAAGTATAGAGTCTTATCGTACTTCTTGATGGGAAACGAATTGTTTAAGAAAACCCCTGAGGGAGTTTTACTAAAACGTCTAGGCGAAGCTGAAGCATACTTGGCACTTTCGAATGTGCATAGTGGGGCATGTGGTGCTCACCAAGCAGGGCACAAAATGAAATGGCTTTTATTCTGCTATGGAATGTATTGGCCTTCTATGTTAAAAGACTGTATAGAGTTTGCAAAAGGGTGTCAAGAATGTCAAGAACACGCAAGTATTCAACATGCTCCTGTGAATGAATTAAGTTCAATAGTGAAACCATGGCCTTTCAGAGGTTGGGCATTAGACTCAATAGGAGAAGTTCGCCCTACATCCTCAAAAGGTCAAAGATATATTTTAGTAGGAATATACTACTCTAGAAAATGGGTCGAGGCAATACCACTAGCTAATATGGATAAAGAGGTCGTGATTGAGTTCATTCAAAGACACATTTTGTATAGATTTGGAATCCTAGAAAGCATAACCACAGATCAAGGATCAGTTTTTACTGGTCGAAAGATGCAGGAATTTGCAAAAGAAATGGTGTTCAAGTTATTTACTTCTACACCTTACTATTCTCAAGCAAATGGACAGGTCGAAGCATCCAATAAAGTAATAATTGGTCTTATCAAGAATCATGTAGGGAAGAATCCAAAAAATTGGCACAAAACTTTGGACCAGGCACTTTGGGCTTGTCTGTAACACCCTTCTAATACCCCGCATAAATAATAAACAATAATCAGAGTAAACATGAAAAAGGGCATTACAACTTCCAAATAATTAAACAATAATACTCATGTCATGCCATAAAAGAGAACGTCAACCAAATTTATTCAGATCATCATGTTTAACACAGCGGAATTATCTTTAACATCTGAATAACAAACAGCCAAGTCACAGACTTAAAACACCAACATAAGAAATCCACCCAAAATAAAAAGAGTTTAACAAGTAACTCTAAACGACGCCCCCAGTGTTACACGATCAGAGCATGACACGGACCCAACTGACTCTAACGAACTACTTGACGAGCTAATCCTCACCAAGTACGAGAGCTACTCCTCAATCTGAAAAATAACAACAGTAAGGGTGAGTCTCATTCACATTTAACTAATGTTATAAGATATAGATAATAAAATATCATTTCACATGCCATTCACCCAATCACAGTTATGATCAGATTCAAACCATACAATCAGTAAGCAAACAACCAAATTAACACATATTATAACATTGGACAATCTTCCATTCATGCTATAATAGCAAAATAGCCTAATGCAATGCAACTACATGCATGTGGTACCAAAATCTGGGATAACCCAACTCACCGACCCACCATCGTCAAGGATACGGTAACACCCACTCACTAATTCCACACAATGGGAATTAGCTACCACTGATCCACCATCGTCAAGGACCAACCACATAATGATTATGAATGCATGCATCAACCATAACATGCTCATCACCCACATAAATTGATCAATGTCATAATCATCAATAAAACACATATTTCATACCAACAATACATGTATAATAAACACCAGTTATAACCACAACATCATACATGTAAAATATTCATTAGTGTACCTATAAGCATAACCCACCACAACCAAATAATATCGGTGTTTTAAAAATAATTCAAGCCACAACTCAAAACACCATTTGAGTATATAAATTATTTGATTAGCTTCACTGTACTCGAAACGGCACCAAAATCCAGTTTACGGTTTAAAAGTTACACATTTTTAAACTTTTCAAAACGGCCTATCGCCAACAGCACGCGGCGCCACACACAGTTCGCGGCGCAGAACGAATAGGAACTACGCCTTCGCGGCGCAAACAAGGGTTCGCGGCGCGGAATGAGAAGGAACTACGCCTTCGCGGCGCAAACGAAGGTTCGCGGCGCGTACTGAACACAACACAACTTCCTGGCTTTTTGCCAAGCAGTTTGCGGCGCCAACTCCTGGACGCGGCACCAACTGGCGATTTCCAGAACTCCGAATCGCAGAAAACAGCCTGCGATTTCGTCCCTTTTTCACCGAATCACTACCAAACCAATCTCATTCCAACCAGATTTGCATACAGTGAAACAAACACATATTATAACACATTTATAATAGATTCAACCATCCAATTAACACCAATACATGATCAATACAATCATTATAAATCGATTCTCCCAAAACCTAACACTTCTATAACCTAAGCACAACCCAATTGATACGAATAACACGATCAAATTCTATCATACTACCTATCCCATAATAGAAGATAAACGGAAGAGTCCCCCCTTACCTGAAGGTTGATTCTTCGCTCTTCCTCGTGTCGCACTTCTCCGCTCCTCTTCTCTTTTCACGTTCAGACTCTTCTATTCTCCTTAGTTCTATTCCTCTTTCCCACAATTCCTCTATTTTGTGGAAAATAAAATAAAACTATTTTAATTAGTAATAGGGCCTACCAATACACCCCCCTCTTTATTAAAAGCGACACTGGCCCATTAGTCTCATTATTCCCATTTTTTCTCAGTTAACTCAAATAATTCTAATATTTAATCCAAAAATTAATTAAATTAAATAAAGAATTTCATGGGGTGTTACAACTCTCCCCCACTAGAAAAGTTTTCGTCCTCGAAAACATACCTTAGGCAAAGAGTTCCGGGTAGGAGTCCTTTATCTGGCTCTCCAATTCCCACGTAACATTTCCACCGGCTGGTCCTCCCCACGCTACTCTGACTAATGCTATCTCCTTGCCACGCAATCGTTTCACCTTCCGATCCTCAATCCTCATAGGCAAGGTTTCAACTGTCAGATTATCCTTTACCTGTACATCATCGACTTGGATCACATGAGATGGATCAGCAATGTATTTCCTCAACTGCGATACATGGAACACATCATGCAGATTCGCAAGTGTCGGTGGCAACCCAATACGATACGCCACCTCTCCAACCCTCTCCGTAATTTGAAACGGACCAATAAAACGCGGAGTCAACTTCCTTGACTTCAGTGCTCTACCAACACCAGTTGTAGGAGTCACCCTCAAGAACACATGATCTCCTTCTTGAAATTCAAGTGTCCTTCTTCTTTTATCATGATAACTCTTCTGACGACTCTGAGAAGTCTTCATCTTCTCCTGAATCATCTTAATCCTTTCTGTTGTCTCCTGAACAATTTCCGGCCCAATCACAGCACCTTCGCCAGATTCGTACCAACATAAAGGCGTTCTACACCTCCGACCATACAAAGCTTCAAACAGAGCCATACCAATACTCGAGTGAAAACTATTATTGTAAGTAAATTCGATCAAGGGTAGATAACTATCCCAAGCACCGCCCTTTTCCAACACACAAGCACACAACAAATCTTCTAGTGATTGAATAGTTCTTTCTGTCTGTCCATCCGTCTATGGATGATAAGCAGAACTCAATCTCAGCTTAGTACCCAAAGCCTTCTGCAAACCTTCCCAGAATCTGGATGTAAACCTTGGATCTCTATCTGACACGATACTCGAAGGAATACCATGTAAACTCACTATCTTCTCAATATACAATTGAGCCAGCTTCTCCATTGGGTAATCCATTCTCATTGGTATAAAGTGAGCAGACTTTGTCAACCTGTCCACAATAACCCAAATAGCTTCACAATTTTTCACCGTCCTCGGCAAACCTGAAACAAAATCCATAGATATACTATCCCACTTCCATTCCGGAATAAATAACGGTTGCATAGCTCCATACGGTTTCTGATGCTCAATCTTCGACTTCTAGCAAGTCAAACAAGCATATACAAATTCAACTATTTCCTTTTTCATTCCAGGACACCAAAACAGCATCTTTAGGTCATGATACATCTTGGTAGCACCAGGATGAATACTCAATCCGTTACGATGTCCTTCTTCAAGAATACTCTTCCTCAATTCGGCAATGTCAGGAACACAAACACGATTACCAAACCTCATTATACCATTCTCGTCGATTCTGAATTCACCTCCTTTATCTTGGTTAATCAGAGTCAACTTATCAACCAACTCTACATCAGTCTTCTGACCCTCTCGGATTTCCTCAAGAATACCACTAGTCAGCTTCAGCATACCTAATTTAACACTGGTAGGAGTGTCTTCACATACTAAACTCAAATCTCGGAATTGCTCAATTAAATCCAATTCTCTCACCATAAGCATAGACATATGCAGAGACTTCCTACTCAATGCATCGGCAACAACATTTGCTTTACCCGGATGATAATTCAGTTCAAAATCATAATCCTTGAGAAATTCTAACCATCTTCTTTGTCTCATATTCAGCTCTTTTTGGTCAAAGAGATACTTCAAACTCTTGTGATCACTAAATACTTCAAACCTAAAACCATATAGGTAATGCCTCCACAATTTCAACACAAATACCACTGCTTCCAACTCTAAGTCATGAGTCGGATAGTTTCTCTCATGCACTTTGAGTTGTCTCGACGCATAAGCGACTACCTATTGATTCTGCATTAGTACACCTCCTAATCCCGACAACGAAGCGTCACAATAAACAACAAAAGATTCCGCCGGATTCGGCAAAATCAAGATCGACGCACTAGTCAACCTCTTCTTCAACTCTTGGAATCCTTCTTCACATTTCGAATCCCAGACGAAAGCTTGACCCTTCCTAGTCAACTTAGTTAACGGCAACGCTAACTTTGAAAAACCTTCAATGAACTTTCTATAGTAACCCGCAAGACCAAGGAAACTACGGATTTCGGAAACTGACTTCGGAGCTTCCCACTGAGACACTGCTTCTACTTTCGTTGGGTCAACGGCAATACCATCCTTGGAAATTACATGCCCAAGAAAGCTCACTTCATTTAACCAGAACTCACACTTTGACAGTTTTGCATAAAGTTTCTTTTCCTTTAATAGTTCCAATACCACTCTAAGATGATCCGCATGCTCTTCTTCATTCTTAGAATATATTAAAATATCATCAATAAATACTACTACAAACTGATCCAGATAAGGATGGAAGATCCTATTCATATACTCCATGAAAACCCCCGGCGCATTGGTTACTCCAAATGGCATCACTGTATATTCGTAATGACCATACCTCGTTCTAAATGCCGTCTTCTGAATGTCGTCCGTCTTCACCCGAATCTGATGATATCCCGACCTCAAGTCAATTTTGCTGAACACACACGCTCCAACCAGTTGATCCATCAAATCATCAATCCTCGGCAAGGGATACCGATTCTTGATAGTAACCTTGTTCAGTTGTCTGTAATCCACACACAACCTCATTGATCCTTCTTTCTTCTTCACTAGTAACACCGGTGCACCCCACGGTGAGACACTGGGACGAATAAATTTCTTCTCAAGTAACTCTTCCAATTGACTCTTCAACTCTGTCAATTCCGATGCCGACATACGATAAAGTGCCATCGACACAGGACTAGTTCCAGGAATTAATTCAATAGCAAAATCCACCTCCCTCTCTGGCGGTAATTCTCTTACGTCTTCTGGGAAAACTTCCGGAAATTCACATACTACCGGTAAGTCACTACTCACCGCTTTCTTTTTCACTTCCATGGACGCAATCAACATAAACACGGCAGCCCCGTCCTTCATTGCTTTATCCACTTGTCTAGCCGTCAACTCTAAGTCCCCAACAATGATATCTTCAGGAAAAATAACCGTTTTCGTGAAACAGTTGATATGAACCCGGTTAAATTGCAACCAATTCATGCCCAGGATAATGTCCAGTTGTTCCAACAGAAGGCACACTAAGTCCACTCCGAATTCTCTACCAAAAATATCAATTGGACAGTTCTTTCATACCCCAAAATTTGCCCTCCTACAGTCAATCAAAGGTTCCTCATTTCATCTCCAATAACTCAAGGCTCAAGGGTTCTTCTCAAGCAACAGTCTCCTAATCGAGAGTCTCAAGATTAGGGTTTTCATTTTATCAAAGGATTAGGAATATTCAAGGCCTCAAATGGATCTCAAGGTCTCTCAAATGTCCAAGAACACCTCCATATGAAGGATTTATAGCTTGTACAAGTTGGGCGATTTTGAGAGATTACATCTAATACAAAGTGGAAATTTTTGATATTTTGAATTCTTAGGCCTATTTTTTGGATCTAAAACATATCCACAAATAATGTTAGTACCTAAAGATCTATTGTTTTAGTTTTAATACATTTATTTTATTTATTTGAATTTATTCATTTAAATATTAAATAAATTAAGTAAAACATAAAATAATTAGATTAAGTCAAGGACTAATTTTCCAATCAAGTTTCAATCATCCAAATATCCAATAAATGATACAAATTTCATGTAAAAAAGAGAGAGAATAGATTAAGTGTAAAAAATAGAAAGTTGGGTGATATATTTTCTCCAAAATTTTAAATGATCAAGAGCTCATGATCCAAGCCCATAGAAACCCTAAAATACACATATATATTCTAAAAAGAGTCATCAGCAAGGGGGGCCGAAAAAACTGCAGAGGAACCAAAACCGTGGAAGGGTGTGAAATCGCAGATGAAGGTTCAGTTTGATCCAGGCCAGTCCAAGACTACCAATCAATTCCTTATGGTCCTTTGAGACTAATTGCATCGTTCTTGTTCATCAACAACATCAAAACCGCGAGCTAATTAGGCCACGGTTGCATCGAAAATTTTTGACTTCGATTTCATATATTCGTGTAAACTTAATCGAAATTGATCATATAGAATGGTTTGTAGTGGTGTTTCGATGGTCTCTGTTTAGTTTGATTGAAGTTTCTCCGCAAATTCATCGTTTCACCATTGCTAGGTCAGTGAAGCTTGGAATTGGGGCTTACTGAAATAGGGCGAATTAATCGAAATTAAGACGTCTAACGGGTTCGTGAGACCTTTTGCAATCAATCCATAATATTTTTATGCGTTTTGAGTTAAGAACTTACAGGTTTGAGTGGACCGTGGCTGCTGTAACGGGATAGCATAATGGCTGGGTGTTTGTCGTTTGGTTTCACGAAGGGGACAAGCTGCTGGGCGCAAGGTTCTTTTTTTTAAAAAATTAATTCGTTTTGTTTGCTATATTTTATGCATGGCATGTTTTGTATACAGCGAAACCCGCTAGCGCAGGGGGCAAGATGCTCCTTCTTGTAAACGTTAGGTCTCCAGTTCGAAACTTGCTGGGGACAATATTTTTACCATTTGAGAATTTCTCGGATCCAATGCATCGTCCCATCATGTGCATACGGTACACCCTTGTCATCCAGCCACTGGATCATTGACATCTCAGATCTGATGCACCAAGATGGAGATGCATACCATGGATACCCAACTCAGTCATATACAATCCAAGCCCAGGTTTTCTTAATTGTTTTTACTTATTTATTTGTTTAATGGTGTAATTGAATTAATATATTTTTATGGTATATGGTTTAATTGTTAAATTAAATTGATAATATAATTAAATTAAGAATAGGGTTATAATTAGGGGTTTAGAGTTATTTATTCGATTTTCGATTTTCGAGTTAATTTATTTAATTAATTTTAATAGTATAAATCACAATAACCCTAGAAGTTGATTCCCCAATTAGGGATTGCCCAATCCCATTGGCCATTCGGCCAAAGATATTAGGATTTAATTTATTATTCGTTCCGACTAAATCTATTAGTCGCAATGGTTAATAATTGATTAATTTAATTAATCAAATCCTATAAATTAAACTAACAATTTATTCTGCTAAATGGTTTTAACCAAAGCTATTGGTTACGATGATTAGCATTTTCCCTTTAACAAATTCGTTATTATTTGTAATCGAATCTATCGATTATGAGGGGTAATGATAATTAAAACACGCACATTTGCTATTCGCGAAAATCGAATCAATCGATTATAGTGGTTAGCAATCATCCTTTCAATCCGTTAGCCTTGGTAATCAAACCTATTGATTATCGCAACTAACGGTAACATATTAAAATCAGGGTTGTACGCCCAATCCTAAAACACTTCCCAAATCTAAAACATTCAAAACACTTCAAATCAAACTACGGATTTTCATCCTTATTCAAAACTACGATAGGCCACTCAAAAAGCCTCCAAAACCATATCAAATCAAATTCTAATTCTAAGGGCGTACAACCCTTTCCCCGAACTACGTTGACTTTGATTCTCCATAAGGAGATACGTAGGCACTTGGATAACCAAGGCGAGTCCCCCTCCCTAAAATCTCAAATTTTCCTCTATTCAATTCCTTAGCTATAAACCTTGCCATAAACATTTATCTTTGAAATGTTAGCCTTTAGGAAAGGGTTGGGGTGCCTAACACCTTCCCTCGACCTGAATATAGTATCTTACCCTGATCCCTTAACTGCGTAGGTTTCCTATTCGCCTTGGTAGAATAGGTGGCGACTCTCTAAGTTTAAATTTTTTAGGGCAGGTTGCTACAAGTTCAAACAAGCAAGCGAAGTAGTCACTGAACCCGACGCAGGAGTGTCAATGATCATACTTCCATTAATATCAGATAATTCCAAATTCAGGCGTTTAGCACAATCCAATGAAATAAACGAGTGAGTTGCTCCAGTATCTATTATTGCAATTAAAGGAGAGCCATGGATAAAACACGTACCTTTAATCAACCGATCCTCTGGAGTAGTCTCTGAACCAGATAAGGCGAACACCTTACCACCAACTTGATTCTTCCTCGGCTTAGGACACTTAGGACTAATATGACCTTCTTCCCCGCAGTTGAAACAAGTTACAGTGTTCCCTTGCACTCAATAGCAATGTGACTTGCCTTTCCACATCTATAGCACTTCTTTTCCTCACTTTTGCACTCGTGAATGCGATGTCCAGGTTCTCCATACTTGAAGCACTTAATAGGGGCACTAGAGTCTCCCCCACTAGGCTTCTTCCAGCCTCCAGCTTTCTGGTTACCCTTACCATATGGCTTACCACGATCCATATGCTTTTTCCCTTTCCTGTCGACTAACTCACGAGAGTGTGACGACTTCAGTTTAATATTGTCCTCTTCAAAGATTCGGCTGTAGTCAACCAAATCGACAAACCTGCGAATCCTCTAGTATCTGATACCCTGTTTAATCTCATCACGGAGACCATTTTCGAACTTAACACACTTCGGGAATTCACTAGCCTCATCATTATTGTAGTGGACAATACTTTGCCAGCTCAACAAACTTAGACGCATACTCCGGCACGGTCATGTTACCTTGTGTCAGCTCCAAAAATTCAATCTCTTTCCTACCTCTAACATCCTCAGGAAAGTAACTCCGCAAGAATTCTCTCTTGAACACAGCCCAAGTGATTGCAACACCTGCAGCTTGCAGTTCGTCCCTACTAGCCATCCACCAATCATCAGCTTCTTCAGACAGCATGTGAGTCCCATATCTCACCTTCAGATTTTCGTCACAATCAATCTCCCGGAAGATCCTCTCAATTTCCTTTAGCCACTTCTGGGCGCCTTCGGGATCGTGAGTGCCTTTGAACAACGGAGGGTTGTTCCTCTGAAAACTGTTCAGCTGCCTGTCAGCACCAATTCCAGCTCCATTGGCATTCCCTCCCAACACACCAGCAATCATACCGAGAGCCTCAGCAATCACATCGTCGTTTCTTCCTCCTCTTCCGGCCATTGTTCTGCTAAATATCAAACAATATTTATTAGAACAAGAAGTATCGACAGTGTCAATCTTACACTAATCGCATACGAGGGGTCAACCGACACTAAGACTCTGACTCAAACGACCGACTATGCTCTGATACCATTATTGTAACACCCTTCTAATACCCCGCATAAATAATAAATAATAATCAGAGTAAACATGAAAAAGGGCATTACAACTTCCAAATAATTAAACAATAATACTCATGTCATGCCATAAAAGAGAACGTCAACCAAATTTATTCAGATCATCATGTTTAACACAGCGAAATTATCTTTAACATCTGAATAACAAACAACTAAGTCACAGACTTAAAACACCAACATAAGAAATCCACCCAAAATAAAAAGAGTTTAACAAGTAACTCTAAACGACGCCCCCAGTGTTACACGACCAGAGCATGACACGGACCCAACTGACTCTAACGAACTACTTGACGAGCTAATCCTCACCAAGTACGAGAGCTACTCCTCAATCTGAAAAATAACAACAGTAAGGGTGAGTCTCATTCACATTTAACTAATGTTATAAGATATAGATAATAAAATATCATTTCACATGCCATTCACCCAATCACAGTTATGATCAGATTCAAACCATACAATCAGTAAGCAAACAACCAAATTAACATATATTATAACATTGGACAATCTTCCATTCATGCTATAATAGCAAAACAGCCTAATGCAATGCAACTACATGCATGTGGTACCAAAATCTGGGATAACCCAACTCACCGACCCACCATCGTCAAGGATACGGTAACACCCACTCACTAATTCCACACAATGGGAATTAGCTACCACTGATCCACCATCGTCAAGGACCAGCCACATAATGATTATGAATGCATGCATCAACCATAACATGCTCATCATCCACATAAATCGATCAATGTCATAATCATCAATAAAACACATATTTCATACCAACAATACATGTATAATAAACACCAGTTATAACCACAACATCATACAGGTAAAATATTCATTAGTTGATCTGGACGAAGAAAGACTTCGAGCGTTGGAAATGATAAAAAGACAAAAGGAGAGGGTGTCAAGAGCATACAACAAAAAGGTGAAAAGTAGAACATTTATTAATAATGACTTAGTTTGGAAAGTTATTTTGCCGATAGATCGAAAGAATCAGGCTTTAGGCAAATGGTCCCCACACTAGGAAGGACCTTTTCGAATCTTAAAAGTGTTCTCAAATAACGCTTATAAGATAGAAGAGTTGGCGAAAGATCGTAGGATTTTAAAAGTGAATGGGAAGTATCTGAAAAGATACAAGCCAATCATGCACGAAGTAAAAATTGCAAAAACGTATACATTAAAAGCCTACACCGTTGGCCAAAATGGTGAAACAAGCACCAAAATGGCTCTACATCTAAAGTAAGATATGCATAAACCTAGAAGACAGATCAATGTCAAAATATACTTCATCATAATTAGAAGAGTACATTCAGTTAAGGAGATTGTGCTTGCATGCATAATCAAAGTTACAAAATAGAGGCACGCTAGAAGCTATCAAAAGGAGCGTTCGAAATTATAAACAATAAGACTAAGGCCTACAATGCCTCCAACAATGCCTCGAATAATGCATCTTTCAGTTAACCCATTGTTCCAAACCTTCTAGACTCAACAGGGGCAGACTTTCTGCTTCGAAGAGATCTGAGAATCCTTCTGTGCGCATTCTCTTCACTAACCCCTGCTTGAGAAACATATGAGATAGCAACCTTCCGTAAGGAAGACATGGTGGTACGCCTTGACGAGAAGCAGCAATAGCAACCGCTTCAGCAAGATGTTTGAAAATCAGCAAGGGAAAGTTGATTTTCCTTCCTCGAAGAGCACAGAGAATGAACTCCAGAGCTTCTACCATAATGCTTTCTTGATCATGGTTCCGCGGACAGAAGTTGCCCACTAGGAGTTGATGCCAAATTCTGATAATTTTGGCACTGAAAGGGTCATTATTCATGAGAGCCCTCAAAACGGAAGAGGTAGTCATGGTAAAGGAGTTATCATGGAAAACTTCTCCAGAGTTTTCGCATCTCAGAAGTTCAGAGATGGTTGAAGGAGAAATAGTGATAGAGATTTCACTAATGTGTGAAACTATGGTGGTTTTTCCTTCTGAGTCCATCCGCAAGGATGCAAACATCCAGAAGTCTGCCAGCATGTTGGGGTAGACAGATCCCTCCAGCATTCCCTGATAAACCTGTAGTTGTTGGATGGCAAAGAGTGCGTCAACATTGATTTCGTTCTCATCGAACTCTTCTACAGAAAGCTTGAATTCTTTCTTGTTAGAAGACCTGATGGTATTGTAAGTCAAAGGTGTCATTGTAAACGAGGGAGTACAAAAAAGAAATTCTGCAAACTCTATATTCAAAGAAGTACAAGAAGAAGAGAGAAAACTTGGGGAAGAATATGGGAAGAGGATGAAGAAATGAGCAGAATACTAAGGCTTATATAGAGGATGTTGGCCATAAAAGAGTGGTTATTCTTTAAATGATGATTGGACCGGGTTTGGTTTCCCCAAGAGAAGTTATGAACTCTGATGTTTCCCACCTTGGAAGTTGGAGTGTAATCATGTTAGCAACTGATACACGCACGTCTTGAGTAGACGTTTTGAAAAAGTGATGTCATCATTTAATGATGGTTGCGGCTGGAGAAGTAGAAAGGTCAAGTCTAGGCGTGAGAGGCTGCGAAGAGTAATCATGTCACGTGGGTGCACTATTGAGATCATTATGATAGTGGGAAAATAAATTTTTGACAATTTAAGGGATAATCGAAAGGGAAATTGTACATACATTCCTTGGATAGTTTGATTACAAAAGAAGTACTAAGTACGAAACGCAAAAAATAGTTCAAGGTTCTAAACAATTAATCAAAGTCTTTAAAGAGATTATCTTTCATCTTGGAATATTGAGATACCCATAAAGATAAACGGCGTTCGACTAATGCCTGCTGTTTTTTATGCTCTTCGATTTCTGGCACTAATTTCTGTGCCGTCTCGAGGTGTCGAATCCCTAACTACGCCACTTCAGTCAATTCTTTCTGCTGGGATTGTTTGATTTCCTTCTGGCGAGATTTGGCAATTTGTATCTTTTCTTAGAGGCGCTTAATTTCTTGTTCCCAGGATTCGATATCCGCTTCACAAGTCTCGTATTCTTTTTGGTCTTTTGCACGCTCAAGCTCAAGGGCATCAGCCTTTTTTGTTGCATCACCAGCAACTTTCAACGAAGAACCATGAGAAGCTAGTTTTGCTTTGAGTTGTTCGTCAACATCTCGCTTTCGAAGAGTATCAGCTTGAAGTTGATCACTCAGAGAACTCAGCGAGACAATCACTTGAGAAACTTCCTCTGAAACCAAGAGTAAATCCACCTTCTTCAGAAGATTGTTCAAACCAAAACAGCTGGTGGAATCCTTGCTTAGAACCTCAATGAGTTTGGTTTCAAAGAACTTTTACTTTGTTTGACGAAGGAGGCTTGAAATATCATCCTTCTTACCACTTTTCGCTAAGATATTAGAAGAAATTTCAAGCCTAATAGGTGAAGCATTATCAGCACTCATCATAGTCTTGAGGAAGCTTACGGGATCAGTGTTCTTGAGTTGCTCTAGTTCTGTAGGTGTGAGCACTGCAGGGGTCTGCTTCGAAGCAGCCGCAGGAGTAACTATAGTCCCGAAGGTCGAAGTTTCATTATTACCTGGTATGGGCAGATTGGAAGCTTCACCCACATCCTCATGTTCAGAGATATTATCTTCGCTCCCAGTGGGCTGCTCAACTGCATTTCCACTATTGGAACATTGAGGATTTTCTTCCATACCTTCGTCTTGACGAGTGGGTGGAGAAGCGTCATTGGAATGGCTTTCTTCAGCGTGCGCAGTTGGAAAGATAGTTGCAAGGGGTTGAGCATCTTCCAGAACTGGAGAAAGTACAGGAGATTTACGTTGAGGAATACCTGTACGTATGACCAAAATTGATTAAGTCAGAAAGTTGAAAAGATTGTGAGACAATTAAAAAGGGAAACGCGTACCTTGAAGATTATAAAGATCAATACTAAGATCTGAAGTTTTGAGATCAGAAGTAGCTGTGCCCACGTCATCCTACATTTACAAGGTAAAATGTAAACTTAAGCCATTAAAATTAAGCATAAAAAGTGGTTATGTTGTAAAATTCAAATACCTTGGTTGGAACATTATCTGGGCTTGAATTATGGATTTCTACGATGGTGATAGTACTAGCAACCTTTAAAGGTGATTCGTCAGAAGATACCTTATCACTCGATTGTCATACCCCAAATTTGTCCTACCCCTTAACTTCTGACTGGCTTAGGTTTTGCATTCATGTACATACATCACTTAGGTCATAACTCACATTCATACATTCATATCATTGGTGATATTCAAAGGCTAGCAAGAAGGAGCTCTATTGCAAAGAAGTTTGATCAGAGAACAAGAAGACTGAGGTGTAACCATGTGGTTCCATGTTTAAGGAAGCCCTCCTGGGTTAGGGTTTCTCTCGATCTCAATTCAAGGCATTGGTTGAAGGATATTGGCGGGCAAATCATCTGGTCTCCCAAATCAGGGTTCTTTGACCAAAGTCAACCAGTTGACTTTTTGGTTAACATTTAATCAAGAACGGTTTTTATGTGTGAAAAGCTTCTCATGCCGACTGTGTGGGTGTGTTTGTTTGACGGGATTTGACTGGAAGGGATTTAATCGGGAATTTCATCAATAGCCGGAAAAATCAGAACAGTTGACTTTTGGGTCAAAATCAGAAGAATTATTCAAATATCGACTTTCGGTGGGAAACCGGTCAAATAAAGTCAAAGAAATGAGAAAAATCAAGAAATAATCAAAACTGCCAAATTTGGAAAGTTAGTTGAAATGGGAACTTGCGAAAAGAGGAAAGTTCTACACTTAGAGAATTTTTGAGTAAATTTCCAATTGGCTGGGCAGCTGACTTCAGGTTCGATTATCATGTTGAAAACGACAGAATTTTAAGACAAGCTCAACACCAAAAGTGTTCAAATCATAGCCCTCTACAATTCTCTAGTTGGGAGTTTTTCCATTTGAAGCTTGATTCAAGAGTTATGTTGGTTTGAAGTTAGAAGAAATGCATTTGTTCAAGTCATTCAGCTAGGCAGATTTTTGGTCATGACCTGGTATTTTAACAAACGCATGGCGTGCCAAATCTCTTGCTAATTTTAGGGTTCTACAAAAATGTCATGGAAGCAAACTTGGTATGCTTCAATTCTTTGCCACGTCCTCTATATAATGAAACAAGATTTGAGTTATTTGGTTGAATATTGAATCATTTATGGATGCTCAAAGCCAAGCCCTTGTCATGGTATACGCTGCAAGAAGTGCCAGCCAAAATCCTGAGTCACACGCATGCTTTTCACCGAGCACGTGGTGTGCTGACTTTGGGACTAATTTTGAGAAAATACAAGGGCCCATCAGATGCAAACTTGGTATCCTCATGTTCACCTCCATGCCCTCTTCATAACAAACCCAAAATTGAAGCAAATAGTGAGCCATAGCTAGAGTTATAAGCTGGTGAAGATGGCACCATGGAGGTTATGTGGAAAGAACAGCAAGCCAAAGAGTGTTATGGCTGAGCACGTGACATACACATGCACACTACTCCTATTGCCCATGCATGATTTTGGAACTCAAAAGCACATAGAAAACTTGCCAAAGATAACAAAACTTGTTCATTAAGCTTAGAGAAACTACACCCTACATGCAACCCCACCATAACTTCCACACATCCCCTCTATATAAACTCACTATCCTTCACAAACTCAACTACACTCTCATTTTTTCAGTTTCAATATCTTCTTTACTCTCCCACCTCCCTCGTCACTCTCAAATGACTCTCTTCTCCTCTTCATCCCTCACCTCATCTTCACTCAACAACCATAACAACCTCTCTAACTAACTCATAACAACCTCACCTTCATCAACCTCCAACCACCGTCTACCTCCACTATAACCACCGCAAACCACCGTCATCAACCCCCCTCTAGCTTCATCATCATCCTCAACTCGTCACCGCCTTAGTAAGCTCCAACGGAACCTCTCCAGCCACCTCTAACCGCGACGGCGACAACTCTTCTCCACCACTCATCCAGGCCTCACAGTTTCGACACCACCACCAAGAAGCATAACTCGTGGAGCATTCTCTCTTTCCTCGGTCCAAGAACTATAACAAGTTCATAGCATCATCGGTGGAGCAAAGGATAATCTCTTGGATCTTTTCTCATCATCATCAGGATTTCGCTCCAGGTAAACGCAAAAGATTCTCTCGGCATCATGATAACATGAAGATTCTCTCGGCATCAGGATAATCTCTTGCATTTCGCTTGTATGATATTTCATCCCTTCTTGCTTTTGATCCATGTTAAACTGATGTTCATTTGCGTGTGCTTGAGTTGTGTGAGATTGTTGATAGCGTAGGTTCGTTCTCGTAATGTTGAAGTTTCGTTTTGTTAACTGTAGATTAATTAGGATTTTATGCGTTATCTCGCTTGGAATGATAGAAGTAGTTTTAGAGAAAGGTAAACTCAGATCCATACGCTACGCGAGATTCCGATCGAGATGATGTACTTTTTTCCTGTTTCTGGTTTTGTTCTGGCGGCCCTAGCGGCGGCGCTCGATCGAAGGAGATGACCGGAGCATCTCCGGCTCCGGTGAAGTTTAGCTTGTTTACTTTTGTTTTTATTACGTGGCGAGCATTCATTGGTTCCTCTTCCATCATTTCGTGAACTTTATTTTTGCTGATGATTGAGAATAGTGTGAGTGTTTAAATTTGATTGGCTCATGCTTAATTTTGTCCTATTACATTTAAGTAAGCCATGCCCTATTGATACATAACATAGAACGCCATGCACTGAATAATCGTATGATAAAAAAAATAGATATTGTCACATGCTGAATAATGGAATAAATCAATTGTGATAATTCTGGGCCTTAGTGTGCATTGGGCCATGCTATTTTCGGGATTGCACCCTTGCTTCACCAACATACCATCACATGTTTAGACTGGGCCTTAGCGCCCCAGCTATTGACACACCCCTGTTTAAGCCCTGTTTGTGCTTGTAACCAATTTTAGTTCATACAAATTCTGCTAACTCACCCCCCTGCAGTGTAGCTTAGATTTTCACTTGTAATCTTTGTTTTGCTCTTATTTTTTAGCTCATAATTCCATTTTTAAAATCATATAAAAAATGCATAAGATCAATGTTAGATTTTAGGTTCACTTCACAATAGCTTTTTACTTTTAGTTAATAAAAACATGATAGAACCTTTAAAATTTGTTAGATTTTTAGGTGGTCATCGACATTAAAAAGGCTCATAAAAATAGTAGATCTTTTAGGTTAATTTTGACATTTGAGTTCTTTCATAAAAACCCATAAAAATAGTAGTTTTTTAGTTTCATTTTGTGCTAATGCTTGAATCGTTCTGTACTATTTCATGTTATTTTTGTATGTCGCTTGTGCGATTTTATTGCTCTTATTCTTGGCCTTATTTTAGGCCTATTTTTGTTAAGTACCTTTTCATTACTCCTTTTAGGATTGAGTCACCATGTTAACATTAGGATTTAGACTTGTAAACGACAATAACACTTAGATTAGAACACAGGATTAGTTCCCTTCTCATTCTCTTTTCCTTTTCAACTTTTAAAATACTTAATAAAAACCTGACAATTCACACTTCTGATATATGGTGGGAAAGAAATGATTGGGGCGTAGGCCCCGATGTACGTTCTTCCCCACGTAGTAGAAAAGAAATGATTGGGGTGTAGGCCCCGATGTACGTTCTTTTCTACTAAACGGAAAGAAATGATTGGAATGTAGATTTCGATGTATTTCTTATCCGTCATTTAGAGAATCGATTGTGGTGTAGACCTCGATGTGCATTCTCTAAATATTCAAAAAAACAAACAAAATTCTTTTGGTATGATCTAAGTCACAAAATTAAATCCCCTTAAAAATCACCAACCAAAAATACTTCAAAAAACCTAATAAATGGTCAGATTTAAAGCAAAAGTAAGGAAGTGATGCGAGACCTTGTAGTGGGTTCTCGTCATCATGGAATTACCCTAAAAGATACAAACCAATCTCTTTTTCTCCTTCCTAAGGGCAATGTCATTTCCGTTTGTACGCATCGTAGGTCCTCCCTTATGCAAGAACGTGAACGTTGACTCCGCCCAATTAAAAAACACAAAAACAAACAGAAAATCTTTAGCCGAGCTATGGTAACTCTGATTCCTGAAAAGGATACGTAGGCAGCGGGGTAGGGCCCGTGCGAGTACAATTCTTTATTTTCCCTACATTTTGCATTCATTCGCATTTAGACATAGACATAGTATACACCCATTAGATAGAAACAAACATAGGTGGATACCATCGAGTACGATGGGCGCGAGGGGTGCTAATACCTTCCCCTCGCGTAACCGACTCCCGTACCTTGATTCTCTGGTCGCAAGACCCTGTTCCTTCCTTTGCCAGGTTTTCTGATATTCCTTTCCCTTATGGGATAAATATATTGGTGGCGACTCTGTTCATTTTTCGCGAGCGTGCGACAGCTGGCGACTCTGCTGGGGAAGTTGCTAGACCTATTGCTGGTCCATCCTTAGCGAGTCGATCCTAGCCTGCGTTTGTTTGTTTATTTACTGGGTGTTTATTTGTTTTTATGTCTATACCTTGTATATATGTTTGCATGTTTATTTTTCTGCTTGCATATCATGTTTATTTCTGTTTGCACATCATGCATATGGATTATATTCTGTGTTCCTTGGGGTCTTCTGTTCTGTTTTGCAGGTTGGGTGGGATGTTCTATGAGGTAAAAGGCCCAATACCCAGGCCAGAGTGACACATAGGATACCTAGGATAGAGTGGATAGTCATGACGCCGATGAGATGTCAGGTCTTGTCTAGTGCGATCATGAGACCCACGCCCAGTCGAGGTCCAAATGGGGTATCATTGTTGGCATGTAGATGCAACAACATTGGTGCCTCAGGTGGACTGATAACGCTGGTTGCCATTTTGACCTACCCTGACCTAGACTACACCCGTGAGTGGGGAGGGATATACATGACAGGTACCGTTGGTGACTATTTGGTTCTATTGATGATTATGGTTCTTCTGGTTCTCTGATCTATGCCGGACCTTCGATCCTATGATATCTTCTTGCTTATAATTATTGCCTTGGTCCCTCAATGTCGTGGGGACCCAATCTGCATCATTTTCATCATAGCATGTTTAAATTTCAAAAAAAAAAAAGAAAAAAAGAAAGAAAAGAAAGAAAAGAAAAAAGTTAACTCTCATATGCATGTCATCTTTCAGGGTATCCAGAAAATATCAACCTCCGTCAAGAATGGATAACAACGTGACAGTCAATCAAGGAGCTACAAGGCGCACACACACCTATACTTTCCATCACGAGGGTACGGTTCAGTTGGGACAATTGGGGGAATTGGTCACTGGTCATAATGAAACATTGTTCAGTGACAATTATGGCAACATATTATCTCTTCTGTACTCGCGTGTCGACGAATGGGCCTTATCTACTCTTCTTCAGTTCTACGACCCAGATATCCGTTGTTTCACATTTTCAGATTATCAGCTAGCTCCCACTCTCGAAGAGTACTCTTACCTCCTCAACATCAAGATTCAACACAGAGTGCCTTTTGTTTGTGTCCCGGAGAAACCTAGGTTGGATTACATTGCCAACGCTCTTTATTTGAGCTTGGGAGATGTTCATGATAACTGGAAGAAGAATGGTGATACTCATGGCTTCTACATGAGTTTCCTGGTTGAAAAAGCTCAAGAATTTGCTGACAAAGGAATATGGGAGGCTTTCAATGCTATTTTGGCCGCTCTGATCTATGGAATTGTGATGTTTCCCAACATTCACAAGTTCGTTGATTTGGCTGCTATATGTCTTTTTATGGACAAGAATCCAATACCCACCCTATTGGCTGACACATATTATTCCATTCACTCTCGGCATGGTAAAAGGGGGGCTATTCGAGGTTGCTTGCCGCTGTTATATAAATGGTTCAAATCTCACTTGCCTGCTAGTGGTCCGTTTGTTACCTCTACTCAGAAATGGTCTCAGAGAATCATGGGACTTACTGCAAACGACATCGTATGGTATCAATTCCGAACAGGCATATCTGAAGTCATTATTAGGTGCGGAAACTTTGGTAACGTCCCGCTCATTGGGACAAGAGGATGTATTAACTACAACCCAGTTCTAGCTCTTCGTCAGTTGGGCTATACCATGAAGAGTGGGCCTTCGGATAGGGAGATTTACCAATCCGTGTACTTTGAAAAGGGAGCTGACCCTGTAGCGCTTGAGGAAATCAGGAAGGCCTGGAATAACATTCATATAGGTGAGAGATCCACTCTAGGAGCCAAGAATGCCATTGCTATGAAGCCCTACACCGATTGGGTTATGGAAAGAGTCAAGACACTTTTGTTACCATTCCCGGAAGTTCCTCTCTTGTATGCACAACCTCCGAAGATATCAGAAACTATGGTATCAAGGGAACGTTTTGACCAGGTCCGCGTCGCCAATTTGAGACTGAAAGAGAAAGATAGGGATATGGATTTGAAGCGCTATTTCCTTAAACAGACAAAGAATGAACTGGCCCATGAACTTAAAACTCTCAAAGGAGAATCTTCCCAAGCCAGGAAAAGGGTTAGAACTGAAGAGGACGGAAAAGTTGTTGTTGCTCCTACTGAAGACCCTCAAAAGGTTATAGAAAAGACTATAAAGGAAGAAAAAGAGAAGCTCAGACGAGAGTACCAAGAAGACCTGAAAGCTCACAAGCTCCGACTGGAGAAAGAAACCAAATATGAGTTGAGGACCATGAAGAAGAAACTGGAAGAAGAGACCACTCAGAGAATAGCAGTTGAGACCCAACTGAAAGGAAGTCACCTCCGCACCGCCCGACTAGCTGAAGAGAATGTCAAGCTCAGAGATCAAATGATGAGTGAAGCAAATGCACTTGAGAAGACCTATATCCCAGAATGCAAAGGGTGTGACGAACTTAGGGATTGCTGCAAGAATCTAGACACGCAGTTATTCCGAAAGGATGAAGTGATCCAAAGCCTTGTCAAAGGAAGAGATCGGGAGGCGAATAAGAAGCTGTTTGACGAAACAAAGAAGTGGAGTGACGCCCATTTCAGACAAGGAGGACCTTTGTTCTACATTGAGATGAATTGATAATTAAATTTGTTTGTAGATCACCACCAGATTTGTTGGATGGGGTCTCTAATGTTCTTTATATTGAAACATTGTTATTTGTGTATGAACCTACTCGCCTTAGGGAGCTATTATGAATGAAATGAATTGCTTTCCGTTTTCACTTGATATCTCTCTCATCACGTTGTTATTTGTTCTTGACCATCAATTCGATTTTGGATACCCTGAAAATGACACAACACATCATATGCACACATGCACACATACATTCACATTGTCACATTGCATTTTTCAGGTTATTATACAAGACACTAATTGGGGTCCCTTACAAAACAGATTTCTTTTCCGACGACGAAGCTGACTTTCTTACATCCTTACCGCACCAAGAGCAACGAGAGAATCATGGATCAGTTTGAACATAATCAAGCTGCCCTCCGTAGGGATATGGATGTTATGGGGGAAAGAATGACCCAACTTATGGAGACTTTCCATGTCGTTGTCCAAGGACAAGAAGAGCTCAGAAAGAGCGTTGCTGGATTGATCAAGGATACTCCTACTAACTCTGCTGATGGGGGAGTAAACACTAAGGAGATTCCTGTTGAGGGTATAGCAAAGGTAGTGGATGACCACCATGAGGTTATTGATCTTGAACATGATCTTACTACTGAGTTGACTGAGACTGCTAAGATGTACCAAGCTCTCGAAGAACGCCTTAAGGCCGTTGAGGTTGCTAAAACTTCGAGTTTCGATACCGCTGCCTTGAGCTTGGTGCCTGGAATTGTTATTCCACCGAAGTTCAAGGTGCCAGATTTTGATAAGTACAAGGGAGCTACTTGCCCAGAAACTCACATTCGTTCTTACTGTTGTAAGATGGCCGCTCACGCCGAGAACGAACCTCTGCTTATGCATTTCTTCCAGGACAGTCTCACAGGAGCTCCGTTGGAGTGGTATATGAAACTTGAGAGGGCCAATGTCAGTACTTGGGGAGGACTTGTTGATGCCTTCTTGAAACAATACCACTACAATACTGCTATGGCTCCTAGCCGTGCCCAACTGCAGAATATGTCACAAAAGTCTGAAGAATCTTTCAAAGAATATGCCCAGAGGTGGCGTGAACTTGCTGCTCGAGTTCAACCTCCTCTTCTTGATCGAGAATTGATTGATCTGTTTATGGGTACTCTGAAAGGGCCGTACCTTCAACACATGGTTAGTAATACTTCTCCGTCCTTCTCAGATGTGGTCATCATTGGTGAACGGGTTGAGAACTGTGTAAAAGCTGGTACCATTCAAGGTGTTACTAGTCCTAGCAACTCAAGTGGTAATGGTAAGAAGCCGTATTCTGGGTTTGTGAAGAAGAAAGAAGGTGAAACCAGTACTGCTTCAGTTGACCAAGGTCGAACTCCGGTATACTCTGCTGTTCCACCTCCTTACTACCCGATGCCATATGCTGTTCCCAATCCGTATGCCCCTCAGGCATACGCTGCTGCATTTCCACAACCATGGATGACACCCCAACAGCCTTTCGTGCCACAACAACAAGTTGCTGCTCCTCAGAATCGTCAACAGAATCCTAGGCCTCAAGGTCAAAGAGCTCCACAAAGGCAGAGGTACCCTGACAGGCGTATAGATCCGATTCCGATGCCATATGCCCAACTCCTTCCCCAATTACTTGCTGGTCAATTGGTGCAACTCCGTGAAATGGGCCCTCCGCCTAGTCCTCTTCCTCCAGGATATGATGCTAATGCTCGTTGTGAATTCCACTCAGGCGCTCCAGGCCATACGATCGAAAAGTGTAAAGCGTTAAAATACAAGGTCCAGGATCTTCTCGATGACAAGCTCATCTCGTTCACTCCTACCGGTCCTAATGTGCAGAATAATCCTATGCCTCCTCATGCTGGTGCGACCAATGCTATTGAGTTATGTGATGATCAGATCCTGGTAAATGATGTTAATGAGGTTAGGATGCCGCTAGCAGTTGTCAGAGAGTATCTTATGCAACAAAAGGTTTTGTGTGAACTACATGACTTCTGTTTGCAGTGTTCTTCTAATCCGGAAGAATGTGCTAAATTGAAAGAGGAGATTCAAAAGCTGATGAATGAAGGTGTCATTAGAGTGGAAAAGATTGTTCCTGATGACGAAGTGGCTATTCTAGAGATCCCTTATTCTCCTGCTGATACGACAAAAGCCCAAAGTACTCCTTTGATCATCCATGCTCCGAGCACTCCCTTGGTCATTCAGGCTCCGAGTACTCCCTTGGCTATTCTGGCTCCGAGAAATCCGTTGGTTATTCAGGTTCCAAATGCTCCTTCGACTCCTTCAACCCCGTCTCTTGTTCCCTCTCCTATGAATGATTCAAAGGCTGTTCCTTGGAGTTATAATGCCGTGTATATTCGAGGGAAGAAGTTTGACTGTCCTCCAGTAGGTAATTCGAGTATCACTAATATTACTGGCACTAGTGGCATCACCCGTAGTGGTCGGATCTTTGCTGCCCCTCCTCCGCCTCCTAAAGAGACCAATAAGGATGCTAGTGCGCAAGCAAAGGGGAAGCAAGTTGCTGTCGACCCTCCTGTAACACGTAATGCACAAGATGCCGAGCAACTCTTGAGGATCATTAAGAAAAGTGACTACAAGGTGATTGATCAACTTGACCAAACTCAAGCTAAAATCTCCATCTTGTCCCTTTTGGTGCACTCAGAAGCTCACCGTGATGCTCTTATGAAAGTTCTGGCTTCCGCTCACGTAACTCAAGACATTACTGTGCCTCAATTTGAAGGGGTTGTGACCAACATTGCTGCTGGTAACTGTTTGGGTTTTTGTGATGAGGAACTTCCACCCGAGGGTAGGGCACACAACAAAGCATTGCATATCTCCGTCAAGTGTCTGGATGCTGTGTTGTCTCGAGTTCTGATTGATACAGGTTCTTCTCTTAACGTGATGCCCAAGGCCACTTTGTTTAAGTTGAGTATGGATGGGATTATGATGAGACCGTGCACTATGAGTGTTAGAGCATTTGATGGTTCTAGAAGGTCCGTAGAAGGAGAAATTGATCTGCCAGTCTTGATTGGTCCTCACATGTTCTACATTGCTTTCTACGTTATGGATATAAACCCTTCGTACACTTGCCTCTTGGGTCGTCCTTGGATTCATGCTGCTGGAGCTGTGACATCTACTCTCCATCAGTGCTTGAAATTTGTTGTGAACGACAAGATTGTTGTGATCACTGGTGAAGAGGATTTGATAGTCAATAATCTGGCATCATACCGTTATGTTGAAGTGGGGGGAGAGATACAAGAGACACCTTTTCAAGCCTTAGAGATTGTGTCAGTTGATAAACTCCCCGTGACTGAGAATAAGAAGGAACTCGGAGCACCCCTCTCGTCTTTAAATGATGCTAAGGCCTTCTTAGAAGCTGGTACTCCCCATAGTGCCTGGGGCAAGCTGATTGATGTCCATGAGAAACGAGACAAGTATGGCCTTGGGTATCAACCATCTTCGTCTACTCAGCTCAGCATAATTCCCGGAAAGAAGGTGATTCCCCCCATTTCTCAAGTGTTCGTCAGTGCAAGCACCAGTTCTGGAAGTCAGGTTCTCGCCGTGGATGATGATGACGAAGAAGATCTCTCCAGATTCATTTGCCATGCTGCGCCTGGACAGGAACTCAACAATTGGACTATCTTGGACATCCCCAGAGTCACTTTTATGGAGATGTAATTTTCTTGTTTCGATAAGTCATATGCTTCGCCCTAAGCATTTTGACCACTTGTATAAAGAAGGGCCCCCATGTTGTTTCAATTTGTTTAATGTTGAATGAAAATCACATCTTCGCATGCAATTACTGTTCCATTTCTTTCATTTTTGTTTTTTACTTTAAAAACTTTTTCAAAAATGGCAAAGCTTTTCTTTTTTCTTTTTATGTGTTGCATTCTAAGGCATAAATCATCCATCGTGCAGATCCGGCTCGAATTCCATCAAAAATGATAATGTTACAGTTCCACGTCTTAATATCCTTGAGAATCCAATTGACCAAGCTGATGAGGATAGTGGGGAGGATTGTGAAGTCCCTGAGGAATTGGCAAGACTTTTGAGACAAGAGGAGAAATCTATTCAGCAACATCAAGAAGCCATAGAAATCATCAACCTCGGTTCAGAAGAAGCAAAGAGAGAAGTCAAGATAGGGGCCGCTTTGCAAAGTGATGTGAAGAGAAGGTTGATTGAGCTGCTTCGAGAGTATGTTGACATCTTCGCCTGGTCATACGAAGACATGCCTGGTTTAGACACGGACATAGTTATGCACAGGTTACCGCTCAAACCAGAATGTCCGCCTGTAAAGCAAAAACCACGAAGAACTCGACCTGATATGGCTTTGAAAATCAAAGAAGAAGTTGAAAAACAGTTGAAGGCTGGTTTCTTATCTGTGTGTGAGTATCCTCCTTGGATTGCAAACATCGTACCCGTTCCTAAGAAGGACGGAAAGGTACGCATGTGTGTTGACTACCGAGATTTAAATAGGGCAAGTCCAAAGGATGATTTCCCTTTGCCTCATATTGATGTGCTAGTCGACAACACTGCTCAGTATTCGGTGTTTTCTTTCATGGATGGTTTTTCTGGCTATAATCAAATAAAGATGGCTCCTGAAGATATGACCAAGACTACTTTTACGACTCCGTGGGGTACGTATTGTTATAAGGTGATGCCTTTTGGTCTTAAGAATGCTGGTGCAACATATCAACGAGCAATGGTGACTCTCTTCCATGACATGATCCATAAAGAGATTGAGGTGTACGTCGATGACATGATTGCAAAATCCCAAACTGAAGAGGAACACTTGGTATATCTTGAGAAACTGTTTGCTCGTCTGCGAAAATTCAAGTTGAGGCTTAATCCAAACAAGTGCACTTTTGGAGTGCGATCTGGAAAGTTACTTGGATTCATTGTGAGCCAACGAGGGATTGAGGTCGACCCTGATAAAGTAAGAGCAATACAGAACATGCCAGCTGAAGGATAGAAAAACACTTAGAAAGGGGGGGTTTGAATAAGTGTAGCTTTGAAAACTTGACAGATAAAAATAAATTGCACAGTTATTTTTATCCTGGTTCGTTGTTAACTAAACTACTCCAGTCCACCCCCGCAGAGATGATTTACCTCAACTGAGGATTTAATCCACTAATCGCACGGATTACAATGGTTTTCCACTTAGTCAGCAACTAAGTCTTCCAGAGTCTTCTGATCACACACTGATCACTCCAGGAACAACTGCTTAGATACCCTCTAAGACTTTCTAGAGTATTCTGATCCACACGATCACTTTAGTTACAACCTGCTTAGATAACCTCTAAGACTTCCTAGAGTATTCTGATCCACACGATCACTCTAGTTCCTTACAACTTAATGTAATCAATTCTAAGAGTATTACAATTGCTTCTTAAAAGCTATAATCACAAACTGTGATATTTCTCTTAACGTTTAAGCTTAATCTCACTAATATATTACAACAGCAATGTAGTGAGCTTTGATGAAGATGAAGATTCTGAGCTTTGAGTAGAACAGAGTTTCAGCAAGTTAATATGAGTTGTTTTTGTTCAGGATCGTTAACCTTGCTTCTCATCAGAACTTCATATTTATAGGCGTTGGAGAAGATGACCGTTGAGTGCATTTAATGCTTTGCGTGTTCCGTACAGCATCGCATTTAATGTTATACGCTTTTGTCAACTACCTCGAGCCTTGTTCACGCTGTGTCTACTGACGTTGCCTATAATAGCTTTTAACGTTCCTTTTGTCAGTCAGCGTAGCTTGCCACTTGTACTTCCTTCTGATCTGATGTTTGTGAATACAACGTTTGAATATCATCAGAGTCAAACAGCTTGGTGCAAAGCATCTTCTGATCTTCTGACCTTGAAGTGCTTCTGAGCGTGATACCATCAGAACTTCAGTGCTTCTGATCTCATGTTCTTCTGATGCTTCCATAGACCCATGTTCTGATTCTGCTTCGACCATCTTCTGATGTCTTGCCAGACCATGTTCTGATGTTGCATGCTGAACCCTTGAGACAAAGCTTCTGAGCGCTGAATTATGCATACTCTTTATATATTTCCTGAAAAGGAAATTGCATTGGATTAGAGTACCATGTTATCTTAAGCAAAATTCATATTATTGTTATCATCAAAACTAAGATAATTGATCAGAACAAATCTTGTTCTAACAATCTCCCCCTTTTTGATGATGACAAAAACATATATAAATGATATGAATTTGCGATCAGAAAGAGCAGACGGCAAAAGACAAATTGCACAGCTATAGCATAAGCATATGAATATGTCTCCCCCTGAGATTAACAATCTCCCCCTGAGATAAATAATCTCCCCCTGAAATAAATACTCGAAGAACTTTAATAAAAGACTTCCCTTATTATTTCGGTAGAGAGGATCACATAAGCTTCTGTCTTCAGAGAATTCATAGCTTCTGACTTCTGCTTCCATTGGACAGCTTCAGAACTAGAATTTCTTTAGATCCCTAGAACACTCACATCTTCTGATTTCTGCTTCCATTTAGGACAGCTTCAGAACTTGAATTTCTTTGATCTTCTGAACATTCACAGCTTCTGATTTCTGCTTCCCTCGGATAGCTTCAGAGCTTTGAATTTCTACCAACATCACTTCATGCTAGATTTGTATCAGAACATTGTTGAATGTACCAGAGCATCATCAGAGCATCTCTACATCCTGAAATGTTACAGAACAAAAACTAAACGACAAAAGTCAGCATGAACGAGTCAGAACATAAAATGTATATTAGAACACATGATATGTATCAGAGCCATATAGGCTAAAATAATGTATCAGAGCAAATAGAATTTTGTCAGAGCAGATAGACAAATATGGATCAAATTCTATTATCAGTGCTTCTGATTCATTCTTCTTTCTTGCTTCTGATTTCTGAAGCTTGACAGCACTCAGCTTGCTTCAGTTTCCATGAGCTTATTCTTTTTACAGAATAACACTTCTTATGGTTTTGCTTCTTGTGTTTGCTTTGAAGATTCTCTTCACTTCTTTGTACCTGCAAAACACTTAAACCATATAGAACTTGCAGTTCTTGTTAGTAAATGTGTGGGAGCTTTACCCAGCAACTGATAGATTAATCAAATCATTTATCATTTATCTTCTCCCCCTTTTTGTCATAACATCAAAAAGAATATTTCAAAAGATTCAGATGAATAAAACGACAAATAAAATCACTGGAATGTAAAAACAAAGAAACTTTTCATTGATAATCAAAAAGAAAGATTACAAAAGAGGGATGCAGGAAAACAGATGCAACAAGGAAAGACAACTACACAGATCAAAGGACTAAGATCCTAGCCTACGCAAAATCCGCGCCAGAACATCATGAATCCCGTCAGTGCTTGTAGCTTGCCTTGCCATGAAGGAGCGAAACTCAGCATTGGCTACTTCTTGCGCGTCCAGGCGAGAAGCCAACATAGCTTGATTCTGATGAAGAGCTTCCAAGGTCTCCATCAGAGCTGAGGTTTCACCAGAAGAAGAGGCACCTGAATTTCTGCCAAAAGGGACAGCAATCTCAGCAGGGTGATCTTCTGGGAGATCTTCAGCTTGTGCATCTTCCATTTCCTCATCTGAGTCTGACTCAGAAGTAACCTTAGCATATTTTGGTTCAGGCAGCTCAGAAGTTCCAACTTCCAATGCTTGAAGAATAGCTGCAAGGTTTGTTGGAGGAGTAGGACCAGCAACTTCAGCAGGATACACCACTACTGGAAATACCATGTGAGGTGCTTTTTCAGAAGGGTTCATTCTGAACCAGTTGAACAACCACTGAAAATCTCCAGTCAGCACAGGAAACCATGGTTTCCACACCACGATGTCTCTGCAGAGATTTTCTTCTTCCAACTCATCTGCAGGTATCTTCTTCTCAAGAACACTTCTGTTCCTGATGAGATGGTGATAGCTTCTTTCACCAACTTCCAACCGAAGACCCCGAATACCAGGAGCTTCAGACATGATCCTTCTCTGAGTGTCTGTAGCCCTAACCAGAAAATCCTGACGAAAGGTATCCCAAAGGTTGCTTGTAGCATACTCATCCAGATGGTAAAGGTGAGCAGCACCCAGAATCTCCAACCAGCCATTTACATCAGAATGTAAAAGCTCCAGATATGATTGAGTGGTAGGGGTTGGAGGGTTGACAGTGAACCTGGAGTCGGGAAGAACAACACTATAGGGATTAGGTGTTCTGGTGGGAAAAGGGTGTGAGAGAGATGAAGAAATATCTGATGGATGAGTTGAAGGAGAGGAGATATCAGATGGTGAAGAGGGTGGTTCCGAGAGGATGAATGAGGAGGAAGAGGTGGTGGAGGTCTTTGAAGAGGGAGGTGATTGAGGGGTACCGTCAAGGGGTTGATACATACGTCTAGAGTAATTTCCAGACATCATAGCTTCAAACGGGTTCACTTTGAGAGGGTCATAGGTGATCCTTACTCTTTTTGGTTTGGTTTCTGGTTCACCTGTTGCCTTTCTCTTTTGTTTCCGATCATTATCTTGATTCCCAGAGCTTGACGATGGATTCATGATGAAGTTGCAGATATTGGAAACTGCTAGGGTTTATGATATGAATGTAAAGAGAGAGAACGAAAAAGAAACTGAATGCAAAGTGAGAGAAATATAAGAGGGAAAAGAAACGTTTGAAGACTATAAAAAGAAAACTGAAAGAGAGTAAATGATGAAAAGCATTTAATGTTACGTGACGAGAGGAGAGATAATAATGACAAAAGACGTGATTTGCACAGTTACCTAAGTAGACGTCCCCTCAACTGCACGCACGCTTGTCCAAGAATAGTGAACACGTGTTTACCATCTGGATAGCCAGTTACAGCTGTTTTGCTTTTAAAGAGATTCTGAATCAACTTAGACAATGAAACGTTAGTAATAACTGAATCACAATTCTAATTGATTTCAATCAGAACTTCTTAAAAAATTTCATTTCAGAAGATACCCATACATAAGAACTTCTCATCTTCTCATTCTGGGCTTGTTTCTGAAGACCCATTTTGTACCTATTATTTTGAATCCATCTGGTCTAGGAACAAGATCCCAAACATCATTCCTTGTAAACTGATTCAGTTCTTCTTGCATAGCAATTATCCAGTCTGGATCTTCTAGAGCATGATCAACAGAAGTTGGCTCGATCAAAGATACAAGGCCTAATTGACAGTCTGCATTGTTCTTAAGGAATGCTCTTGTTCTGATTGGATCATCCTTCTTTCCAAGAATGACATCTTCTGAATGACCAGAGATGAGTCTGGATGATCTTCTGACAGATGGTTCTTCAGAAATGCTTAGATTCTCCAGAGAAGTTGATACTTGATCTTCAGATTCTTTGCTTCTGAGAAGCTCTGCTTCTGATGCGTTGCTTCTTGGCTCAACAACTTCTGATATGTCAATATCACAATCTGCAAAATTATCAAACTGCTTTGGTTTTTCAGAACCAAGCTTATCATCAAACCTGATATTGATTGATTCTTCCACAATCAATGTTTCAGTATTGTATACTCTGTAGCCTTTTGAGCGTTCAGAATATCCAAGAAGGAAACATTTTTGTGCTTTGGAATCAAACTTACCAAGATGATCTTTAGTGTTCAGAATAAAGCATACACATCCAAAAGGATGGAAATATGAAATGTTAGGCTTTCTATTCTTCCACAATTCATAAGGAGTCTTATTTAGAATAGGTCTGATAGAGATTCTATTCTGAATATAGCATGCAGTGTTTATTGCTTCTGCCCAGAAATGCTTAGCCATATTGGTTTCATTGATCATGGTTCTGGCCATTTCTTGCAGAGTCCTATTCTTTCGTTCTACAACCCCATTTTGCTGTGGAGTTCTAGGACAAGAGAAATCATGGGCAATACCATTTTCTTTGAAGAATTCTTCAAAGGATCTGTTCTCAAATTCACCACCATGATCACTTCTGACCTTTATGATTTTACACTCTTTTTCAGATTGAATCTGAATGCAGAAATCAAAGAACACTGAATGAGACTCATCCTTGTGTTTCAAGAATTTTACCCATGTCCAGCGGCTATAATCATCTACGATGACTAATCCATATTTCTTCCCTCTGACAGATGCTGTTTTGACTGGGCCAAACAGATCAATGTGCAAGAGTTCTAATGGCCTTGAGGTAGAAACAACATTCTTGGACTTGAATGCAGGTTTGGAGAACTTGCCCTTCTGACATGCTTCACAAAGAGCATCTGATTTGAATTTCAGATTAGGGAGTCCTCTGACAAGATCCAGTTTGTTAATCTGAGAAATCTTTCTCAAACTAGCATGACCTAATCTTCTGTGCCAGACCCACTGCTCTTCAGAAACAGACATAAGACAAGTCACCTTCTGACTCATAAGATCTTGCAGATCTGTCTTATAAATGTTGTTCTTCCTCTTGCCTGTAAATAGGATTGAGCCATCCTTCTGATTTACAGCCTTGCAAGACTCTTGATTAAAGATTATATCATAACCATTGTCACTCAATTGACTGATAGATAAGAGGTTATGTGTTAATCCTTCTACAAGAAGTACATTAGAAATGGAAGGAGAGTTACCAGACTTTATAGTTCCAGAGCCAATTATCTTGCCCTTCTGATCTCCTCCAAACTTGACTTCTCCTCCAGACTTAAGCACCAGGTCTTGGAACATAGACCTTCTTCCTGTCATGTGTCGTGAGCATCCAGAGTCCAGGTACCACGACATGTTGTGCTTTGTCCTTTTTGCAGCCAAGGATATCTGCAATAGGAATAATCTTATCCTTAGGTACCCACATCTTCTTGGGTCCTTTCTTGTTAGATTTTCTCAAGTTCTGATTGAACTTGGGTTTAACATTGTAAGCAATAGGAGGAACAGCATGATAATTTTTAATGTGAGTTTCATGATATTTCCTAGGTTGTGTCACATGCTTTTTGGTGTGTGTTATGTGAAAACTTTGAGCATGTGAAGTGTGCCTAATATCATGGGAGTGGCCATACTTGAACTGATCATACAATGGCTTGTATGTGAATTTCATTTCATCAACAGGTTCAAGTTTGTATGGGGTTTCACCCTCAAAACCAATGCCGACTCTTTTGTTTCCAGACACAGCATATATCATAGAAGCTAGCTGACTTCTGCCAATACTTCTAGATAAGAACTTCCTGAAACTTAAATCATATTCTTTCAGAATATGGTTTAGACTAGGAGTGGATTTTTCTGAATCAGAAGGAGGTCCAACATTATTGGATAATTTTAAAAGTTTTTCTTTTAATTCAGAATTTTCCAACTCAAGCTTCTTTGTTTCAAATTCAAATAGCTTTTTCAGCTCTTTGTATTTGAGACTAATCTGAGACTTGAATTCCAGAAGTTCAGTTAGACCGGAAACTAACTCATCTCTAGTAAGTTCAGAAAATACCTCTTCAGAATCTGATTCTGATGTAGATTCTGATCCGTCATCTTCTGTCGCCATCAGCGCACAGTTAGCCTGCTCATCTTCAGAGTCTGAATCATCTTCTGACTCATCCCAGGTTGCCATAAGACCTTTCTTCTTATGAAACTTCTTCTTGGGATTTTCCTTCTGAAGTTTTGGACATTCATTCTTGAAGTGTCCAGGCTTATTGCATTCATAGCACATGACCTTCTTCTTGTCAAATCTTCTGTCATCAGAAGATTCTCCACGTTCAAATTTCTTTGAACTTCTGACGCCTCTGAACTTCCTTTGCTTGTTCTTCCAGAGTTGATTCAGCCTTCTGGAGATCAAGGACAGTTCATCTTCTTCTTCAGATTCTGATTCTTCAGGATCTTCTTCTTTAGCCTGAAAAGCGTTAGTGCATTTCTTGATATTGGATTTTAATGCAATAGACTTACCTTTCTTTTGAGGCTCATTTGCGTCCAGCTCTATTTCATGACTCCTCAAGGCACTGATAAGCTCTTCCAGAGAAACTTCATTCAGATTCTTTGCAATCTTGAATGCAGTCACCATAGGACCCCATCTTCTGGGTAAGCTTCTGATGATCTTCTTTACGTGATCAGCCTTGGTGTATCCCTTGTCAAGAACTCTCAATCCAGCAGTAAGAGTTTGAAATCTTGAAAACATCTTTTCAATGTCTTCATCATCCTCCATCTTGAAGGCTTCATACTTCTGAATTAAAGCGAGAGCTTTAGTCTCCTTGACTTGAGCATTTCCTTCATGAGTCATTTTCAAAGACTCATATATGTCATAGGCCGTTTCCCTGTTAGATATCTTCTCATACTCAGCATGAGAGATAGCATTCAGCAAAACAGTTCTGCATTTATGATGATTCCTGAAAAGCTTCTTCTGATCATCGTTCATTTCTTGCCTTGTCAGCTTTACGCCACTGGCATTTACTGGATGTTTGTAACCATCCATCAGAAGATCCCATAGATCACCATCTAGACCAAGAAAGTAACTTTCCAGTTTATCTTTCCAGTATTCAAAGTTTTCACCATCAAATACCGGCGGTCTAGTATAACCATTGTTACCGTTGTGTTGCTCAGAAGAGCCAGATGTAGATGCAGGTGTAGACTTTGCAGTTTCATCAGCCATCTTTTACTGAAGCGTTTTTCTCTTCCTGAATCTTTTCTAAACACGGTTAAGTGCTTGCACCTTAGAACCGGCGCTCTGATGCCAATTGAAGGATAGAAAAACACTTAGAAAGGGGGGGTTTGAATAAGTGTAGCTTTGAAAACTTGACAGATAAAAATAAATTGCACAGTTATTTTTATCCTGGTTCGTTGTTAACTAAACTACTCCAGTCCACCCCCGCAGAGATGATTTACCTCAACTGAGGATTTAATCCACTAATCGCACGGATTACAATGGTTTTCCACTTAGTCAGCAACTAAGTCTTCCAGAGTCTTCTGATCACACACTGATCACTCCAGGAACAACTGCTTAGATACCCTCTAAGACTTTCTAGAGTATTCTGATCCACACGATCACTTTAGTTACAACCTGCTTAGATAACCTCTAAGACTTCCTAGAGTATTCTGATCCACACGATCACTCTAGTTCCTTACAACTTAATGTAATCAATTCTAAGAGTATTACAATTGCTTTTTAAAAGCTATAATCACAAACTGTGATATTTCTCTTAACGTTTAAGCTTAATCTCACTAATATATTACAACAGCAATGTAGTGAGCTTTGATGAAGATGAAGATTCTGAGCTTTGAGTAGAACAGAGTTTCAGCAAGTTAATATGAGTTGTTTTTGTTCAGGATCGTTAACCTTGCTTCTCATCAGAACTTCATATTTATAGGCGTTGGAGAAGATGACCGTTGAGTGCATTTAATGCTTTGCGTGTTCCGTACAGCATCGCATTTAATGTTATACGCTTTTGTCAACTACCTCGAGCCTTGTTCACGCTGTGTCTACTGACGTTGCCTATAATAGCTTTTAACGTTCCTTTTGTCAGTCAGCGTAGCTTGCCACTTGTACTTCCTTCTGATCTGATGTTTGTGAATACAACGTTTGAATATCATCAGAGTCAAACAGCTTGGTGCAAAGCATCTTCTGATCTTCTGACCTTGAAGTGCTTCTGAGCGTGATACCATCAGAACTTCAGTGCTTCTGATCTCATGTTCTTCTGATGCTTCCATAGACCCATGTTCTGATTCTGCTTCGACCATCTTCTGATGTCTTGCCAGACCATGTTCTGATGTTGCATGCTGAACCCTTGAGACAAAGCTTCTGAGCGCTGAATTATGCATACTCTTTATATATTTCCTGAAAAGGAAATTGCATTGGATTAGAGTACCATATTATCTTAAGCAAAATTCATATTATTGTTATCATCAAAACTAAGATAATTGATCAGAACAAATCTTGTTCTAACACCAGCACCGAAGAATGAAAAAGAAGTTCGAGGGTTCCTTGGGAGATTGAATTACATAGCCAGGTTCATTTCTCATCTCACTGACACTTGTGAACCCATCTTCAAACTGCTGCGCAAAAATCAAGATATCCGTTGGGATGGTCATTGTCAAGAGGCCTTTGAAAAAATCAAACAGTATCTCCAAGAGCCGCCAATTCTCATGCCTCCGGTCCCTGGGAGGCCGCTTCTTATGTACCTAACTGTGCTCGAAGGATCTATGGGGTGTGTGCTGGGCCAACATGACGAGTCTGGTCGAAAAGAGTGCGCCATTTATTACCTGAGCAAAAAGTTTACCGATTGTGAATCCCGCTACTCACTACTCGAGAAAACTTGCTGTGCTTTGGTATGGGCTGCTCGCCGACTGAGGCAGTATATGTTGACTCACACCACTCTATTGATCTCCAAAATGGACCCGATAAAGTACATCTTTGAAAAACCGGCTCTTACAGGAAGACTAGCCCGATGGCAAATGCTTTTATCAGAATACGACATTCAGTATGTCACGCAGAAGGCCATCAAAGGAAGTGTCCTTGCGGATCATCTTGCTCATCAACCATTAGAAGAGTATCAGTCAATGAAGTTTGACTTCCCTGATGAAGATATCATGAATCTAGATGATAATGAAGGACCCGAACCAGGAGAGCGATGGACTCTCACGTTCGATGGTGCATCAAATGCTATGGGCCATGGTATTGGGGCAGTTTTGACTTCTCCCCGTCAAACTCACATCCCTTTCACAGCTATAATATGCTTTGATTGCACAAACAATGTCGCAGAATACGAAGCTTGCATAATGGGTCTCGAAGCAGCCATTGATATGAGGATCAAGATCCTTGAGGTTTATGGGGATTCTGCCCTGGTTATACATCAAGTAAGAGGTGATTGGGAAACACGACACCCCAATTTAGTTCCTTATAGGGACTATATCTTGGAGTTGTTGCCCGCTTTCGAGGAAATCACTTTCAATCACATCCCCCGAGAGGAAAATCAATTGGCAGATGCTTTGGCTACTTTGGCGGCTATGTTCAGAGTTAGCTCCCCTAAAGAAATGCCAGACATAACGATCCTACGTTACAAAGAGCCTGCCCATACATTCCCTGCCCACTGTCTCACTACTGAAGATGTGTATGACGAAAAGCCATGGTATTACGACATCAAGAGGTATGTCGAGAAGCAAGAGTATCCCGAAGATGCTACGATTGGTGATAAGCGAACCCTTCGAAGGTTAGCATCCAAATTCTTCTTGACAGGAGACGTCCTGTACAAAAGAAACTATGATTCAGTTTTGCTCAGATGCGTGGATAGACACGAAGCAGAATTGATCATGCGGGAAATTCATGAAGGATCTTTTGGAACTCATTCCAATGGACATTCTATGGCCAAAAAGATCTTGCGAGCAAGGTATTATTGGATGACAATTGAAAGTGATTGTTATGTGTATGTGAAAAAATGTCACAAATGTCAGGTGTATGCTGACAGAATTCATGTTCCTCCAACTCCTCTGAATGTCCTGACGTCACCTTGGCCCTTTGCTATGTGGGGTATAGACATGATCGGACGGATAGAGCCACAAGCTTCAAATGGACACAGATTTATTCTTGTTGCTATCGACTACTTCACCAAATGGGTTGAAGCTGCTTCTTACAAGAACGTAACCAAACAAGTCGTCACTCGCTTCATCAAGAAAGAGATCATATGCCGATATGGGGTTCCAAACAAGATCATCACTGATAACGGGTCCAATCTTAATAACAAGATGATGGCAGACTTATGTGAAGAGTTCAAGATTGAACATCACAATTCATCACCCTATCGGCCAAAGATGAATGGCGCAGTCGAAGCTGCTAACAAGAATATAAAGAAGATTGTCCAGAAGATGGTTAGAACGTATAAAGATTGGCATGAGATGTTGCCATTTGCTTTGCATGGCTATAGAACTTCGGTTCGTACCTCAACTGGGGCAACCCCCTTCTCTCTTGTCTACGGTATGGAGGCCGTACTACCTGTCGAAGTGGAAATTCCTTCGTTGAGAGTCCTGATGGACGCCAAACTAGATGAAACAGAATGGGTTCAAACGAGGCTTGATCATCTCAATCTAATTGAGGAGAAACGCTTATCTGCTGTCTGCCATGGCCAGTTGTACCAAAAAAGGATCAAGAAAGCGTATGACAAGAAAATTCGGCCTCGAGAATTCCACACAGGAGACCTAGTCGTACGGAAGATCTTGCCAATTCATACCGATCCAAGGGGCAAATGGACTCCCAACTATGAGGGACCATACATTGTGAAGAAAGCATTTTCAGGTGGTGCTTTCATCCTGACAAAGATGGATGGGGAAGACGTTCCGCTTCCAGTCAATTCAGACTCAGTCAAAAAATACTACGCATAAAAGACCCGCTAGGTCGACGTACCTAGGCAAAAATAAGGGCATCCCGGCAAACCAAAAGGGTTTGGGCAAAAATTAGGGATAAAACAAAGAAAAAGAAAGAAAACGAATAACCCGCTAAGTTGAAAACCCGAAAGGGCGACTTAGGCAAAAAGGGGCATCCCGCTGGATTGAAACCCCGAAAGGGCGATCCAGGCAAAAGTTAGGGATCGAAAGAGAGAGGCTGCAGTCTGAATATCTTTCACAAAGACCACTATACGCCCTTGACAGAACGGATGGATCAATCCAACCATTACCCTTCTGAAGCAAAGCATTGAGAAGATCGAGGATATGGGAACTGTAGCAATACCAGTTTTAATGGAAATTTGAGCATTTCTCTTTGCCATTTTGCTCTTTGTGTTTTATTTTCTTCTTTGCAACTACCTCATTTAGGAGTTGCTTCCTTGTACAGAAGCCTATTCATAGGCATTCCATCAATAAAATGATCTTTTGATAAAAAAGCGTTCCTCCTTACTTCTTCATTTTTCGCATGCGAGGTGTGATTTAGTTCGTTATTAAACATTGCATTGAAAGCATGGGGGATAATAATCTTGAATAAAAACGAAACATGATGTTACATAAACATAAAAGTGCTCTAAGGAGCACCATATGCATCCAAACGTTGTTTTTCTGTGCAGGCTGCAGATTCTAATGGTCGCTCCGACCTCTCTCTTATCACAAAGATCATCATCCTCCGCCCGCGTGAAAGTTCAAACGTGTAATTCACCAACACTGGTAAACATGGGGCACCTGAGAAGATCCATGCCCCTCTTCCATATGGCAGACAAAGAATGATCCCTCAAAGCTCATGATTCCCCAAGCAGTATAGGATGTAAGGAAAGTCGGGCGAAGTCATTTCCTCCCCAGCAGAGCTATGCCCTAACCATCAGCACAGTTTCCAATAGTCTTTGGTACTGTATGGTTCTAACGTCAACTCATATTCGCGTCTCAAGAGAATAAGCAACGGACCCCAATGGTCTTGCTCCCCTATCACACCGATGCCTTTATTTGGCGCTCTGCATATAGTTTCCATTGCATATGACATTGCGTCCTCAAAAGCGTAGCATATCCGTCAAAAGCGGAACATTACGCCATAGAAAAAGTCAAACATGCATACAAAGCCTAAGCCAGATAATGCAAATCATCCCTTAATCAAGACAATGATACATCCCCACAAAAAGATTGTCCTTACAAACTCCAATTGATATCTGCTACTCCATTACAAATCTCCTCCATCCCCGGTGCCGATACTTGGTTTTACCAATCCCCAATCCCCGGTCTAAGTGCTTTCAATAATTTTCTTGTGGATCGTAGGTCAGTTGACCTTATCCTCATCCTTTGCATTCTTGTGGATCGTAGGTCCGTTGACCTTATCCTCATCTTTTTCATTTCCTGTGGATCGTAGGTCCGTTGACCTTATCCTCATCCTCTGCATTCTTGTGGATCGTAGGTCCGTTGACCTTATCCTCATCCTTTGCATTCTTGTGGATCGTAGGTCCGTTGACCTTATCCTCATCCTTTGCATTCTTGTGGATCGTAGGTCCGTTGACCTTATCCTCATCCTTCTTTTCCTTCCTGTGGATCGTAGGTCCGTTGACCTTATCCTCATCTTTTTTCATTCTTGTGGATCGTAGGTCCGTTGACCTTATCCTCATCTTTTTCATTTCTTGTGGATCGTAGGTCCGTTGACCTTATCCTCATCTTTTTTCATTCTTGTGGATCGTAGGTCCGTTGACCTTATCCTCATCTTTTTCATTTCTTGTGGATCGTAGGTCCGTTGACCTTATCCTCATCTTCTTTTCCTTCTTGTGGATCGTAGGTCCGTTGACCTTATCCTCATCTTTTTCGTTCTTGTGGATCGTAGGTCCGTTGACCTTATCCTCATTTTTTCATTTCTTGTGGATCGTAGGTCCGTTGACCTTATCCTCATCTTCTTTTCCTTCTTGTGGATCGTAGGTCCGTTGACCTTATCCTCATCTTTTTCGTTCTTGTGGATCGTAGGTCCGTTGACCTTATCCTCATTTTTTCATTTCTTGTGGATCGTAGGTCCGTTGACCTTATCCTCATCTTTTCATTCTTGTGGATCGTAGATCCTATCATTCCATCGAACCCGTATTTCCAAATCACAGTTTCATACAATAATCATTTCCATTGAGAACCTTGTATTGGCACTTTGGCTACGTTACAAGCTATCACCATTCAATCCATCACTCACCATAAATTCTTCCACTAGAAAAAAAACAAAATTCTCTTTCCCCAGCAGATATCAAGACGAAATAAAGGAATAAAAACCACTTCATCCCCTCAGGACAAATTTCAGGTCTTAGGTATTTAAACTTCCTCTACTTCGAATGTTCGAAAGGCTGGCGCCAACCTCACCTTCGAGTATAGGACGATTAAATAGGGGCAGCTGTCATACCCCAAATTTGTCCTACCCCTTAACTTCTGACTGGCTTAGGTTTTGCATTCATGTACATACATCACTTAGGTCATAACTCACATTCATACATTCATATCATTGGTGATATTCAAAGGCTAGCAAGAAGGAGCTCTATTGCAAAGAAGTTTGATCAGAGAACAAGAAGACTGAGGTGTAACCATGTGGTTCCATGTTTAAGGAAGCCCTCCTGGGTTAGGGTTTCTCTCGATCTCAATTCAAGGCATTGGTTGAAGGATATTGGCGGACAAATCATCTGGTCTCCCAAATCAGGGTTCTTTGACCAAAGTCAACCAGTTGACTTTTTGGTTAACATTTAATCAAGAACGGTTTTTATGTGTGAAAAGCTTCTCATGCCGACTGTGTGGGTGAGTTTGTTTGACGGGATTTGACTGGAAGGGATTTAATCGGGAATTTCATCAATAGCCGGAAAAATCAGAACAGTTGACTTTTGGGTCAAAATCAGAAGAATTATTCAAATATCGACTTTCGGTGGGAAACCGGTCAAATAAAGTCAAAGAAATGAGAAAAATCAAGAAATAATCAAAACTGCCAAATTTGGAAAGTTAGTTGAAATGGGAACTTGCCAAAAGAGGAAAGTTCTACACTTAGAGAATTTTTGAGTAAATTTCCAATTGGCTGGGCAGCTGACTTCAGGTTCGATTATCATGTTGAAAACGACAGAATTTTAAGACAAGCTCAACACCAAAAGTGTTCAAATCATAGCCCTCTACAATTCTCTAGTTGGGAGTTTTTCCATTTGAAGCTTGATTCAAGAGTTATGTTGGTTTGAAGTTAGAAGAAATGCATTTGTTCAAGTCATTCAGCTAGGCAGATTTTTGGTCATGACCTGGTATTTTAACAAACGCATGGCGTGCCAAATCTCTTGCTAATTTTAGGGTTCTACAAAAATGTCATGGAAGCAAACTTGGTATGCTTCAATTCTTTGCCACGTCCTCTATATAATGAAACAAGATTTGAGTTATTTGGTTGAATATTGAATCATTTATGGATGCTCAAAGCCAAGCCCTTGTCATGGTATACGCTGCAAGAAGTGCCAGCCAAAATCCTGAGTCACACGCATGCTTTTCACCGAGCACGTGGTGTGCTGACTTTGGGACTAATTTTGAGAAAATACAAGGGCCCATCAGATGCAAACTTGGTATCCTCATGTTCACCTCCATGCCCTCTTCATAACAAACCCAAAATTGAAGCAAATAGTGAGCCATAGCTAGAGTTATAAGCTGGTGAAGATGGCACCATGGAGGTTATGTGGAAAGAACAGCAAGCCAAAGAGTGTTATGGCTGAGCACGTGACATACACATGCACACTACTCCTATTGCCCATGCATGATTTTGGAACTCAAAAGCACATAGAAAACTTGCCAAAGATAACAAAACTTGTTCATTAAGCTTAGAGAAACTACACCCTACATGCAACCCCACCATAACTTCCACACATCCCCTCTATATAAACTCACTATCCTTCACAAACTCAACTACACTCTCATTTTTTCAGTTTCAATATCTTCTTTACTCTCCCACCTCCCTCGTCACTCTCAAATGACTCTCTTCTCCTCTTCATCCCTCACCTCATCTTCACTCAACAACCATAACAACCTCTCTAACTAACTCATAACAACCTCACCTTCATCAACCTCCAACCACCGTCTACCTCCACTATAACCACCGCAAACCACCGTCATCAACCCCCCTCTAGCTTCATCATCATCCTCAACTCGTCACCGCCTTAGTAAGCTCCAACGGAACCTCTCCAGCCACCTCTAACCGCGACGGCGACAACTCTTCTCCACCACTCATCCAGGCCTCACAGTTTCGACACCACCACCAAGAAGCATAACTCGTGGAGCATTCTCTCTTTCCTCGGTCCAAGAACTATAACAAGTTCATAGCATCATCGGTGGAGCAAAGGATAATCTCTTGGATCTTTTCTCATCATCATCAGGATTTCGCTCCAGGTAAACGCAAAAGATTCTCTCGGCATCAGGATAATCTCTTGCATTTCGCTTGTATGATATTTCATCCCTTCTTGCTTTTGATCCATGTTAAACTGATGTTCATTTGCGTGTGCTTGAGTTGTGTGAGATTGTTGATAGCGTAGGTTCGTTCTCGTAATGTTGAAGTTTCGTTTTGTTAACTGTAGATTAATTAGGATTTTATGCGTTATCTCGCTTGGAATGATAGAAGTAGTTTTAGAGAAAGGTAAACTCAGATCCATACGCTACGCGAGATTCCGATCGAGATGATGTACTTTTTTCCTGTTTCTGGTTTTGTTCTGGCGGCCCTAGCGGCGGCGCTCGATCGAAGGAGATGACCGGAGCATCTCCGGCTCCGGTGAAGTTTAGCTTGTTTACTTTTGTTTTTATTACGTGGCGAGCATTCATTGGTTCCTCTTCCATCATTTCGTGAACTTTATTTTTGCTGATGATTGAGAATAGTGTGAGTGTTTAAATTTGATTGGCTCATGCTTAATTTTGTCCTATTACATTTAAGTAAGCCATGCCCTATTGATACATAACATAGAACGCCATGCACTGAATAATCGTATGATAAAAAAAATAGATATTGTCACATGCTGAATAATGGAATAAATCAATTGTGATAATTCTGGGCCTTAGTGTGCATTGGGCCATGCTATTTTCGGGATTGCACCCTTGCTTCACCAACATACCATCACATGTTTAGACTGGGCCTTAGCGCCCCAGCTATTGACACACCCCTGTTTAAGCCCTGTTTGTGCTTGTAACCAATTTTAGTTCATACAAATTCTGCTAACTCACCCCCCTGCAGTGTAGCTTAGATTTTCACTTGTAATCTTTGTTTTGCTCTTATTTTTTAGCTCATAATTCCATTTTTAAAATCATATAAAAAATGCATAAGATCAATGTTAGATTTTAGGTTCACTTCACAATAGCTTTTTACTTTTAGTTAATAAAAACATGATAGAACCTTTAAAATTTGTTAGATTTTTAGGTGGTCATCGACATTAAAAAGGCTCATAAAAATAGTAGATCTTTTAGGTTAATTTTGACATTTGAGTTCTTTCATAAAAACCCATAAAAATAGTAGTTTTTTAGTTTCATTTTGTGCTAATGCTTGAATCGTTCTGTACTATTTCATGTTATTTTTGTATGTCGCTTGTGCGATTTTATTGCTCTTATTCTTGGCCTTATTTTAGGCCTATTTTTGTTAAGTACATTTTCATTACTCCTTTTAGGATTGAGTCACCATGTTAACATTAGGATTTAGACTTGTAAACGACAATAACACTTAGATTAGAATACAGGATTAGTTCCCTTCTCATTCTCTTTTCCTTTTCAACTTTTAAAATACTTAATAAAAACCTGACAAAGATCATACTGTCACACTTCTGATATATGGTGGGAAAGAAATGATTGGGGCGTAGGCCCCGATGTACGTTCTTCCCCACGTAGTAGAAAAGAAATGATTGGGGTGTAGGCCCCGATGTACGTTCTTTTCTACTAAACGGAAAGAAATGATTGGAATGTAGATTTCGATGTATTTCTTATCCGTCATTTAGAGAATCGATTGTGGTGTAGACCTCGATGTGCATTCTCTAAATATTCAAAAAAACAAACAAAATTCTTTTGGTATGATCTAAGTCACAAAATTAAATCCCCTTAAAAATCACCAACCAAAAATACTTCAAAAAACCTAATAAATGGTCAGATTTAAAGCAAAAGTAAGGAAGTGATGCGAGACCTTGTAGTGGGTTCTCGTCATCATGGAATTACCCTAAAAGATACAAACCAATCTCTTTTTCTCCTTCCTAAGGGCAATGTCATTTCCGTTTGTACGCATCGTAGGTCCTCCCTTATGCAAGAACGTGAACGTTGACTCCGCCCAATTAAAAAACACAAAAACAAACAGAAAATCTTTAGCCGAGCTACGGTAACTCTGATTCCTGAAAAGGATACGTAGGCAGCGGGGTAGGGCCCATGCGAGTACAAATCTTTATTTTCCCTACATTTTGCATTCATTCGCATTTAGACATCGACATAGTATACACCCATTAGATAGAAACAAACATAGGTGGATACCATCGAGTACGATGGGCGCGAGGGGTGCTAATACCTTCCCCTCGCGTAACCGACTCCCGTACCTTGATTCTCTGGTCGCAAGACCCTGTTCCTTCCTTTGCCAGGTTTTCTGATATTCCTTTCCCTTATGGGATAAATATATTGGTGGCGACTCTATTCATTTTTCGCGAGCGTGCGACATCGATGAAGTAAGCTTTGAAGTCCCAGGCCCTTTTTCTTTGGTTAAAGAAACGGTAGTCTTTTGTCTTTTCTTCGCTGCTTGTCTGGTACGAGGGGGAGATTTATCTTCATCATCTAAAGCATCTGTCTGAGGAATTTTCCGTTTCGACGGTGTCGGAGGCTTCGAACTCTGAGAATGCACATTAAATAAAGTAAGTAATATTCAGGAAATTGCAAACGTTAAAGTATAAGGTATGAATGTACCGTGGGTTTCTTACCAGTAGTGACAGAATCACTCCCACTTGTTTTGGTGCTTTTCGAAGCTCCAGCGCCTTTCTGTGCAGGGGTCTCTTTAATGACTTTCTTTCGACTCACAGTTGTGACCAAGATAGAAGTCAACATTTAAGTAAGGAAAGAAAAGTTGGTTGAAGGATAATCCAAACTCCAACCTTCAGGTATAGGAGTCAAAACACGAACATGCTCAAGACTTAAATGAAGATGTCCTTTGAAATTATCCAAGGTATGCCTAGTCGGAACCACACGTTCAGCGTGTTTTTTAGATTGTTCGCGAAGGATTTTGGTAACATTCCCACACACAAACCAGACTGGAAAAGGAGGACTTAGAGCCACACCAAAATCAGCACTAGATAGTGGAGGGAATTTTGGAGGATTAAGCTTAAAAGCCACCTCATAACGTAGTTCAGGTCGAACATACGTGGGCAGTTTTAGCTTATCCAGTTTAGCAGAAAACTTTTCACGTAAAGTGACCGCAGCTTCACGAACGGTCCGACTAAGGTCATCAGGCCTGTAGATAGTTTCAAAGAATTTTTGAAAGGCTTGGATTTCTTTAATATGGGTCAAAGTACCTTTATGGAAGTTCGCATGCACATCAGCAAAAGCTTCAGTTAGTTCCTGAGTAAGGCTCTCAGCATCGAAGATTTGCGTGGTATAATAATCTGTCCATCATTGATAAAAATATATGGTAGTATAGAAGGCAGGCTCGAAGGAGATAGGAGAGAGATTTGTGATGCCAACATATTTGGAGATCTTTGATTCATATTCATCTTCAGCTAAATGCAGAGTGTGTAGACACACGTGATTCCTCTTGTCATACATGCATTTTGGTTTAAGCTGAACCAACCCAAATTGTCTCGATACCAGATTTGGATGGTAGCAAAGAAGACAACAATGACTTTTGGAGGATCGAAGTCGGTGATATAACAGTTTAGGAGTGAGGAAAGCCTCCCAAATAACCATAGATTCGGCTTGTTGGTCTGGAGAAGTTGCTGGAAATTCACGAGTAAACCATTCAGGACCTACTTTTCTTTTTACAAAGGGAGCCATGAAAGGAATATATTGATAACGTTTGGCAAACATCATCATGTACGCTAAAAATGTTTCTTGAAGCTTTCCCGTTTCTTCTTTTGGAGTTAGGTGAGCCAATCTAGTTCCTTCCACTGTTCGATTTTTTATGGCTGTATCTTCTTCACTCACAACACCTTTGTATGGGAGATGAGCCTCGAAGGTGGCATTGAGCCATAGCTGTAACAACCGGAAGGGGCCAGCGAAAAGAAGAGATCCTGTTTTGTAGTTCTTTACAAGATCTGTTGCTTCACCAAGGTTCTCGTAAAGAAATCCTAGAATTAACTGGGTTAAGTTTAACTTTTTCCCAGCATTTATCTGGTTAGCCATACAAAGATATCTCTTTGCCACTTGGATGGACCTAGAACAAAAAACGCATCTCGAAAGCCAGAGTGCTAGAAATGCAATGTGTTCTTCATCTGTGACTTCTGTAGTCGTTTGGACATGGTATCTTTGGATAAAAGCAGTATAGGTGACTATTGCTTCATTGAACTGGATGGTGTCAGTATCCATGAAGTTAGGATCGAAGATTTCCCCGGTTGGTCGAAGCCCTGTGATAGCGGCTATGTCGAAGAGAGTGGGAGTAATCATTCCACAAGGAAGGTGGAAAGTATTGTGAGAAGCATCCCAGAAATGTACTGATGCTACTAGCATGGTTTGGTTGTATTCTAAACCTGTTTTGGATAACTGGATTAGGTCATAAATCCCTAGTTCCTTCCAAAAGGAAACCTTTTGTTTTTATACTTTAGTTAGCCAAGCGTAATACAGCTCAAGATCTTTTGCTAAAGGAATTGACCTAAAGACTTTCACGAAATTGGTTACATAGTTTAACCTAATTTTTTCTAAAGTGGCGGTAGCTTCCGTCGAAGTCTCATTTGCATTGACAGATTCAGCTAAGATTGGATGACCATCTTCATCTATTTTGTTCTTACAAACCAAAGGCCTAGTTTTATAATAAGCAGGGAAAAATTTACCCAGAGAAGGGTTATTTCCTACAGGTAAAGGGCCCATGAAGGCGTGAGTTTTTCCAGAAAGTTTAAAAGGAATGATTACCTAAGAAGCGTAGATAGCACGCGCCTCTGCGGAATTTGGGTCTGGAATATGTTGTTGATTCCCTATCTGTATGGGATTTTGAAGCTTTTGAATAGGTTGAAGAGCATTTGAAGAAGACGCCGTGGATGAGTTTGTTTTGGGAATTGGGTTGAACAAAACCAAAGAGGATTTCTTTTCTGTGATAAATCATATGAGAATGAAAGTGGAAGTTAGGTAAAGGCAAGAGGTTTGAGTATTTAAAGGTTTAACGGAAACCCTATTAAATCTTTTGGGTAAAGGTCAAAAGACACACGGCAAGCGCTGATTTAATCTAACGGCGGTCGAACAGCTGTTAGCCTTACTCCTAGTATATAGGAGCAATGATCACAAGTAATGACAAAACATGGGAATGCACGTTTTGAAGAGACGTTTTTGGAAATGACAAGACGTTTTGAAAGTTGAGTTATAAATGATTATGACGTTAGTCAGTTGTCTTGGAACTCTAAGGAGTGAGTAAGACGAAATCTCATCATGACAAGAAACGCCTATTTCTCTTGTTTCCGAAACAGGCATTTATTGGGGGCAATTTGTTGGCTGGAGATTTCGTTTGAAGAAAATATTCTTTGAAGGATTAGAGTTCGAAGAAGAATGGTTACTGATGACCATTTCGAGAAATAAATGGCTACTGATGGCCATGTTCGAGGATGTTGTTTAAGTTGAAGTAAAGATAATAAGTATTGGAGCTGGTTCGAAATAAATTGTCTTTAAGACTTAAGCGTTTTCGCGAAATACGAAGGGTACTGAAGCTTAGCGTGTTTTCGTAGAATTCTCGGTGTTGATCACGTTGCCACGTATCGAAGGAGAATTCAGGCGGGAGGATTTGAATTTCGAAATAATCTGTGTAACCGAACAAAGACAGATGGCGCCCCAAGGATTCGAAGCATATGCATGTGAGCAACGTGGCATCTTATTAACGTAGGACCGTTAGGGTCGAAATTAGTATAAATAAGGGTCTTAATGTTAGGATTTTGTGTGTTCATTTTGTACAAATCACTCACAAATTACTCAAGTACCAAGTGTTAAAGAGAACGAGTTCGCTGAGAAATGTATGTATGACACCACCATTTTAAACGCGTTTGTTTTCATCTTTATGCAAGTATCTTTTTCAGTATTTTTCCATCTTTCTTTACATTTCAGTTATTTACATTCTTGCAACTTTGTCTTTCGTTTAACTTTACTTCGAAGCCTTTACTTTCTGTAATTTACATTCTTGTACTTGAAGTTTCTTGCAAGTTTATCCTTATTCTATCTTTTGCCAGAGTTATATTTACGTGTATAACAAGGTAATTGTCAATATTTACACTTCGTTTATTTATTATTTCGAAAGACAAGTAACCAACAAATATGAACCAATTTATCACAAATGACAAACTTTTTGACTATGTCCTAGGATCAATCTAGTCGATCCTGTGAGTAACCAAAGTATATTTTATAGTTTGGAGGACTAGCGGTTGTTTACCGGAAATCACCGTAAACACTTATGTATGCTCAATTCTCAACATTCCTATCAAATGTGGGACATTCCCCATTTAATCACACTTGCTATATTATTCCAACAATTTTTACATTCAATTTAGGGTCCGGCTAATGTCGGCTAATAGGACATTTACCTGTCGAACATGTCATGGAAACTTTCAACAATTTGGAGGAGTGCACTATGGATGCATAATACTAAGTCACCCAGTCTTTAATCCTGGATATTTTGATGTAATACAGAATATTTTGAAGTGTATATGCAAGGTATATATATTATCAGATGTTCTTAATCTTATCTCATGAATATTTTGATGTAATACATAATATATCAAAGTGTGTACATGTAAGGTATATACATTACTAGACGTTTCTTATCTAATAGCTCTCTGGACTTTTTTTAAGGAATGTTAATTGTATTTCTTGCAATATTATATATAGAATTGTCAACCATAAAAAAAGTCAAATCACATAGGTTAGATTGACTTGCTAAATCTCCTACTAGGCTTCTTATTCTTAGGCCACTATTTAGAGAATCTTTTATTGACCAGTAAGCACGAGGGATAGTGCCCAATTTTGAAGGGCCTATAGCACACCTCTAAATATGTATATGACTCAGCATGTGTTTGGTTTAACTTTTTTCCATCGCCATCATAAGTTTGGGAAGCATCTCACCGTGAAAACTAAAAGTTACAAAAGGTGGCTTCTACAATACTGTGATTTTTCACCGCGTTTTTTTCATTTCTGCTAGTAACCCAAACATACCATCATTCGTTTTCCTTTTCATTATGTAGTTGTCTTTATTTGTGTTTCTTAATACCTCCTTGAGTTATGTTTGGTGTCTTTTCAGCATCGTGGTCGTATTCTCCTTGACGGGGTTTTCTATGCAAAAGCTTTGAAGAAAATGGAAACCCCCGAGATAGAAGAAGCAAGGGCTGAAGGAGGTAAGGTTCTCGAGAGTCTCTATATTTTTACTTTTGGTTACATGCGACTATAGATAATGACTTTGACTATTAAATATAAAGAAAAAAGATAATGACTCAAACCTTCATGTTTCGCTTCAATATTTTTTTAGAGAGAGCTTAAATGCATTAATACGGTAACATTTATGATATACTAATATAAAGGTAAATTCTTAAGTACGGGTAAGTTTTAGTTAGTTTTGATTGGATACTCATATTTTGAAGCAAAATTTATTTGAATTTTTTTAAAATTAAATTATTATAGAAAAGTGACATGTTGTTCCATGATTGGATAATGTGTATTTACCCAACAAAACTCTAGAGTACAGGAGTATTGACCTAATATAAATACCATTATTATCTCTATTGTTTTTCTTACATGATTTTTGGTCGTTTTAGTATAAGTTTTTTCTCTTAATTTTTAACTTTACATTAGCGTTGTAAATTTTTTTACAGATGCACTCAATCACATTATATCAAATCGATATTTATAAAATATTTTTACAACTATTTATAGATATTTGAGTTTAATTGACCCAACAATAGCCCTTTTTTGAATTGATTTAAAATAGATATGAATCAACTTGTTATAATTTTAAGTTTTAAGATTTTCTTATAAATTGTTTGATTGGTTTAAATAAATAAAAATATATTCAAATTTTGACACCACAGATTTGGATTCGGAAGGCCCTTGGAAAGATTTGGATTCGGAAGGCTGTTGAATGCAGTATAGGGCAAGCAACAAAAGAAAGATTTGGAAATATTGATCCGGGAATTATCGTCCTCAGAGATGGAGAGATGCCATTCAACAGTTTCTACGGTTTCGAGTTCGGGATTGAATGAGCAAAAAGTAAACAAAGATATAGACAGGTAAGAATAAACACATTCTTAGAAGAGAAAGAACTTATCAGGAATGTAAATATATCCACTCTTCACAAACATACACTTACCAACCCGTTATACTCAACCTACGATACTCATCTATGTCATCACGTATCTCTCACGTAAGCGCCCATCTCTGGAGCACAAACGAGATCATCTCATAACTAAGGTTATCTCTAACGCGAAGTCACGAGAACATCTGTATTCTCGCGTCGGCGATCTCTCGCGCGCCGCTCAAACACAAAAGCATTAAGAACAGATACAAACAGTGGATGCTAGCTCTAAATCTATCTCTAGAGTTCAGAACCAACAGATTATCATCCTAGATAAGGATTCAAGAAGTTTATCTCTAAAGCACCCCAAATCCCCAGCATAGAGCAAAAATCCAGGATAACATCAACACAGATTCGTAAAGCAAGTTAAATATAACATTATAATCGGTAAATATACATAAGATTCGAGTAACTATCAAACAAAACCCAACCAAAGAGAAATACACAAAGAAGAAGAGAAATGAACCGAAAATCTCCCGGTTTGTCAGCTCCGTTCGACGCTCAATCCACCCCCGATCATCCTTATGCAACCTCCGAAGTTGTTTTCTAAGCTAATTTTGATCTAAGAATGAAGTTGATGGTGTTGGGACTCAAAAATACCCAACCCATAACCTAAAAATGTGATTTTTCCCCTTTTTAACAAGTCTGAAAATCCGCAGGTCCGGTGAGCGGAACAGAGTCCGCTTAGCGGAGTCTGCTAAAAATCAGATTTTGTTTTCGTCATAACTCGAGAACCGTAACTCCGAATTGCGCCCGGTTCGAAGCGTTGGAAAGCTTATTCAATGCTCTATCCAATAATGAATGAGTGGAAACCAAAATGATGATTTTGGTCATCCTTATTTTGAGTCTTTGGAAGTCCGCTTGATGGTGGCTAAGCGGGCTTTCACCGAAATTGCGAAATCGAAGCCTTGCCTTTGACACTTTATTCCTCAAGGCTCCAATAAGTATGAATACCTATAAAAACAAAGGAAAAACTATCAAATGGTATAAAAGTATATGAAAATATCACTATTCACAAAGTATACGTATTTATACACAAAACGGGGAATTACTCAAACGGTATTAACAAAAGTATCGATAAGTGCCACTATTTACATACACAAAATAAGTACATTTTGACACTTATCAAAGGCCCTTGGAAAGAAGAATGGAAGAAAATTCGGTTAGTTAACTATGATTTAGTACCCGATTGTACCCGTCACGGGATACCCACAATGTGATATATTAATGGCATGTTCCACGTGCTTTTCCTTTATTTAATATTATTATTATTCTTTTTGTCATATGAAAGGTTACATTTAAACTGATTATAAAAAAAATTTAATGGTAAAATCAAATATTAAAATTAATATTATTGTGTTGATATTATAACTACATAATTACTTTCGGAATGTTAGAAGGATCTGAAGGCCCTAAGTTTTGATCATAATGGCACACGCCTTTCTCCTTGATGGTTCTTCAGCTGTTTGGAAAAATGGTTGACAAGGTAGACGTTTTCTTTTTCTTCTCTTTTTTATTTTGAGAGGGGATTTCCAAACAAAGCATAGGCTTACATAATGGCCACCTCTAGCTGTTCGACCTTCATTCCTCGCGTTAGTATTTTATTCACATGATTAAGTCAATATTATATTTGATGAGTGACTTGCTCTCACAATAAAAAGAACCCATATCATTTAAGGGGAAAAAATACATAATGCAGTAACAAAAGTGGACAGTTGCAATAGAGAGGAGGGAATGCGTCCCTTACTAGTTTAGTGTTAATATTTTTGACTGAGAAACTAACTGATGTTTTTCCTCTTGATTTGCTGTAGCAAGGAAGATGACTTAAAAGAGAGGCTAAATGAACTAATCAAAGCTAATAAAGAAGGACTCAAAGGACCAACTATTTCGGCTAAATTTATGTTAAGACATTTTAAATAGTCTGCTGATATTTTGAGTTGCTCACTTTTTGCATTTAGAAAAGTTTTTTTTTTCTCTATATTACATACACTTCAATACACTTCAAACCAGATTTTTGTTGGACTGAAGGTTTGCATTGGGTCTATATTACATACACTTCAAACCAGATTTTTGTTGGACGGAAGGTTTGCTTTGGGTTCTATGTGGGCATTAATCTGTGCTTAAATTATATCTCTGCATTATAATAGATTTAGGTCTATTTGCAACGTAGTTACTGAATCCGTTTCAGAATATTCATATTCTCCGAGTTTTTACCCGAAATTTTCCCTCCTTTCTCCCAGCTCCCCTTTACTGGATAAGTCAAAAATAGTTTAGAGTTCTAGTTCACGTTTAGAAATGTGCTAGAATTAGTTTTTCAGCCAGCTGTTGTAAAATACTTAATATACTTAATATCTATCTATATTTTCTATTTCAAACCTACCGAGAAATATAATAATAATAATAATAATAATAATAATAATAATAATAATAATAATAACAACAGAATTTAAATATAGAGTAACATGTTTATAGAGTTATTTTGTAAAATAAAAGTTAATAAAAAAAGTCTTTTATAAAATCTCTAAATATTACAAACTGCACATTCATATTTTACTAGTATGAAGCACTTCATAGTTTTATATATTTTTACACAACCTAGTAACAAGTATATGTGTTAGTGTTATAAATATAGTTAAAAAATTGTTTGCATACTTATAATTAACTTGAATTTTATATTTTTATATGAAATGACATTTTCATTTTCAAGTGGTTATATCACAAAATTTTAAAGTTAATTCTTCTCTTGAACAATTTATGTAAAATAAAATATAATATAACAGCAATAAAAAAAACGATAAATATATGATTGAAACACTTGACATAGATAAATAATAAAAACATAGAATATTTAAATTTTCTTTATTTAAGAATCGATTAATATTTTCTTTCTTGTATGAATGAATGACCATAAATTAAAATTATTAATATTGTATTCACTCCAACAGAAAATCAACTAAAACTAAAGAAAAATAGAGAGAAATGATAATGTCAAGTTTTGTTTGTAAAATTCTTAATATCTAACTACATTTTCTATTTCAAACCCTACAGAAAAAAATTGCACAAAACTACGTGTTTATAGTTATTTTATAAAATAAAAGTTAAGAAAAAATGTCTAATACAAATTTTTTAATATAACAAAGTATTTAAATAGTATAAATTGCACATTCAAATTCTACTCTAATATATATGGAGCACTTCATAATTTTATACATTTTTTACACAATCTCATAACAAGTGCATGTGATCACATTTTGTGCAAGTCTTACCAAAAAAAAGTAAAATAATTATTTGCATACTATTTTTACTCAACATGAATTTTGTATTTCGATTTGAAATGACATTTTCATTTTCAAGTGGTTATTTCACAAAGCTTTTAAGTTAATTCATTTCATTATCAAATTATATAAAATAAAATATCATATGAAAATATAAGTTAAATATCCAGATGTTTAAAGAGTCCAACCACTAAAACAAATAATCGCAAAAACAAATATGAAGGATTTTCCATAAAAATTATGATGGACTTAAATCCAGATATTAAAAAAACTATTTTGTTATATTTAGAATTAAAATAAGTGTGTTATTGTCCTCAGATCCAAAATCTCCATGGTCTTCATCCACATTATTAACAACCAATAATATAGACGAATCAACTAGATGCCCCTCAACCATTGTATCAGATAAAACTTGTTGTTTGTTCATTTACAATCACATCATTAATTTGTTCCCCTTCATCAAGGTAAGTAAGATCTTCCACTAGATCGTCATTTTCAATATGACCCATTGATTTTGTTTTTATTACAACACACCACCCTCATTTACGTTACACAAATGAAGATAAGGAACATAATAAACTTGCATAACAATATGTGACATTATTAAAGGGTCATACTCTTTGTACCTCCGGTCCATTTGATTCTTAACAGTACCATATGTCTTATCGATTTTTGTGCCTCTAGTTGGATCATACCATTCACAATAAAACAAGACAACTTTATTTTCCGAGTCCAAGTAATTGTACACCAACTCGTAGATATGTTTAACATAACCATATAAGTCATCTTCACCACCATCTGTAACTCCTTTCAAAAAAACACCACTGTTTATGGTCTTTTTCCCTTTAGTCCATGTATGAGTGTGAAATGTATATATCCATCCACGATGTATGTATGTCATTCATTTGCGCTTTGAATGGGGCCTTGAGACAAGTTTCTCAAATGGAGTATTTCTGGAGTCGGTGCAACAATGCCAGACAATCTCTCCTTAAACCATGCTGTAAATTGAGCATGAATGAAACCAGATGTTGATTGTACACCGGTACTATGAAAATATGCGTTATTGAATTCCCTAAAAAGAAACACACTATAAGTTTCAAGGTTAATGAGTTTTTTGACTGTAAAGAAAATTAAATGTTATAGTATACTTACTCAAGATATGATTTAACTTCAACGCAATTGATCAATACATAAACATGGTCAAATTGCATTTCTTGTTGGGTCAACCAATGCAAACCCTTCTTTTATGATGGACGGCCTGGATGCCCGAAGACCGATAAAGTGAATTGACTTCTTTCGCTAACATTTACAGGATTTCGTATGACTCTTGGAGTTAACATCAAATGGTTGAAATAGTGACTGCAAAAATGTTATGTTTCTCTATGCAAGTAATGTGCACATATTGATCCTTCAACTCTAGCTTTATTTTTCACTGGTTGCTTTGAATCACCCATGAACCTTTCAAACAGATACATCCACCTAAGTTGAACAGGTCCTCCAAGATAAACTTCTTAGGAAAGATGCACAGGTAGATGTTTCATGGAGTTAAAAAAACCAGGCGGAAACACTTGTTCCGACTTACATAGAATGGCTGGAATATTTCGATCCAACTTAATAATGTCATCCGCTCTGAAAGCAGACGCACAAATATCTATGAAAATTAACTAATTTCAGTTAATAGATTAAGCACATGTTTGGGTAGAGAACCGAATGCAATTGGTAGCAATTGTTTCATAAAACATGGCAATCATGACTTTTCATACCATGCAACTTCCCAGTGTTAGCGTCAGCACACTTTGCTAAATTTAAAGAATAACCGTCAGGCATTCTCAATTCTTTTAACCATCGACAAACCTCTTTAGCTTCCTTGGAGGTCAAACTGAAATAGGCCTTCAATTTCAATACTTTTCCATTCGGTTAGGCTTTAACTCCAACTCTTTTCGATTGCACCAAATTTCCATGTCTTAATCTTTTGTTTTGTCTTTAACATCAATCACGGTGTTAAATACATTATCAAAAAATTCTTCTCAATATGCATATCCAGATTATGGCACAACAAATTATCTTTCCAATACGGGAGGTCCCAAAATATACTTCTCTTTATCCAATTGTGTTCGACCTCATATATTTCAATTCTACATGCCTTTCTAGTATCTATAATTTTTATTAGTTCACAAACTTGGTCCCATACAGCACCTGGCGACAATCAAGGCGGAGGCGAATTTGTGACTTGTGCATTTTTTTTGAAATTTGTCTTGTTTTTTCCTTACGGATGATTTTTTTGTAGGAATCTGCGGTGACAGTCAAACCACGAGCTTTTCCCCCCTTTATCCAACATAAACGCCTTGGTGTATCACATACAATGTGGACAACCCATTTTTCCATGTGTACCCAAACCAGACAACATGCCATATGTTAGAAAGTCGTTGATGGTCCACATCAAGGCAGCTCGCATAGTAAAGTTTTGTTTACATGATATATAATAAGTCCATTCTCCAAATCATGAACCTCTTCAAATCATCAATTAAAGATTGTAAATACACATCAATTACGGCTCTTGGACTCGAAGGTACTGGAATGACGCACGTGAAAAACATGTATGGTTTTGTCATGCACATCTCAGGAGGGAGGTTGTAAGGGGTTACACTAACTGGACAACAAGAATATGCACTTCCCGACGCTTGAACATAAGGAGAAAAACCATCTGAGCATAATCCAAGCTTGACATTTATAGGTTCTATGTTAAAATCAGGATGTATTCGATCAAAGTACTTTCATGCCTCGCCATCAGATGGATGCCACATAGTTCTTGGACTTGTTTTGTTTGTATGATGCCATGTCATTTGACTTGCACTGTGCATTGAAGCAAACATTCTTTTTAACCTTGGTATTATCGGAAGATAAAACATGGACTTTACTGCTACACGGTCTTGATTAGTGTTAATGGATCTACAACGAACTTTATATCTTGGACTCAGACAAAACTTACATTCCTCTAACAATACATCTTGAGTACCAAACTCATTGTCATAAAACAACATACAACCATTAATGCAACAATCAATATTTCTTACTCTTAAGCACAACTTAGACACCAACTTCTTTGCATCATAAAATGTTGTAGGCAAGTTGTCTTTCATTGCAGTTGAGTCCAACATCATTTTTACGAAGAATTCCAAACACTGATCAAGAACATTCCAATTTGACTCGGCGACCAATAATCTCACACACATAGATAACTTTGAGTCATATGACCCATCAAACAACGATGTATTCATCTCATTTAACAACTGATAAAATCTTTGCTCTTCCTTATTCGGCAACTCTTCCCCATCAAAATCTTCAGGTTGATCATAGGTCACGTTCACACCAAAAGCATCCTCGACCATGTCACCAATCAGATTAAATTTTTCCTCATATTCCATAGGCGGTATTTCCTCGTATTCCATAGGCGGGCGACTACTTGAAGCATGCGTATTACTAGTCTCTAGTACGTTATCGGCAGTTTTCACCATTAAACGTCCATACCCAATAATTTTCCATGAACCCCTTCTATGCAAATGCCTGACCATTTCCTTTGGGTCACTAATTATAGGTCTACATCCACATTTAAGACAATGACACCTAACACCTCATTCGCTTCGACAACATTCTTCAGCAAACGCTCACGTGATAAACCCATTAACTCCTACTATAAAATTGGCATTAAGTGCACGTCTTTCTAGTTCCAATCTATCGTACATCCAACTACGATAATTCCAATAATATTTCATACGAAAAATGCTATTTGTACACCAAAGTGTACACCTACACCGTATGTACGGATGACACTGTTCATGTACGGACGGTACTATTCACCTTCCGTACATGAACAGTGTAATATTATATTAATACTTTTTATGTTTTTTTTTTAATATTATTTTTTAAAATATTTTTTTATGTTTTTTAAAAAAATATTTGACAATACTTGCGGATTTACCTACGGATTTGACAATACCTGCGGATTTACCTACGAATTTGACAATACTTGCGGATTTACCTACGAATTTAGGTAAATTCGCAGGTAATGTCAAATACAGGTAAATTCGGAAGTAAATCTGCAGGTATTGTCAAATATTTTTTTAAAAAAATATAAAATATTAAAAAAATAATAATATTTAAAAAAATCATTAAAAAATAATAAAAAAATATTAATATAATATTGCACTGTTCATGTACGGACGGTGAATAGTATCGTCCGTACATGAACAGTGCCGTCTGGATACGGTGTAGATGTACACTAGAGTGTACAAATAGCATTGCTGTATTTCATACTGCACATATATCCAATCATTCTTTTTTTAGTAAACATTTAACTACATCAACTATAAATTTAGAATTATTTTAAAACTATATTAACTCTATATCTATATCATACAATATAATAAAGCAAAATGAGAATTTGGGCAAGTTTGCCAAATCTCAACATTTTAGACACTTTACTATTTTAAAAAATTCTATTTTAGGTAATCATACTATATTTGTTATAAATTATTTTTTATTTTCGTTAGTATTCCAATTTATTATTAATTAATATAATAATTAGCCTAAATAAACTGTTTATAAACCTTATTTTATACCCTTAAATGTAGTTTCAACTACATAATCATTTTATTATTTAATTAATTCAATCCTCATTATTATTTCAATTTTTTCCACTCTCCAACGTAATCAAATCACGCTTCATTTTATCTGTAAATTTCAATGCTACATTATTGCTGTTTACGTATTCCAAGCACTTTGACAAATAATCATAATCAACCCTAAACCTTCACAGATCTCCCTAATCTTCCATGCTTACTGATTTTCATCATTTTTTATTACTTTTCACAGAACTTTGGATTCAAGGACCCAATCTTCGAAGATCATGAAAAGGTCACCATCGTCTAACTGTTATCCTTCTTTCAATCTTCCATCGTCAAAATTCTCATATTTGCTCAAATCTGATCCCTTCTCTCAATAGCAATAATAGGAAACAATAAGAAATTTGATTTTCGTGAAAAGAAGGTTAGAGATTCAATTAGGGTTTATTAGTTATCATCAAATTTTATATTTAGGTAACTAATGTTTGGGTTTGATTTTGTTGTAGGGATTTGTTGATGGTTAGTGAGAAAAGTATTATGGCTCTCCTTTAAACATGAGAATTTTTGTTTATTGAAAATTTTTAATGGTTTATTTATACGAATAAAATTGATTTGTGTTAGTGTTGCAGGTTAGTGATTTATGTTGATTACTTATGGTTACTCGATCTTAAGAACATCTCTATATTGCTTCTTCAAAGCAAAGCAACCAAGAACAAAACTCTTTTGGTTAATTAAGTATTTGTTAATGGTTTCTCTTTCAATTTTCAAGAACATGTTGTTGTCATTTAGATCCATCACTATTCCATGTCCATCTCCTTAACCACTAGAGCGTTGATGTTTTGCAAGTTTATTTCAGATCCATTAAAGTTTTTTGTTGTAATTCATTACCTTTTCCACCAACATCTGCAAATACAGGGGGTCTAAACTTGAACCTCCCTGAGACAGGTTCTTCTCTCTATTTGAATTATTTAGAAATTGTTTTAGAAACAGCTCATTTTCTTCATCAAACATTATTTGTCTGTGTGATTTCATATTTCTTGAATCATCTAAGTTTCTGGAATAAATGCTGGGAAGTTGGTCATTGACAACATGGGATTGCTACAGCAGAATTCTTTGGGGCTCTGAAAAAATTACATGTTATTCTCACATTTGCAGTTATTTTGTAAAAAAAACTGATAAATTTATTTATCAATGTTGACATTAGAATTTGTTATCATTTGTATTATTGATGATACTTTTTATTATAACTAGTGTCTTACCCGTGCGTTCGCACGGGTACCCGTCGTGTTCGCGCATTGTGGTTGAGAGAAAAAAAAGGTATTAGTAAAAGACTAAATGTTGATTAAAATGGGTAAAGTTATAAAAATACTAATATTAAAAAAATCGAATATTGAAAATAAAAAAATAATTAAGAAAATAAAGTTTATATTGTTTTAGAAGGATGCACTTAAAAAATTTAGAGGTTCCATTAAGAAATAATATGTGTAAAGAAAATGTGTGATTTCGTTAATATTAAATATTTTGATGACTAATTCATGTTCTCGTTAATATTCAATATTTTATTAAGTAATTTCATGTTCCCGTTAATATTCAATAGTTTGATCAGTAAATTCATGTTCCCGGTAACATTCATTATTTTGATCAGTAACTTTGTATTTTCGTTAATATTACAAATTTGTTCCCGTTAATATTCAGTATTTTCATCAATAATTCCATGCTCTCGTTAATATTTATTATTTTGATCAGTAACTCCGTGTTCCCATTAGTATTCATTATTTAGATCAATAACTCCGTGTTCCCGTTAATATTTCAAATTTGTTCCCGTTAATGTTTAAAAAATTTATCAGTAACTTAATGTTTATGTTAATATTCCAAAAAATTATCAGTAACTTCGTGTTCTATTTAATATTCAATATTTTGTTAATAACTTTGTGTTCCCGTTAATATCTTCCCGTTAATATTCAAAAATTAAATATTTAGATCAATAACTTCGTGTTTCCGTTAATATTCAAAATTTGGATCATAACTTCGTGTCCCCGTTAATATTTAATATTTTAATCAATAACTCCGTGTTTTCGTTAATATTCAATATTTTGAAGATTAACAGGATACCCGTGCATTCGCACGGGTACCAGTGTGATACGCTCATTTGTTTAAAATGATTTATTTTACATAAAAAAAAATAAATAAGATAGTTAAATAAAAATTATATGAAAAAATAAATAGAAAGATATGAAGGAAAATTGATATTTCCGTTAATATTCCAAATTTGTTCCCGTTAATATTCAACATTTTGATCAGTAACTTTATGTTCCCGTTAATACTCATTATTTTGATCAGTAACTCCGTGTTCCCGTTAATATTCATTATTTTGATCAATAATTTTGTGTTCCCGTTAATATTCTAAATTTGTTCCCGTTAATATCCAAAAAATTCATGTATTTCAATTAGTTAATTCACCTTTCCGTTATTATATAATATCCAAAAATTTCATGTATTTCAATTAGTTAATTCACCTTGGATTGAGTCAAATAAAAGGTAACAAAATTGTTAATAAAATTGTAAAGTAACACTGATTTTTAAATTTTATTTTTAAACTTCAAATATAAAAATTTGACTCGTTTCTAATATTTGGCTCATTTTAATAAAACTGTATAGTCTTAAAAGTTCTTAAAAGTAAAATAAGAGATGTTAGACAACAAAAATAAGAGACAAAAATAATATCATTTATACAAATATTTGAAATAATGATATATTATTTTCCCGTATGTTGACATCATTTATAAGTATTCTGTAACGATAGTTATTTTTAAAATAAGTATTCAGAATACGCATTGAAAATTGATAAATGTGAAAAATAAAAATTAATTCTATGTATTATATTATCTTAAAAAAGATTGTATCTTAAATGAAAATCATAAATATTAAAATATAGAATTAGAAAGATTTATCACTTAAAGTCAAATAATCAATTAGAAATTTGAAAGGTAGTGCAATTAAAACTAAATAATATATAATTTATTGTATCCTTAATGACAAAATATTTATACAAAATAGCTACGGTTACGAAGAATGAAAAGTTAAATCCCCTTCACATAATAAGTATTAAATTCATATATTTAAGTATTAAAATCATACATTTAATCATCTTAAATAAAAAATAATCAAAGGATATAATTATTAAGTATCAATAATTATTATTGCTTTAAGTTGAAATTAATTTAATTTAATTTTTTACTATCAAATTCCTCATAAAAATTAGTTTCCGTTATAATAAATTTGAAAAGATAATTGGTATTACAATAATTTTGAAAAATTTTAAATAATATTGTTGCATATTTAATTGGAATAAATTTCGTTCAACTATTAAATTATTAAAAAAATAGTAAAATAATAATTAGAGTCATGTGTTTGAACATAAATAAAAAATTTGTCAAGCGTAAGGGACAAAATTCAGGTGCGTGCAATTATTTGAAACGACCGTATTCCATATATCATCAGTTAAAAATAATAAATCCTATATAGTAATAATAGAAAGTTGATTCTTTTATTCTTAATTTTAGTTATTTCTTCTCGTATATAAAATTAATTTAATCAATATAGTTATTTGTATATAAATATTTTTTTGTCATTAATTATAAAAATATTTCAATCATTAGTAAATTTGTTATATATATATATATATATATATATATATATATATATATATATATATATATATATATATATATATATATATATATATATATATATATATATATATATATATATATATATATATATATATATACTTGAAAAATGTCTCCCTATTTAAACTTACATTATATTCTTTCCTTTTATATATATTATATAAAACCCGTTTTCATAATTATTCTTTCTTTTATTATTTTTTCAAATATTAAACTATTTTTGCTTTAATATATTAAAGAAAAAATATAGGCACAACCAATTTAAAAAAAATATATATCAAAATTATATTAATTATACTTAGTCTCAAAATAAAAGTTATACTATTCTATGGTCAATAATATATTATTCTATGGTCAATAATTTGAAATATTTTGGTATGTTATCTTGAAGACAATAAATGATTTTGACTTGTTTTTAATATTAATTTATTTTCATTCAACTGTAATATATAAACACAATATATACATATTTTTGGAATGATTTAAGGCCAATTAATATTTTCATAACTGTTACAGAAACGGTCCTATATTGTTAATATTGCTTTAAATGCCAACAATAATTGATATGTGATTTTAAAAATATATGAATTTTATATGTATTAGTAAAATAAATTGATAAACTAATGTTTTTAGATGAAATATAAATATTTAAAGAAATAAAATATTTTCTAACTTTATAGGAAATAATTTAAAATCATCAATTATGTGAACAAACGTGAGTTATAACATGTAGTACATTAATTACAATTAATTAAATTTAACGATTAAAATAGAAAATTAATAGAAAAAAATTATGTATCTTCGATATTTTTATCTTTTTATCACATTATTAATATTTATTATTATAATATAGTATTATTTTTAATTGGTTGATAAAAATATATATGAACCAATTTATTTCAAGTTTTCTAATTATTATTAAGATTTGTTATAGTTAGTTTTTATTAAACTCCTTAAAATCATTTTTAACATTGCATTAATAAAAGGTTCAAAAAAAATTCAAAGGAAAGGAACAAAAAGGCAAAACTCGTATAATACTTCTCTGAGTATTATTATTACTATCATAAGTTCATATTTTTACAAACTATCTATTATAAAATATAGTAATATAGTATAGTATATCTTTATCTTCTATTAATATAGTTTTCACTACTAATATTATTGTCAATTGGACAATCATAATTGGTCTTTTCATTACAATCATATTACCGTCAAGTATCAAGTATAAATAATATTTTATATCAAAATAATTTGGTGATAGTTTAAATTCGAAATAAATAAGAAATTAAAATAAGTGGAGAATTAGAGAGACGGCTACTTGAATATAATTGATTCAGTTTATAAAAAAGAAATAAATTATTATAACTTATAATAAATAATTAACCTAATAGTTAATATATGATAAAATCATCAATAGATTAGAATATAGTATATCATATATAGAATTTTATTTAACTAAAGACACAATCAAATTAATCTCTTATTTATTTTATATACTCATAATTAAATATTATTAAAATATTCACTATCAAATATCATATCTAGAGAATAATAATTACAAATAAATTAACAAATATATGTAGGAAATTAATAATTTAATTACATATTGAATCATTATAATAGTATGAGATCTTATTTATTTATTTCATATCGAGCAATTTTAAAAAAGATTTTTCGTTTTAATTTCTTAATTGATATTATATATTTAAGACTAAATATTTTTTTGGTAACTTACAAAATAAAATAAATTTTTAAATAATAAAGATATTTTTATAAACAAAATATAGTTTATTATTGATAAAAAAAATTGTGTGCAACTAATAGCAAAAACAAACTATAATGTTAATATAACTTTATTTGTAAATTATAAAATATATTATTTAGTATAAGAAATTTTATCCCGTGCCTCGCACGGGTAGAGACACTAGTATACATTAACTAAACATTTAACATACATAAAAACATATTGAATATATATTGACATAAATTTTTAGTTTTTTAACTAAACATGTAATAAATAATATTTTTATATATATTCACTATTATATTCTAATTTTTAAACACAAAATATTATAAACATATAAAATTATTTATATATATTTTAAAATACTACATTACATTGTATCGTTCTTAACCATCAAAACATTCTTTTAAGAAATATAACATATAATTATATTTTATTTTATATTATTTGACATAAATTTTTAGTTTTTTTAACTAAACATGTAATAAATAATGTTTTTATATATAATCACTATTAAATTCTATTTTTTTCAACATAAAATATAATAAACATATAAAATTAACTTTTTTAAAAAATGTTAGGTTTAAAAAAATACTATATTACATTTTATTGTTCTTAACCAACAAAACATTCTTTTAAGAAATATAACATATAATTTTATTTTATCTGACATAAATTTTTAGTTTTTTTATATAAACATCTAATAAATAATGTTTTTATATACATTCACTATTATATTCTAACTTTTTAACACAAAATATAATAAACATATAATTTTTTTTAAATGCTAGGTTTTAGAAAAACTACTACATTACATTCTATTGTTCTTAACTAACAAAACATTCTTTTAATAAATATAACATATAATTTTATTTTATTTTAAATATAAATATATAATATATTTTCTACTTTTAATATATATTTTAGTTTAAAAAAAGATATTTTCAATTTAATAACAATAACATAACATATATCCTTTTTTTAATTTAATATATACTGCACATAAAAAAATGTATTTTCAATTTAATATTTTCTGTTTTTAAGAACAATAACATAAAATATATATATTTTTTATTAATATTTTTTGTTTTTAAGAATAATATCATAAAATACATATATTTTGTTTAGAAAATAAAAAACAGATTATAAAAATAAATCTAAACATTTTTATAACATTCTAAACTCCTCAACTCCTAAACTCAAAATTAACATTTATATCATATACATTTTTATTATTCTAACAATTTAATCTACTAAATTTGAAGAGAAAAAAAATAAAAATATCTCTTCTTCAATCTCCTTCAACTTCCAATCTCCTTCTCATTCAATATATTCTCTTCTTCTTCAATCCTCTTCTCTTCAAAGCCTTACAAAAACATTAAAACCTAAGTTAACAAGCATAATTTTAAATTCAAGTAATTAAAAAACGAAATTATACAAATTTGTTTATGAAACTTACTTTTGATACAATAATGGAAGAAATTGGAGTGAAATTTTTTGAGTTTGAGGTATAGTAAAGAATAGTAAAGAATTGTACCTAAGTTTTATTCTATTTTAAATTAAAATTTGTTAGTATTGATGAAAGTAAAAGTCCTAATTTAAAAAAAAATAAAATAACAAATTAACTTCTCATTAAAAAAACTAAAAGCTCTGATCTAGTCTCTAACAAAATCGTAAAAAAATACTATATTAGTTTTAGGAAGAAATGGAGAAACTGCATATTATTTGAAGAAAATAATAGGGAAAAAGTCTTTGTTTGTAATTGAGTTTTTAAAGTTAAGAAAGATCTAGGATCAAGTAAAGACCAAAATGTCCACTTTTCCAGTTAGAATACACCTATATTATAACATGGCACATAATTTTCAATTACGGTTTAAAAATAACATATATTTAGAGGTTCTCTTTCTTATCAAGATCTCCACCATAATCTAAATCGGATCTTTGAGGTATCTCATAATGCACTTGATTATAGTCAAATGAAAAATTATTTCCACAAACAATATTTCATAATAACAAGTTTGTGACAATTTTTCAACTGCGGGGTATCTTATTTCCACCTAGATTAAGTTATTTCCCTAAATTAGGATTTGCAACTTAGCAATAATGAGAGACTAGTATGCTAATTATAATAAAACCTAACATACTAACTAATGGGCTTTTTCAACAAGGCCCATTACACAAGCCAACTTAATAAACAAACTAACTTAACAAATTAGGGTTTAAACACTAAAACCTAATTTAACATGCTAACAACCCTAGCATTTTCGACACAAGCATGTGAACAACCTTCGACTTCATGCTTAATCCTGTCGAACCAAGAAGCTACCCTTCGACCATACTAGAGTTCGATCCAATATCTCACACTTTTTGACATGATTAATTGACTTTCACTTTGTCTTCGTCAAAACACATTGGATGGAGAGTATTTGTGCTATGTGATGGTTAAATTTGATGTTTTCTTATGTGAGAGTTGGTAATTGTATATGTGGCGGAATATCAATGGTGAATGTGCTATGTGCGATATTTGTAGAATTTATTTATGAATATGAAGTGTGATGAATTGTTGGATAATTGTATGCTATATTCATTGTTTATACTATACGTATTTGTAATAATGTGAATTTTCACCCTTCTGTTTGAATGATGTTCTATGCGACATCGCGCAGGTACGGAAGAGTAGTTGTGCTTGCACGGGGATTAGCCGAGTAGCTTATTCGGTTATTTCGTATTATTTAGGTAGTGATTCAATGCTCTGGTCATGTAACACGGGGAGCATTTGAACTCATGTTTTGTAGCTATGTGATATTGTTATGTTTTCTACTCTTTGTATTATATTTTGGATATAATATGTTAAGAGGCATTGGTACCTATATTTGGATCTATATGACATGCTTATGATATGATATTGTCATCATGTTGGTAGATGATTATAGTATGGGATATGGTCTTTGAAATTATTTTGAGAAAACAGTTATTCCGCTGTGATATGCATATTGATGAAACATGAAGTTTTAAATGTGTTATAATTGTGATTAGATGTATGTGATGATATGTTTGTTGTTGTTTTTCATTGTTATAAAACAACATGTGACACCCTTTCGTTATATGCATGCTATATTACTCTTTTATTAAATTGAACTATTTGGGGTTAGAATAGGGATGTTATAGATAGTATGTTTCAAACATCAGTTTTAAATGCTAATGAGTTGGTTGATTGCTTGAGGATAAACAATGGTCTAAGTATGGGGAGTTTGATAACTTGAAAAAGTATCACATTTTTTTACTCGATTCACATGCTATCACTATTTTATTTCTTATATTTATCATATTTTATTAATGTTTCTATTAGGTTTTAAATACTTTGCTTGTTCAAGAAGAAATGTGCATCGAAAACGGAAAGGAGCAAAAAGAATAAAGAAAATGCAAAAAAACTAAAGTCTTGCTGAGATGGCGGTCGCCGTCTAGGGAATGGCAGTCACCATTTACTTCGGGAGCAGAAATTGAGGAAAACTCTTCTATTTTAGAAGTTGGCCCATTCTTCCCCATTCTCCTAATTTTTCTTAACTACATAACAAACGATTTTGTACTAGCTTTACATTGTAACACTATATATAAGACTAGGATTTTAGTTAGAACATATCTTGGAACGTATTAGCGAAGCCCTAACGAATTCTAGAGGCAAATTTGTACACCGAGATCAAACCTTTACATTAATTCAGTTTTAATTCAGGTTTCTTTAATTACATGTTCTTTAATTATTATTGTATGCTTTTCATCTGAATTCTCATTTATTCTTTCTTAACTTGAATCATGTTTAAAATTAATTTAACTAAACCATGTCCGACTAATTAGTTTAGAGTCCGGTATGTGAAGACCGCCGTTTCGACAGGACTCGGTAATTTTGTTGGTTCATTAATTGTTATTAAATCCTTTTTTGGCTTTAGTTTCTAATTTGAATTTAGGTAACCTTGTCACGAGAGTGAGAGTTTACTTACAACTATTTCGCCACGAGAGTGAGAAATCTATTAAGGTTCAAACCGGCACTGCGAGAGCGTGAGTGTCGAACTAGATAGTAAAAACTAGGCATCAATCTCCTAAAGAGAGCGAGAGCGATTTAGGTATCGATTAGGACTTAGTTAGTTTCAAAACGCGATCCTTAATTAGAATGGGCGAACGAGAGCAAAATCTCATGGTTAGGGAATATGGCTTTATTCAAGACCACGAGAGTGTGAGATTTAGTCTTTAAACTGTTGTTTTCTACGAAATACCCCTTAAGTCCAAACGAGTCAACGAGTTACGGAGTCCCAGAGGCGTATTGAATCCACCTTCCACCCTTTTCTTAATATCTTAATTGCTAAAACTATTCTTTCTTTAAAAAGCTTTATTTTTCCCGCTTCGATAAAAGTCATTCGCCTTAGCTAAACATAGTAACAATCCGATAGCATTAGTTTGACTATTATTCCTTGTGCGTTTGATATCTTTTAATACTACACGATAGGATGTGCACTTTCAGTCAGCGAATCAGATAGACGTTAAAGTGGCAATCAAGAGAGTTTTTATATTGCCCCCAGCGCTTGACCATTGGTCCTTGTTTTAGGTTGGATCGTGGATCTAGAACCAAAACGCGCGACTTCCAGGATTCTAGGAGTAAACCTAGAAATCCTGGGAGGTTGCTTGGAACTGGATGGTAGTCGAGTCGAGCAAAAGTGCCTTCCTAGTCGACAGGAACGTCCACCTGGTAGTGGTCGGGGAGTGGTATATCCGACCACAAGTATAGCGGCTGGCAGGGTTGTTCAAGACCGCGATGAGTCGTCCTCGATATGGAAGGAGGAGAAAGCTCGACAATGGGCAGAAGAGGTGATGCTCTTTCTGCCCTTAGGTGATTGAGCCAATATCATTGAACCGTTCTAAAGCGAATGTGGATTCAACCGTTCTTAACCATAGGGTTAGTCTAGAATACCATAGTTTACGGTACATGGATTACCCAAAGCCTAGACAACATGTTGGTAAATTGATGATGCCTTAGTTTGGATATGATTTTTGGTTTCTTTTGTCCTAGGCTGTTTGGATCGCTTGGCGTGTATAATGTTTTTGGTTAATCAAACGTATTAATTGGCTTTAAAAAAATTGAATTTATAGTTTGATTTAGTTTTTACAAAATTTTGTTCTGAAATCCAAATTTTTCATTTTTTAAAAGATTCAAAACCATAGTATAAGATTAAAAAAGTTATACCTAGACTTAATTCAACAAAATGAAAGAAAATAGAAAATAAAAAGAACCTAAAAAAGTAACGTCTATAGAACATAAAGAAATAAAATAAAATTAAAAAAAAAACAAACCACGTAACCAGTTAAACCAATCAAAATGTTTTAAAAACTTGAGACTAGGCTAGATAGGTCAAAATGGGTCTCTGAAGAACTTTGAAAATTATACCCCGTACCCCTACGTTTATCCCAATATCCCTACAATTTTTTAAAAATTCCAATTTTATCCTTTTTTACTTTTAACTTTTTAATTTTATTTTTTATTTTTCATTGTTACTGTTTGTACGGACGGTGGAGATTTTGGAGACTGTGGCGTTGACTGAACCGGATATCCCAACATGCAGTTTTTCGGTTAGTGTACTTTAAAACCGGACAACCCAAGCGTGGGTGATCCGGTTTGTTTTTTTTCAAATTTCATCAACCGGATATCCTAGGAATGGGTATTCCGGTTTGTTGTGTGTCCCAACCGGATATCCCTTTGTGGGTATTCCGGTTCTTGTTTTTCAATTTTTTTTTCGTTTTTGAAACAATTGGCTGGTAAATGCTCCACCACCACTAACACCAGCCATGTTAGATAAATCATTGTGGTGTAGTAGTGGATTGAATTGTTCATAAGAGGGTTGATTTTGATTTTGGTTATGCTGCATCATGATGGAACGAGAAACATGATCATGATTAGGACTAATCATACTACTAACAAAGCTTTTCTGCATCATGGAAGAGTTAACACTATTGCTTGCAGTAGCCCCCATCTGTGCTGCTTTTTGTAACAAAGCCGTAGCCGACATTTGAACCGAGCCAGAAATTAGTCCTCTGATTTTGCTATCATTGAAGTAATTGTAGCTATTGGAACTTGAACTGAGTTGAAGAGATGAAGAAGAGGGAGGTAAGGTTTTCGGACCACCGAAAAGCGCACCTGCACTTGTTGAAAACATGCCACCACAACAAACCGGAACACCCACGTCTGGATATCCGGTTGAGGAAAATGAAAAATAAAAAATAAAAATAAAAAGTTAAAAGTAAAAAAAAGGATAAAATTGGAATTTTTTTAAAATTGTAGGGGTATTGGGATAAACGTAGGGGTACGGGGTATAATTTTCAAGAACTTTTTTTCTAAAAAAATAAATTATTTCACCCTAAAATATCAAACAAAAAAAGTTATAATGATTCAATACTGGAGAAATTATGAATAATAAAAAGGATACTGAATCGATTTATTTTGGTTCACACATGAATTGATTTGTCTCGACGTGTTAAAATAGTATAATTTAAATATTAGTATCAATTAGCTAAAAATGTGTTTTTGATCAATTTTAATAAAAATGCATTTTAATTTATAAAAAATAATGTTACACAATATTAACTATACTGAAAATAATAGTATAAACAACTAAAGTCTGATGAGAATTTTTAAAAGAGTACATGGGGACACTCTTATTCAAATTTAAAACTGATAAAAAATATTTAGAGTTTATTTAATTTTTTAAATTTTATTATAGATAAAACACTTGTTAAAAAGTATTTTAAAAATATAATAAAATTTAATTAATCTGATAATTTATTTTTTAATTTTTTTATAGTCATTTTAAAACTACTCTGAAAGAAAATAATGGAAAAGACAAGAAAGAGAGAAAAAGTATAGTTTTGTTAACAAACTCGGGAAATCAAACATCCCCATGATAGCAATAAAACGTATGGATTTACCCACAACCAATCATATTTTTTATTAATTAAAAAATTAAAATAAAATTGTCTGTCTCCTCCATTAAATCAACCATCCCCGTGATAGCAATAAAAAAGGAAATTAAATTTTTAACAAATGTCAAGTATCCATGCAAGTATTTCTCCTCACACAAGCTGCAGCGTATCCATGCAAGTATCACTCGATCTCGATCACACCGCTCATAAAAACACATAAGATTTTTTCAAAAGCTATTTGTTTAAATCATAACCGCTTGATCTTGATCAGACGGCTACCAAAGAGTGAATGCGTGAATGCACTGCAGGGAATCGGGGTCTCTCACTCAGTCGCGGAAAAAGCTTGCAATCCATTCGTAACAAACTTCATATAAGCAAGAATCCATAGCTATAATCTTATATCCAACGCCAATGTTTCTTGCTTTGTAACATTTCATGCTCTCTGGTTTTTCCGATTTCATAGCCATCGTCGTTCTCAGGTAAAGAATTTCTAGCATGGCATCTCAAATCGTTCTGAATCATTCTTCGCATCTTTAATCTCTAATCATTCTTCGCATCTTTAATCTTTAAACGTTCTTTGCATCTTTAATTGCTCTGATTGATGTTCATCCTGGATACTTGCTTTTGAACTCAGGTTCTTTTGGTTGCTTATGACGTGTGTTGCTGGTTATATTTTTCTTCATAGCATCTTACTCCTCTTCATCTGATCTCTATTAACAATTGTTGCTTTCATTGTTTTGTAGCCTAACTGTTACTTTGTTTGTTGTGGTTGCTCTCTATTACAATTGTTGATTTGATTGCTTTGTTGCCTAATCTAACTGATACTTTGTTGTGGTTGATTTCTATTCCAATTGTTGCTTTGATTGTTTAATAGCCTAACCTAACTGATACTTTGTTTTGGTTGATCTCCATTTTTTTATGTAAGCAAGTTTCCTTCACATTTGCCAGTATATTGACCAACTCCAATTTTTTGTTATCCGTGTTTCTCCTTTTCGTCTCGAATCCATTATTGCTCATCTTATGTGGCTTTTTATTATTGTTTTGATAATTCTGGTTATTGTTATAACTGTTCTGGATTCTATATTTTGTAGCTTGACTGATACTATGACTGTTGTTTTCGAGTTCACCAAATGTTATCTACAATATTGATAACTATAGTTATGATACCGTTATCGTTATCGACTGTTTCGATAGATTTTTCCATCAATCTTTGAAATTTATCTCAGGGTAATAATTGAGATTTATGCTTATGGGAGACCTAAGCCTAACTTTAACTGTTCATACACACTTTATGAACCAATGAGCCATGCTTGCCATGCTACTTTCTATTAGAGGTAACCAATTATTTAAAATGTTAGTGATTCTATTGTCCGATTGGCATATATGTTTGGTTAAAACATAGTAGCAGTAAAACATAATACAAATGTGAATTTGCAAGTTTATAAAGAACAAAACAGGTACAAGCAAGATGTTAGATGGAATGTCATGACATCAACTCATGATATCGTGCCTGCAGAACTAGAAGGAAGATTCAGTTTGGTTTACAACAGATACAAAATATTCTATGTGAATATTATATAATCCTATGTGGCGCATATTTACAGGTCAAAAGAATAATTGAAGAATCATATCAGAAGATTGAAGATTCAGGAAGAATCAGATCAGAAGATTGAATTCAGAAGTTTCTAATTAGGAAACTCAGGATTAGAAGACCTAATTTGTAGCAGAATATTTTCTGCATATTTGTAACAGGCAGAGTGTTGCGATTTGTAAACCCAAGTCCAATTGGGATTAGGTTATAAATAGGAAACTTTGTAACCTAGTATTGCAAGTTAGCCGAATATTAACAAGATGTAGTCATTAGGATTAGCCGTGTAGGTGAACCTCCCAGGTTGTGGGAAAGTCACTGATTTGTGCCTCAAAGCCTGTAGGTGAGAGGTTTAGTGTAATCAATCAGAAGCTGTGAAGTAATGAGTGAGTATTTGTTCTTGGAGGAAGCTTGTAAGCAACTTCAAGTTGGTATTGTTTATGTGTGTTTGTAGTGTTGGGAATTAGGCTGTCGATGCAGTGGATGAGTTGTTGACTGCTAGACATCATTGCTATGATTGGAAGTGGAATGGAGATATTCCATATCTAGGGAGAATCTAGGTAGAGATTGCATTGGGTAGGGTTTAAGTGCGAAGTTGTAAACGGGAGAGTTTAGCTTCAAATTAAGACTGCTGATAATGGATTTCCTTCCTGGCTTGGTTACCCCCATAGTAGGTTAGTTAGAACCGAACTGGGTGAACAATATTGTGTGTTGTTTTTGTTTTTTCATTGTTTAATTGTTTGTTCAGTTATGAATGTTATGACTTTATCTATAACATCAGGTTCAGAAGTGTTAGCTGATCCTGTACAGAACCATGTAAAAATTATAATCTGGTTATGTATGCTGAACATATGTGATCCCATGTCTCATTGACTCTTTCCTAAGAGTAATCAAATAATGAGGGATCCTTGTATTCTGCTGGTGCTACATTAATAACAGATCAGATGTCTTGACATCAAGATTGACATCCGAGTCTGTCATACCAGGATTTTCAATTGGTATCAGAGCAGGCATCCTGTCTGTTTCTGGATGAGATCCGTAAGGGATAAATTCTGGTTGTGGTAAAAGCAGAAGAGTGTTTGAACAAAGGATGTTCATATTGTATGGTCCCTTGAAGTGCAGGATGGACCTATATGATTAGACCAACCTGACCTAAGAGCTGTGATGCTGGAACGAAGAGTGCTAAGTCCAAGTACTTCATGCGGGAGTGAAGAACTTGAATTTAAATACAAATTCAACTGGTGTCTATGAACAGAGAAGAAGCTCATCAAAACCTTCATACGGGAGTGAAGATATTGATAAGGTAACCTCTGTTGTCTGTGAGTTCATCAAGTCAGGATTTTGGTTTGCTCTAATTAGTAGCTTGGTGCAGAAGCAAGCATTGTGCAAGGTTAATTAATAATCAATTTGTAGTTGTCATGCTTACTACTAACACTTAAAGTAAGCATTGTGTGATTTCTGTTGATATATGACTATTTTTCCGCTGCATAGTCTCTGAAAAACCCTAGGGTTATGAAGGTTCAACAAAATGTATGGCAGGTATTGAAAACTGTAATTAAAGTGTCAAAGATACTTGAGTAATCTCTCAAGTCCACTCATAATGGCATGATTTATTAGAGCTGGTGAATGTCACCTGATCAATGATATTCATAATTATCTGCAAGTATGTACCTTGAAATCTTCAAGGTTGAAGTGTTCCTAGAAGGAGGAACAGATGTCCTATCCGATGTTGGGACATTAAGAACTGGTATGCAGCTACCAGCTAAAGAACAGATGTTCTGGTTCTAAACTAATGTAGTGTAAGAACATTGGTTTGGAACCTACTCCTAGTCTGGAAGAGGAGACATTTGCTAAGTTAATCAGGACACGATTAACATGTGCTCAGTACCACTAAGAAAAACTCATAAAGGTATTCCTTTCTAATCCTTTATGTTGTACATTTGAAGAGCCCATATCTGTTAGTTTCCTCTGATCAATGAAACCAGATAAGTATTCATAATCATAGAGCAGTTGTTGGAGCTGAATACTGTGTCTCAATCACAGTGAAATATGGTTAAGAATGTGTATTGCCCTAGTTGTTATCCAGAAAGGGTAGTATGATTTTAAATAAAGGAAGTCAGTTGGATTTGACTAAGTTAGTGTTATAAGTCTGTTCCAGAAACCTAGCTGAGGGAATTTCCTCTATAGGTACAGATCATGGCATCCTTCATCTCAAAAATCAGAATTGAAGTCTGAAGAAAAGTTTATTGAGATGCTGGCTATTTTATCCCTTGATGTGTCTGGATATTGCTGACTATTGGATTATTTTGGTACTAACCTGAGTATTGTCAATTTGACATTAAAGATATTAACCAAGAACCATGAAGGATGATGTCACATCTGATGTTACAACATCTCAAGATCTTCAGTTATTTTATGTATTTTCCAAGAACAGAAAGTATAAATGTGAAGAGGTAATCAGTTAGAATGACCTAGTGTGAGTAGCAAATTCTAACTGAAAAGCTGGTAAGTACTTTGACGGGAGACTTAGTACTTATTAGGTTTAGAACCTGGATGCTGAGAAGAAGTTCTTAAAACTATGAGTTCTCAATCATCTTTACACATCAAACAAGAAGGCAAGAGTCTCTCATGTTGGATACTGATTATGTTAAATATCTTGATGGGAGCTGGATATTTACAAAGTCTATATAAAACAACTCAGACATGTTATTGAAGATCAATTTATGGTTATACAATCATAGTTTCTTCTACTCCAATTTACAGAATGTGGCAATCTGGATCTTGTGTAGCAAGCAAACTAAGGTTTCCAAAGCTTGGTATCTGTGGCAAATTCCAAATGAAGGGAACTTCAAGGACGAACATCAAAGATGTCCTAAAGTTGTATATCTCAGGGGGAGTAAAAGAGTACGAAGATCAGCAAAGACAATGTTTTCTACTTCTTTTCATTTGAAAAGTCTTTCAAAGACTAATCTTGAATAAAGAAGAACAAAGTCGCACAAAAACCTCAGAACATAACTCAAGACACGTGTATTCTCAAAGATCAGCAAAGAACATTCTTTGCATTATCATCTGACGACATGAATTGATGGTGTGTATCACTTGTTCTGATATAAGTGCATGATCCAACCTATGCACAAGTCCACCTGGTGCAGTTTGTTCTCAAATAACATTTCTTGATCAAGACTTTGGGTAAAGTCCAGGTATGTTGTTTAAATTGCTCAAGATTATAAACTCTTTTCCTTTTGTTTGAGTCTTGTTTGAGTCCCTCGTGTTCTTCTTTCGAATATGAGAAGTGTCTAGAGTCTAGGTTATGATTGTCTATTTGAGTCAATCATAGAGTTTAAGGGTAGTGTTCATGCATTGTTAAAGTCTGAGATCTTTCTTTACAACTGTTTGGTAAAGAATAATGAGTCTGAACACAATTCATTTCTTGTGTTCCAAGTCTTCTATAGAAATGTGTTATCTATATGGATAGTCAAGAGTTTGTTTGAGTTCAGATGAACTAGTGTCTTAGGAATCAACATCACAAAGTTCATATTCCCTAGTAGAAGGACTAGGAATATATAGAAGTTTGAAAAAGAAACATTATAGTCTAAGAGTGGCAGTTTGGACATAATATGGATTATAATGGGCAGGTTCTAATCTGGATGTAAGTAATGTGTTCTGGCCATACACAATTACTTTCATGATGAAGACTTCACTAGTGAATATGACTATGAAGATAAAAGTTCTATGATCGGATCAACACATCTAAGGATAAAGGAGAATCTCTTCTGTTCAAGGAGTATGTTAATCAATGTGTGAGATTGAAAAACACCTTATCAAGAAGGATTTCAAAGTATCTTAAGCAGACCATGATCTGTTTCAAACATGGTAGGGTTATGCTCAACAAAATTCCAGGAGTGGCAGTTTTGCTTGTTGAGATTGTGGCAACCTCTCTGTATGACTTTAATATCAAGGGGTCATCTGTTGATCATTTCTGAAGGAGATGAGTTCTTAGACAAGGGTCTGTTGAAAAGAAAAGGGGATGAAACTTGTGGAGAATACTGGTAGTACAAATTTCAGACACAATGTTATGACATTATACTTCTGGTGTAAGTATTTATTTTGAGGAACAAAATTTCTATAATGAGTGTGTTCAGCAGGATTGTTGAACAGAGGGTGCGGCTCTTGAAGATATGAAGATGTGTCTTATATTTTCCATTCATCATTTCAAGCTTATTCCGTCGGTGGGAGCTCAAACTATCTCGGATAGGAGGAGTAACTTATTTTGTCAAGAGAATTTTCTTGGTTAAAAATACTTTTACATCATGAAGAAAATGTGATATCTTTGTTAGTTATTTGAATGGTTCAAGGCAACCGTGTGCAACTAGTAATCACTATTTCTTCTCTACACTAATGAGGTAGCTGTGTGCTAACAGTCTCAAGGTGTACAAAAAAACAACAGAAGTCTATGTCTACGACTAGTGAGTAAGTAGGGAGTCTGTTAGTTGGTCCAAATGATGCTATGTATTAATCTTTTACGGAATCTTGGGCTATGTGCCTGAAGGAAAGAAAAGTGACGATGTCTAACATAATGTCATGACATGTTTAAAGACATTGAATCTTCACAGTCAAACAAGGAAATCTGAATTGTAGTTTATCTACACATCAGCGGTTGGTGTAAAGTTCAATCAATGACTATGCATGCACTGGTAATTCAAGATAACTTCTATCAGAAAACAGTCAAAAACTGCTTTGGAAAAAGTAAAAGCCTTTGGAACTGTTTCCTAATTAACCGTTTGACGATTGAACAAGACCAAGGACCTTCGTTATTCCTACGATCTTCATTTGCTATATAATAACATCTCCATGAATTGCAGAAATCAAACTCTCTCAAAATGTCGTTCGTGTGTGTTCGTGTGAGTCGAGTGTGGGTTTGGTATTGTGATGGGTTGTTGTACCAAAACCATCTCAGAAAAAGAAAAACACGGGTTGGGGATGCTGATGGTCTCTACCATGTGTTTTTCAGCAATAACAACAAAGATGTTCCAATATATACAACCTTCAGTATAAGGATCATTTTAGTTGTGATTTGTGATATGAGTTATGAACACAATTGTAATTTGTGTTCTGAGTTACTAGAACTGGTGGACTATTTTCACTCAAGTCCTCTCCCGAGGTCTAAGCTAGGATTTGGTTTCTGGTACAAGACTAAGAAAGGGGTCTCTTATTCCACCATTGGTCCTCCAAGACGCAGGGCTTCTCCCATTTTCTTCCTCATGTACATCAGTGTTGCATGAAGATGATCCACTGCATATTATGACATTGGTTCCTTCTTTGTCATATTGTGTCTAAAAAGGGGAGAAGAATACCATCTCTTCTGATTTTGTTACAGTAAAAATTGTGTAGCAGACTGACGATGTTATGGTGTGGTTCAAGTCCTGAAGAACATAAGGTAAACCGAATTCTGAGTTCTGAGAATGTAAAATTCTGTTCTTCCTTGGTGTCTTGAAGTTTTTAAGTTTTTGCTGCATGTTTATGTTTTAGCCAAAATATGCCAAAGGGGGAGATTGTTAGTGCTTGTATTGTCTGAATGGCATTTATGTTTGGTTAAAACATAATAGTGTCATACCCCAATTTTTGACCTAAGATACCACCTCATATCATTTGCATATGCATCATTTGCATCTCTAACAAATTGCATAGCTTGTGTTTGCTACTTGTGACTCAGCAGGGTTTAATCAAGAAACCACTCATCAGTACAAGTAACAATCAACTAGGGTTTTGTTCTCCCTTCATCTCAAATGAATCATCTTCATCAACAATCAACATTTGGTCCTCAGAGATTCATTTCAACAAGCTCAAAGGCTCTGAACCAACCAGATTAGGGTTTTGACTGAAGATAGCATACTCCTGACTTCTGCTCAGGATTTGACCTAATGACTTGGGACATGACCTCAAGACCCCAAGTACATCATTTTGGCCTAATCTATTGGCTCAAGACATCTCCTACACAAGGATTGATCAACAGTGAAATCTCAGTTTATCAGATTAGGATTTTTTTTTGAACTATCAAGGACTGAAATCAGGGATCATATTTGGGAAACCCTAAAAATCCCCAGGAAGTCAATCAAAGGTTTCAATCATTCTCAAATAATCCCTATGACAATATCCAATGGAAATTACATCTCAATTCAAGATCCACAGTCATCAATTTCATCAGGTCGACAATTAGGGTTTTTGACCTAATTCACTAAACCATTGACTTTTTAATCAGGACATGGTGCCACAACTTAAACCATGGCTAAATATCCTCTAATGCTTCAATATGATCCATTCATACCATTCATATGGTGAGGATAGCCTGTTTCATTTGAAATCTCCAGAAACGCGATTCGTCTGAAAAAGTCAACTGTACAAGATCACCATTGACTTTTGGGGAATTTTGGTCAATCATGACTTTTGAAGTTTTGAATCATCAATATATGATATATGAAGTCATTTGATCAAGAAAAATCAAGAAAATCAATCAAGAATCAAAAAGTCAAAAGTTTGACTTTTCATACTTAGAAAAATTTCTAAGTGTTTTTCATGGTTTTTTCCAAACTTTGGAAGGGAATTTCTCAAAATTTCACCTACAAACTGAAAAAAACTTCCAACATGAAAGTTGTAGATTTTGATCCAATAAACAACTTTGACACATATAAATTTTTTCCATAAGATCAACCATTTAAGAGATATGGAGCTTCAAAGTTGGTATCTTTTGAAAATTTCACTTAAAACTTCATTTTCTTCAAAGTTCATGGATCTTTTTCACCCACTTCCTTAAGGATCTTGAAGAAACTTTCAACTAGGGTTTTGAAGTGTGTAATATGAGCTTTCCAAAATGTCCAAGAGCAAGAAAAAATATGGAGTGTAGCTATGGTTTTGAATTATGCATTTAGTGATCTTTTTCACTTGAATTTTCACCATTTTTCACTAAGTTTCAAGACTACATGACCTATAATCCAAGCAATGATGCATAGGAGCAATAATTGAGAGATATTTTCTGATTAGAAGATCAGAATGGAAGAGGATAAGAAGCTTGAGAAATAACCATGGTTAAGTCACTTTTAACCATTTGCATTTAATGTGAAAGATTCCTTTTTATCTCTTAAGCCAAATCATCATTCTTGATCAACTTGCAAGAGCTTTGTATTCAGAAACTTTGGCCTATAAATAGAGGTCCTTACCTCATTCAAAATCACACCAAAACCTCACAATTATAGGTTTTCTCTCTTCTTTCTTGAATTGCAAGATTCATAGTTTTCAAAGAGGTAGAAAACTCAACCTCCAAACCCTTGAAGTTATGGCCAAAGTGATGGTTCTAGCAACTCATAAACATCATATGGGATGTGTTTGAACCACTCACACACCCCAAATCACCCCAAAACTCAGATTCACTCTTCAACCTCCATATGAACACATAAAGAGCCTTATCATGCCCATTTTCATTCCAGATCATTTCTGTCCAAATTAACACTTCCCACACCTCACATATATCACATATAAGCTATCTAAACACTCATCACCAACCTGAAACATCAGAATCATAGAGCTCGATTCACACTTAGGCTTAACTGCAGATCGGGTACCTCCAACTACTCCAGGTGTTTTCAATCCACTCCAAGCATCCAGACACCTTCCATATGGTTCATTGAAGCTGTCCAGATCAAGCAACAACATCTGTAACACCTCCTTCGCAAAATTCAATCTCCAGCTTGGCCGTTTTTGAGGTAAGTGTTCATGAACTTCAAACTCTATCATACATGCATCATAAATGCAAAACTGAGTTACCATCTTGTTTCTGCACCATCACTGAATAATAACCCTCAATCAATTGCATCATATCATGATCATACACGATTTCACAAAGATTTTTCATATTAGGGTTCTTCGTGTTCATCAGAGGATTAATCATCTTAGAGCAAAAATAAATGAAATTAATGGTCATCATCATGTTCCTCGTCCAAAACCGAGTGAGATAGACCCTTTGATCGATCAAAACAACACAGTTTTGAAGAATTTTGAAAATCAGTTAGGGTTGTGTTCTTGGCGCCAGATTTGGTTTGGGAAATTCAAATTCTTGATTTAAAATATATTTTATCAAACGCGTATGTTTAACAAGCCACAAGCGTGGCTCAGTTGGTCCATGTTTTGGCTGGTGAGAGAGAGGGCGTGAGTTCAAGCCCTAGTGGAGACAAAACCAATTTTTTGCAACCTATTTTCTTTCATTTTTTAACAAACTTAACCAATTAATTTAACCAATAAAAATTCATTATTTTCACTTCATTTTTTTTACACTCTTTATTTAATATACATATTTTGATAATATTAAAAAAAAATCACAAAAAAGGATTCATTTAATATATTTTTAATTGAGTTTAAAATGACATGTTTTAAATGTTTTTAATACTTTTAAATATTGTTTTTCACTTGATTTTTCAAACTTAATCACTTGTAAATATTTTTGAGCAAACCCTAATCATCTAAGTGTTAATTGAGGATAACCTTTTTGTTTATTTTGATTAATTTGATTCCTTTCAAAATTCAAATCGTTTTAAAACGAGCGATCGCGATTCTTTTCAAAAAAACGATAAACCATTTCTTTTTGATTCTCAAAGGAAACTATTGATTAAATCTTTTTTATTGATCAATTGATTTTCAAAACGATGTGGGGCCTCTCGAATATTAGAGAGTGTAAGTCCCATTTCTTTTCTTTTTGTACAGTTTTCAAAACAATAAAACTTCTTCAAAATAAAACAATTTTCAAATCATTTTCAAATCATTTTCAAAACAACAAAACTCCAAAGAAACAAAACTTTCCAAATATACCACGGGTCTCCACGTAGGTATAAGTCCCAAGCCCCTTTTGTACATACCCATTCCTGTACATGAAATTAGGTATTTCATTGTACACACACATTTTTGTACATATCTCAATCTGTTTTTAACTTTGAATAACAAACCAAAAATGAAGGTTTTTCTTTAAATCTTCCCAAAAATACCATGGGCCTCCATGTAGGTATAAGTCCCAAGCCCTTTTGTAAATACCTGTTTACATAGCTTTGAATAAACTCAAGTGGACCTCTCCTCGAGTATAAGTTCCGAGCCCCCGTGTATACAAATGGATCATGCTTACAGGTATATTTCCTTCATAAACTCCATTATATACACACACTTTGTCATATATATAATTGTTCATACCTGTTCATGTTTGTTCATACTTGTTCATGTTTGTTCATATGTGTGATATGTGTGCTTGTTCAACTTAGTACAACACTAGGTTCCCCATAGCCTCCTATTGGGCTTCGTGCAAAGAATCTCCCTAGTTTAGGTTAGGACATAGAGTATGGTTTCCCGGTGAAATCGCTCTAAGAGCTCAAACCAACTATACCATGCCTCCCCTTGGGCTTTGTACAAACGAGTGTCCCTCCCATAGCCTCCTCTTGGGCTTACAATGCAAGGACCCTGGATTGTCCCTCCCATAGCCTCCTCTTGGGCTTACAATGCAAGGACCCTCGGATAGCCTCCTCTTGGGCTTCGTACAAGGACCCACGGGCTTCTTATAAGCATCCCCCAATATCCAAATCAAATACCCTAGGAGATTAGACATTTATCATCTCTATGATAGGAGTATCTCTTCTATATCATCACAAACGATCAATCAATCAATCAATCAAATTTCTTTTGCCACAAGGCTGGCTAATCAATCAAACCGTTTTGCCACCATACTGGCTGATTAATCAAAGTTTTTGTCACAAGGCTGACTTCATTGAAACTTTTGCCACAAGGCTGGCTGATTAATCAAAGTTTTTGTCACAAGGTTGACTTCATTGAAACTTTTGCCACAAGGCTGTTTAAACAACAAAAAACATCTTTCTCATTCTAAGCACCCTAAGTGGCATGGCCCCGGGCTTATAATGAAAAGATTTTCAAACAAAAATCAAACAGATGTATGTGATGATATAGATTAGATACATCGAACATTTAGATGACATTTGTCTCTTTTCCTTTGCTTCCACTAGCATAAGTGGGAACTACGATTGCTCTGACTTTCTCAACATCCCTTTGAGAATACGTAGGCACAAGGTCGATCCTTGGCGAGCAAAACAAAACAAAAAAAACCATTCAAACCTTAGCACCCGTAGACCCCGAGCTACAGATGCTCTGATTCCCTCTAGGGGATATGTATGCAGAGGATCGCGATGATCTTTGCGAGCATAATCAAACAAACACCTTAGGTCCCACCTCTTTCTCACAAGAACCTCCACCATAACAAGAATGGAATAAACAAAACAAAGAAACCTATAGAGTACTATAGATACGTTGGGTGCTAATACCTTCCCTTCGTATAACCAACCCTCTTACCCAAGATCTCTCCCCACTTTTAAGGTTATTGCAGCTTTTTTCCTTTTCCTCTTTTGGAAACAATAAAAAGTTTGGTCCGTACAAAAGAAAAATCATTTTTTTGAGCACTCGAGCCCAAAGAAGGCATCAGGTGTCTCATTTAGAAAAAGACAACGATTTTTCCCCGCGACAGAAAAATGGCGACTTCACTGGGGAGACCATCTTTTTATTGTTTCCAAAGAAAGGGTTATTTCTATTTGTTATGTTTTTATTTTATTCTTGTTACATGTGTGGTTCCTTGGTTCTGTTACTGGTGTGATTCTGTTACAAGTGATACATTATGGACAAATCCTAACCCGGATTAAGTACACATAAGAATTAGGTGGAGGGAATAGTCATGTATGGCATACAAGGAGTTAGTCCTTAAAAAGTCAGCATGAGAATCCTTCCGCTCAGTGGAGGTTCCTTGTTTGTAGTATATGTTTAGCAAGTTCAGTTGCGAAGACATTATTGCTTTCATTGAACTGTAGAAGCTGAGTTGGCTGTAGAACCCCAACCCATCCTGGCCTTATTAGGACGTGGTGCAGAAACGATCCAGGTGAAGACTTGGATAGTTGTCATGCGGAGAACCACACTCAGACGAGTTTTTCTTGAGAATATTTCTAGCTCACAAGTTCAGTTGTGCAAGCCGGAAATATCCGAAAGAAAAATGTAGACTCTGACGTATCAGTAGAACATGTTTTGCAAGTGATAAACCCTAGTACTATCCCATGTTTGGTTCTCTGACCTCATGCTCGTGACGCTGGACTTTTGAACCTGTGTGTACTATGTTTTGAATTACCATGTTTGTAGTACCATGTTTGCGTTACCATGTTTGCATCACCGTGTTTGCCTTACCATGTTTGAATATGTGGCATTCATGCATCCATGCATTCATAAAAAATCCATCTTTTCCCATAAAAGCATGATTTTTCCAAAAATTTTAGAGAATTTCCTTTGCAAACATTATAGGATTAAGTTATGGAGTGGGTAAAAAGGCATACCAAAAAGTACGATTTCAAAATGCCTAATGTGGAAAGGCTGAAAGAGTTAGCATCTTCTGTACAAGATCCTTCTGATTTTAGGAAAAGCCATGGAAAGCTTTTGCCTATCTTGAACACTCATGTTGATGAAGGACTTCTCAAAACTCTGGTTCAGTTTTATGATCCCGTCTACCGGTGTTTTACCTTTCCAGACTATCAGTTGGTACCAACCTTGGAAGAATATGCCGATCTTTTGGGTATTCCTGTATCTGACAAAATACCTTTCAATGGTTTGGAAGCCATTCCTAAGTCACCAGTCATTGCAGCAAGTATCCACTTGAAGAAATCTGAAATAGAAAGTAATTGGACTATTAAAGGAAACTTTCCGGGTTTAACTTCGCAGTTTCTAATAAAGAAAGCCTTTGATTTCATTGACACTGGTAGCATGATAGCTTTTGAAGCTGTACTAGCCTTGCTCATCTATGGGTTGGTTCTGTTTCCCAACGTCAACGACTTTGTTGATATCAACGCCATAAAGATCTTTCTGAATGGAAATCCTGTTCCGACTTTGCTTGGTGACATGTATTTCTCTGTCCATCATAGGAATCGCCAAGGCGGTGGAATCATTGTATGTTGTGCACCTCTTTTGTACAAATGGATTGTTTCACACTTACCTAAGTCTCCTACTTTCACGGAAAACCGAGAAGGCTTACGTTGGCCTCGAAGACTTATGTCACTTACTAATAATGATATTCATTGGTATACCTTGGCTCGCTGTGGTACAGAAACCATTGATAGTTGTGGAGAGTTCGCCAACGTACCTCTCATTGGCACACAAGGAGGAATTAACTATAATCCGGTCCTAGCCCGACGACAACTCGGGTATGCAAATTCAGTTAAACCAATGGGTCTCGCAGTGGAATGCTACTTTTACCGAGAAGGGGAGGATCCTCAAAGGTTGAAGACAAGAATGGTGAGAGCTTGGTACGACGTCCGAAGAAAAGAAAAAGGTGGGGAAAGAAACTCGTTGCTACGAACGCCTACACCAGCTGGGTGAAGAAAAGAGCAAAGGAGTTTCAAATGCCTTATGATTATGAAAAACCCATGTTCCCTGTGGTGTCTCAACTACCCAACATTCCCATTGACACTACGGAAAAATACCAAGAGATTTTAGCCAAGATGAGGTCAGAAAAAGACGCTTGGGAAGAAAAGTTTCGTAAAACTGATGAGGAAAATAGAAAGTTGAAGAAAAGAGTGAAAGATCACGAAGAAACTCTCTATTATCAAGATGGATGGCTCATGAGTAAAGATGAGAAGATTCGTCAGAAAGATGCTGCAATCAGAAGATACATCAAAGAAAGCAAGAGAAATCTTGAAGGTTCAACAAGCAACGCTCCGATGCCTGGCGACTGGAAGAATGTGGTTGACAAGCTGAGGGCTGAAAAGGCCGAGTTGAAAGCTTACTATGGGAAGGAAATCATGAAGCTCAAACTGCACAACGCATTTGGTTCCTCGTCCGATGAGGATGCTTAGGATTTATTTAGATTTTCATTTATCATTTGCTTTTGTAAGGAGCTACGCTCCAATGTTGTAACATTTTCCCATTATTTCAATAAAAGAATAGTTTGTGTTCAAATGTTTGCAAGGAAATAATCTTTAAAATGTTTGGAAAAATCATAAATTTCTTTTTGCATACATCATTCTGCATATCGAGTCTGTTGTATAGAGTCTCATCTTTTGGATCTTTCTCCAATAGATCGTCAAGCTGTCGCGTCTCAAAGTTTCTCGACCGCGTTCGCAATCAGATCACAGATACAATACTCGTTCAAGCAGAAGAAGAGTAATGGAACACTCTGAACAAGAGAATATTGAGCTCCGAGGTACAGTGACCACCCTTCAGGAAAAGTTGGAAAGTCTCACTACTCTGGTTGACTCTTTAATGGCCGCACGGAATCAGCCGCCACCACCCAACAGTCAAGCAACGGTAACATCTGAAGTCACTACTCCAGTTTCTACAGTTGCATTCGGTATTCCATCTTTCTCTATGCCAGAAGGTTGGGGCCCGCCTTTCAGCTTTGGTACAGGTTTCCGCCATAATTTCTCTGGGGTTCAAACAACTACAACTGAAGCGCCTGCTGCGCAAGGTTCGGCGTTTATTCCGCATTCAGGGGTAACTTTTTCCCAAATCACTATGGCACTTTCTCAACCCACTATGACAGTTCCGACCCCTACGGTTCACACTGTTCCTTATGATGGCAATGAGATTTATCATGATCAAGGTGATAGCACAAATCAGCGTAATCTTGTGGAAGATCTCCAAGAACAGTTCAACAAGATTCAACTGGAAGTCAAAGCTATTCGTGGCAAAGATTTGTTTGGAAAGAATGCCCAGGAGCTATGTTTGGTTCCCAGTGTACAAATACCAGCTAAATTCAAGGTCCCAGACTTTGAGAAGTACAAAGGTAGTTCTTGTCCACAAAGTCATCTTGTGATGTATGCCAGAAAGATGTCTACTTATGCAGATAATCATCAGTTGCTTATCCATTACTTTCAAGACAGTTTGACTGGTGCCGCACTGAAGTGGTACACAGGCTTGGATAGCACTAATATTCGAACATTCAATGACCTAGGTGAGGCCTTTGTCCGACAATACAAGTATAACTCGGATATGGCTCCGGACAGAGATCAGCTTCGGTCCATGGCTCAGAAAGACCATGAAGCTTTCAAAGAATATGCCCAACGATGGAGAGAAACTGCTGCTCAGATTAATCCACCATTAAAAGAGAAAGAGATGACAAAGATCTTCTTGAATACTCTCAGTCCGTTTTATTATGAACGCATGATTGCTAGTGCTCCAAGTGATTTCACCGAAATGGTAAACATGGGGATGCGTCTAGAAGAAGGGGTCCGAACCGGACGTCTAACTAAAGAAGGTGGATCTTCAAGCGGAACCAAAAAGTTCGGAAGTGGTTTCCCAAAGAAGAAGGAACAAAGTGTTGACATGGTATCCCAAGGGAGGCCAAGAGGAAACGTCAATCGTCGACAACAGATTGCTGCTATTGCGCCAGTCGTTAATACAGCACCAAATCCGGGATTTACCCCGCAGTTTCAACAACAACAGCCTCGACAACAGGCTCAGCAGTTCAACAATAATCAGAATCGTGTGCAAAGAGCTCCACAGTTCGATCCGATTCCAATGACCTACACAGAATTGTACCCTGCGTTGGTTGAAAAAGGTCTCGTTCAAACTAGAGCACCACCACCAGTACCTGAGAAACTCCCATGGTGGTACAAAGCAGAGGTCTCATGCCTTTATCATCAAGGAGCACCTGGACATGATCTTGAGCATTGCATAGCCTTGAAATATGAAGTTCAGAGGTTGGTTAAATCTAATCTCCTCTCGTTCAGAAATTTGAATCCAAATGTGCAAGCAAATCCGCTGCCCAATCATGGAGGGCATGTTGTAAACATGGTGAATGGATGTCCTGGTCCATACCGAGTCTATAATATCAATTTCTCAAGAGCAGATTTGGTACAAATGCACGCTACTCTTTGTCGAGGGCAGAATTTTCGCCAGCATCAATACGGTTCCTGTAGAATATGTTGTGTGGATCCTCACGGATGTTCAATTGTGAGAAGAGATCTCCAAGTTTTGCTAGATAATGGTACTATTGAGATCTACAGAAATAGGGATGAAAATGAAGTTAACATGATAGGATGTTATCCGCACGAGCTTTTAGTCTCAGATATCAACTCGGAAATGCCTAAAGTTAACGTCATCGTTCCTCATTTCAACATGCCTGAGCGCATAGAAGTTACTTACAACAAGCCAAAGGTTCCTATTGCTCCTTTGATCATTTGTCTACCTGGACCTGTTCCTTATGACTCTGACAAGGCAGTTCCCTATAACTACAATGCAACAATGATAAAAGACGGACAAGAAGTTCCTTTACCTACTCTTTCATCTGTCGAAAATATCGCTGATGTAAGTCGAGTAACAAGAAGTGGACGTGTGTATACTCCACTATCTCCAAAGCAGCCTGTTGTTCCTGCAGCCGGACAAAATCCTATCAATACACCAGTGGGGAATCCTGTGGAAACTCCTGTCAGTAATACAAACGCTGATGTTGGTCAATCCAGTGGAACCAATGTCAATCCTGACTTTGATGAAATTTTGAAGCTTATCAAAAGAAGTGAATACAAGATTGTGGATCAGCTTATGCAGACTCCTTCAAAAATCTCAATACTTTCATTGCTGTTAAACTCAGAAGCCCACAGGGAAGCCCTGATGAAGGTCTTGGATCAGGCTTTTGTAGATCATGATGTGACTGTTGACCATTTTGATGGGATAATAGCCAACATAACTGCTTGCAACAATTTAAGCTTCTGTGATGAAGAACTCCCCGAGGAGGGCAGAAATCACAATCTTGCTTTGCACATTTCTATGAACTGTCAGTCAGACTCTTTGTCCAATGTGTTGGTAGATACCGGATCTTCCTTGAATGTGATGCCAAAGACGACTCTTGCTCGCTTGTCTTACCAAGGAATGCCTATGAAGTTCAGTGGTGTAGTTGTCAAAGCATTTGATGGATCGCGAAAGTCTGTTATCGGCGAAGTCAACCTTCCCATGACAATTGGTCCACATACATTTCAAATCACTTTCCAGGTCATGGACATTCAAGCTGCTTATAGCTGTCTGTTAGGACGACCATGGATCCATGAAGCAGGGGCAGTAACTTCTACGCTCCATCAAAAGTTAAAATTTGTAACAAATGGAAAATTGGTAATAATAAGTGGAGAACAAGCCTTGATGGTGAGCCATTTATCCAATTTCTCTTTCATCAGTGCTGATGATGTGGAAGGAACTCAGTTCCAAGGTCTCTCTTTAGAAGACGAATCTTCCAAGAAGAAAGCATCGATCTCTTCTTACAAAGAGGCAGTGAAAGTAGTGAAAGATGGAACTACCACTGGCTGGGGGCAAGTTGTGATCCCGACCAAGAATGAAACCAGAGCAGGTCTCGGACGTTCACCAACGTTCTCAAACTGCACCAAGAAGGATGAAACCCTTCGTCCGATCAAAGAAACATTCATTAGTGGAGGATTCCTTAACCCAATTCCTCAAGAGGTTAATGTCCTTATCGAAGAATGCATCGAGGAAGGTCTACCTGATACTGAAGAAGAATGGAAATGTTATCTCAATGACTCGGGATATATATCTCAGGAAGAACCATATCCTCCTTCAGAGAAAACAAGTGCTAAAGAAATTCCGCCTATTCCTGCAGAGGTTTGGGACACCTTGGGACAACCAAGTGGAAAATTTGATTATATGGTGAAATACACTGCACCTGAAAGTTCAAAGATTGCGATTGAAGATATCCAACCAACTGGATGGGGAGATTCCTTTGAATATAACAGTCAACCAGAAGAGGCTTATCAGCCCTGTCAATTTTCTCAGCAGCCTGAAATTACTGAAGGTTTCAGCTTCAATGCATCTGCCAAGGTTTATAATCCTGAAGATGGTTATTATCACATAAATGCCATTTTTGAAGATGAAGGGGAAGATGGTCCCGCAGTTGACTCAGAAAGTGTCGCTGACAATGAGTCTCTTCATCCTGAAGACTGGGAAATACATCCTGAAAATTCTGAAGATTGTGACTCATCTTATGCTCTTCAAGAAGTAGAAGAAGACCGTTTCAACTCTACAAAGAACAAAAGTGACAAACCAGGACCTTCAAATCCTGCTCGACCTGCGGTCAATGTCAATACTGAAGATAATTCTGGGGAGAACTTTCCTGAATACATAATACACAGAGGAGTTCGTTGCTACTGGAAGGCTGTCGACGTTCCGAATGTTGTTCGCCGCTCAAAGTAATCACCTCGCTGTTATTTTGACCTCCTGCCTTGCCCAAAGCAGAGAGATGTTTTATAGGGCTTTGCTTTTAAATGTTCCGCCCAAATAACTTTGTGTATAGGGCTTTGTTTTAAAAGTTTCCCTCTTTGTCCTGCCCAAGACAAATGAGTTTGTGTTTAGGGCTTTGTTTCAAAAATGAATCATAAATAAAGTGTCATTTTGAATTCCCTACATTATATGTTTTGCTTTTTTCTGGAAATGGTAATCCTAAAAAACCAAAATAAAAAAAATAATAAAATAAAAAAAAAACTTTTTCAAAAAAAATCTGCATACACTCCTGCATTCATAAATTTTCTGAAATAGATATAAATCACATGTGCAGATTTACTATTGATAAACCCATTGAATGCAATAACCCTATGCCCTCTCCCAACTTTGAGTTTCCTGTGTTCGAAGCCGAGGAAGAGGAAGAAGAGGAGATTCCGGACGAGATCTCTCGATTACTTAAGCACGAGGAAAGAGCCATTCTGCCTCACAAAGAGCCTTTAGAAAAGATCAACTTGGGTTCTGAAGAAGACAAAAAAGAAGTGACCATTGGATCGCTGCTTGATGCTGATATCAAGAGTAAGTTGACAGACCTTCTCAAAGAATATGTTGACGTGTTTGCTTGGTCCTACCAAGACATGCCTGGGTTGGATACCAATATTGTTCAGCATTTCTTGCCATTGAAGCCAGAATGTCCGCCGGTTAAGCAGAAATTGCGAAGGACTCGCCCTGATATGGCTAACAAGATCAAAGTGGAAGTTCAAAAACAGCTCGACGCAGGTTTTCTAGTCACCTCAGAGTATCCTCAATGGTTGGCCAACATAGTGCCAGTTCCGAAGAAAGATGGAAAAGTCAGAATGTGTGTTGACTACCGTGACTTGAACAAGGCCAGTCCAAAAGATGACTTTCCATTACCACATATTGACATGCTGGTTGATAACACTGCTAAGTTCAACGTCTTTTCCTTTATGGACGGGTTCTCCGGTTATAATCAGATTAAGATGGCTCCTGAAGACATGGAGAAGACATCTTTCATCACCCCATGGGGTACCTTTTGCTATAAAGTGATGCCGTTTGGATTAAAGAATGCAGGCGCAACTTACCAAAGGGCAATGACTACTCTCTTTCATGACATGATGCATAAAGAAATTGAAGTTTATGTGGACGACATGATAGCCAAGTCCAGCACAGAAGAAGAACATATTGAATACCTTTTGAAGTTGTTTCAACGACTAAGGAAATATCAGCTTCGCTTGAATCCTAACAAATGTACTTTTGGGGTTAGATCTGGAAAACTCTTGGGTTTCATTGTCAGCCAAAGAGGTATTGAAGTAGATCCCGACAAAGTCAGAGCTATTCAAGAGATGCCTGCACCAAAAACTGAAAAGCAAGTAAGAGGGTTTCTCGGACGATTAAACTATATCTCCAGGTTCATCTCTCAAATGACTGCTACTTGTGGGCCAATTTTCAAGCTTCTCCGCAAAGATCAAGGGGTTGTATGGACTGAAGATTACCAGAAAGCGTTCGACAGTATCAAGGAATACCTGTTAGAACCACCAATATTGATTCCTCCAGTTGAAGGAAGACCATTAATCATGTACCTTACTGTGTTGGAAGAATCCATGGGCTGTGTGCTTGGACAGCAAGATGAAACTGGTAAGAAGGAGCATGCCATCTATTACTTGAGTAAGAAATTCACATATTGTGAGTCTCGTTACTCCATGCTCGAAAAAACATGTTGTGCTTTGGCTTGGGCTTCAAAACGTCTCCGCCGATACATGATCAACAATACTACTTGGTTAATCTCCAAAATGGATCCGATCAAGTACATCTTTGAAAAGCCTGCATTAACAGGAAGGATTGCCCGATGGCAAATGCTGTTATCCGAATATGACATTGAATACCGTGCTCAAAAAGCGGTCAAAGGAAGCATTCTCGCCGATCACCTGGCACATCAACCAATTAATGAATATCAATCTCTCAAGTTTGACTTTCCTGATGAAGATATCATGTACTTGAAGATGAAAGATTGTGATGAACCGTTACCTGAGGAAGGTCCTGATCCTGAATCAAGATGGGGCCTAATTTTCGATGGAGCTGTTAACGCTTTTGGCAATGGAATTGGGGCAATCATCATCACTCCCAAGGGTACTCATATCCCATTCTCCGCCAGATTACTATTTGATTGCACCAACAACATCGCAGAATATGAAGCTTGTATCATGGGTCTCGAAGAAGCCATTGACTTAAGGATCAAAATCCTCGACATATATGGAGATTCAGCCCTCGTGATTAACCAAATCAAAGACAAGTGGGAAACTTACCACCCTGGCTTGATTCCCTACAGAGACTATGCAAGACGTCTTTTGACTTTCTTCAACAAGGTTGAATTGCATCATATACCTCGAGATCAGAATCGAATGGCTGACGCCTTGGCTACTCTATCTTCCATGTTCAAAGTCAGTCACTGGAATGATGTGCCTAAAGTCAGAATTACGCGCCTTGAAAGGCCTGCCTATGTGTTTGCAACTGAAGCAGTCATCGATGATAAACCGTGGTTCCACGACATCAAACGCTTCCTTCAAACTCAAGAGTACCCGCTTGGGGCATCGAACAAAGATAAGAAAACTCTAAGGAGGCTTTCTGGCAGTTTCCTCCTGAATGGAGATGTGCTATACAAAAGGAACTTCGACATGGTTTTGCTCAGATGCGTGGATAGACACGAAGCAGACATGTTAATGCATGAAGTGCATGAAGGGTCCTTTGGAACTCATTCAAATGGGCATGCAATGTCCAAAAAGATCTTAAGAGCAGGATACTATTGGTTGACAATGGAATCTGACTGTTACAAACACGTGAAGAGATGTCACAAGTGCCAGATCTACGCAGATAAGATCCATGTGCCACCGACTCTACTCAACGTTCTCTCATCTCCTTGGCCTTTCTCCATGTGGGGTATTGACATGATTGGAATGATCGAGCCGAAAGCTTCAAACGGTCATCGTTTCATCTTGGTAGCAATTGATTACTTCACCAAATGGGTCGAAGCAGCATCTTACGCCAATGTTACAAGACAAGTGGTTGTGAGGTTTATCAAGAACAACATCATTTGCCGATATGGTGTTCCCAGCAAGATCATTACTGACAATGGTTCAAACTTGAATAACAAGATGATGAAAGAATTATGTGAGGAATTCAAGATTGAGCATCATAACTCTTCTCCTTACAGACCAAAAATGAACGGCGCCGTCGAAGCTGCCAACAAGAACATTAAGAAAATCGTCCAGAAAATGGTCGTCACTTACAAAGACTGGCATGAAATGTTGCCATTTGCTTTACATGGGTATCGTACTTCAGTGCGTACTTCAACAGGGGCAACTCCCTTTTCTCTAGTATACGGCATGGAAGCTGTGCTCCCCGTAGAAGTTGAAATCCCATCAATGAGAGTCCTCATGGAGACTAAGTTATCAGAGGCTGAATGGTGTCAAAACAGATACGATCAGTTGAACTTAATAGAAGAAAAACGTATGACTGCTCTATGCCATGGACAGTTATACCAAGCAAGGATGAAACAAGCCTTCAACAAAAAGGTTCGACCTCGTGAATTTCAAGAAGGCGACCTCGTGCTTAAAAAGATCTTGTCTTTTCAACCAGATTCTAGGGGCAAATGGTCTCCTAATTACGAAGGCCCGTATGTTGTCAAAAGAACATTTTCTGGCGGCGCCATGATTCTTGCAACCATGGATGGTGATGAACTCCCACATCCTGTGAATGCTGATGCAGTCAAGAAATACTTTGTCTAAAAAATACAAAAGAACAGCTCGGTAAGTCGAAAACCCGCAAAGGGCGACTTAGGCAAAAATGAGCGTCTCGGTGGACTGAAAACCTGAAAGGGCGGTCCAGGCAAAAATTAGAGACAATAAACAGAAAAATTCATCCTGGTAGATTGAAAACCTGAAAGGGCAATCTAGGCAAAAATTAGGGATTTATGACAAAGTAACTGCATCAGTCTGTACTTCGTCACCTGAAGAGTCTGTACTTCATCAGAGGATCTTCAATCAAATCATTGCCAATCTGAAGCAACAAGCACAGTTGGAACTCAAAGTTGTTAAGGGAATAGTGGTTATTGCTTTCAATGTAGCCTTTTCCGCATAATTACCATTTCTAACTTTTGTAAATACTCCATGGAATCACGCCTTTAGCGGATTTCCATCCTATTAAATAAATTTGAGCCTTGTGCCCATTTGTTTGCAATCTTTAATTTCTTTCAGCTTGCAAAATGACGCTTTAATTGTGTTATTCACTTTTGAAACAAAAAAAAAGAAAAAAAAATAAGTTTTAAATGAATTTACTTCACTTTTCTTTTTCAAAAATAAAAGCGAAATTTTCCTTTGAGTTGTGAACAACGGAAGGAACATCAGCAGTCGTCTCCATAGGATGAACAAAAGGATTCTCCCTGAAAAATTGTTGAGACAACGGTATTCTTGTCCCAGAAAAGAATTCTTGAAGCAATTATCCCTCGAGATAAAGAAGCTCTTCTATCCCCAGTAAAGAAGCTCTTCTATCCCCAGTGAAGAAGCTTTTCTATCCCCAGTGAAGAAAGTCTTTTATCCCCAGTGACGAAGATTTTCTATCTCCAGTGACGAAGATTTTCCATCTCCAGTGAAGAAGTTCTTCCATCTCAATAAGAAAAGATGCTCATCTTCCCCAGAGAAGTTGAAAGCATGCAACACCATTCATCACCTGTGTTATCTACACCGTGTTGAAGAACATTTGCCAAGTATCTGGTTGTGTTGCGACGTTGGTCCGTCTCCAGTATATACTTCATTATCTGTCAGTATTGTTAGCATGCATGCGACATTCATGACATTCATCATTCATACATATTTGCATCATTTATGCATTCTTGCATTTTTTAATGATTGCTTCGAAATCATTCATTCAGGATATATTTATCCTCAAAAAGAAAAAAGAAAGAAAAAAAGAAAAAAAGAAGAAAGAAAAAGAGGAAAAAGAAACAGTATGGGCGTGTCATCTCTCCAAGTAGGTTGTCACCCATAAGCCGAAATAAAATCTTCTTTCTCCAGTTCCCCACTGAGATCATTCCTCGTGGAAGAAGGTTGCTTTAGTTTTCTCCTCTCAAAACAAAGGAGAAAATCCCCAGTCGAGTTCATTCCTCATTGGGTACAAAGTCTTGTTTGACTGTTTCTTTCCAATTCATTCATGGTTAGAACTTTGTCTTTACCAAAAATTCAAATTCCGATTCTCCAAATAGAGTCAAGAAAAAATAGACAATAAGCAATAGCCTCATCATCTGAGCAGCTTATGTCTCTTTCAAAAAAAATAAAAAAAAACTTTTCCTCTCTAGGAAATCAATCGTGAAGACCATTTGACAATCAGGGCCTTATTACTGTTCACAAGGCTGAATATCCAGTAATTCCCCTATCAAAGTCTCCAGGATCATTTTATCACTCGGCTGATAATTGATCAAGTCTTCAAAACCACTATCACAAGGCTGGTAGTCGGTAACCTTTTGTTCTGGTTATATTATTTAACTTGTCTATCACAAGGCTGATAGTCGGTAATATTAACCGAACCTTTGAAACTCTTTTTACCTTGTCAAGTCTGTCACCATGCTGATAGTCGGTAATGCAGTTTCATACCTTCACCTTCGCATTATTAAACAAGTCTATCCCCATGCAGATAGTCGGTAATGTCGATAGGTAAGCTTTTCTTACAAAGCTATCATTCCCCGGTGAAGCATACACTTGCTTTCCCGAAAAGACAAAACGGATTCTCTTCCTAACACGGATTGAGACATCCTTCCCGATCTCTTTTCCCCAGTGGAGTCAGTTTTTGATATCCCCTCGGTAAAGGCATCCTTGCATTATTTCGCAATTTTGGTATCTTAGGTCCAAAATTCGCGTCTTCTGATATTTAAGTCTCTTCCACCCTATCAAAACGAAGATTTTCAATCTTCATGTCTCAGGTTGAAGAAACTTAAATAGGGGCATCTGTCATACCCCAATTTTTGACCTAAGATACCACCTCATATCATTTGCATATGCATCATTTGCATCTCTAACAAATTGCATAGCTTGTGTTTGCTACTTGTGACTCAGCAGGGTTTAATCAAGAAACCACTCATCAGTACAAGTAACAATCAACTAGGGTTTTGTTCTCCCTTCATCTCAAATGAATCATCTTCATCAACAATCAACATTTGGTCCTCAGAGATTCATTTCAACAAGCTCAAAGGCTCTGAACCAACCAGATTAGGGTTTTGACTGAAGATAGCATACTCCTGACTTCTGCTCAGGATTTGACCTAATGACTTGGGACATGACCTCAAGACCCCAAGTACATCATTTTGGCCTAATCTATTGGCTCAAGACATCTCCTACACAAGGATTGATCAACAGTGAAATCTCAGTTTATCATATTAGGATTTTTTTTTGAACTATCAAGGACTGAAATCAGGGATCATATTTGGGAAACCCTAAAAATCCCCAGGAAGTCAATCAAAGGTTTCAATCATTCTCAAATAATCCCTATGACAATATCCAATGGAAATTACATCTCAATTCAAGATCCATAGTCATCAATTTCATCAGGTCGACAATTAGGGTTTTTGACCTAATTCACCAAACCATTGACTTTTTAATCAGGACATGGTGCCACAACTTAAACCATGGCTCAATATCCTCTAATGCTTCAATATGATCCATTCATACCATTCATATGGTGAGGATAGCCTGTTTCATTTGTGTCATACCCTAATTTTTGACCCCCCTGAGATGACATATCTTCAGGATTTCTCATCAGGTCAAGACAAGTACCCAGAGCAGTCATTTCTCCATCTGGTACCTAATCGAGGATGCTCAAAGACAAGAAAGCTCAGGCAAAGGATCAATCAATACAAAGACTAGTCTCTAATACAATCATGGGGCTCAAAAACTTCACTTTTCTCATCTATGATTGATTAGACATCCAGTCATATGAGTACAGGTTTACTCAGGTCACCAGACTAGGGTTTTGAGCCTATCAAGGACTGAAATCAGGGATCACATTTGGGAAACCCTAAAAAACCTCAGAGGGTCATTCAAAGACATCAATCATCTTCAAATAACTCATATTACAAGGTCTACTGGACATCACACTTCAATTCAAAGTCTACAGTCATTACTTTCACATGGTCGACAAATTAGGGTTTTGACCTAATTCACCAAGATAGTTGACTTCTGATCAGGGCATGAATCCAAAACTCAAGACATGATTCAAGGATCTCTACTACCTCCATATAATCCATTTATATCATCCATTTGGGGAGAAGATCTTATTTCTACACAAAAGCCCAAAAATTCACTTTGTCAGGAAAAAGTCAACTGTGAAGGATCATCATTGACTTTTAAGGTTTTTGGTCAAAAAATGACTTTCAAAGATCAATATCATCAATATATGGATGTCAAAGTCATTTGGCCAAAGAAATTCAAAGAAATTCATCAAGGAGCGAAAAGTCGGGAATTAGGGTTTTTGAAGGCATGGTGAGATCTCAAAATTTCACCTACACAACTCAAAAAAACTTCCAACATGAAAGTTGTAGATCTTGCAAAATAAAACAACATCTTACAAAGGAACTTTTTTCAAAAGATCAACCATTTATGAAGTTTTGGAAATTTTGAAGTTTAGGTCATAAACACTTAGAAATTTTTCTAAGTGTTTTAACCTAGTTTTCTTCCAACTTTGGCCTCATTTTTCACAAATTTCCCAAATGATTCTGAAGAAGACATAAACTAATGATTTAAAGTAGATGTTTAGGGCTTTCCAAATTATGTTCAACCTTCTCCAAATTCAATTTGAGCTAGGAGTTATGCTTGTTCAAAGTTGGCCTCATGAAGTGAAATTATAGGTCATGGACACTTTTGGACTTTGCAAATTTTGTGCAAATAACCTCTCTTATGGATGCTACACGACCCATAACACATCTGAAAACATGCCATGCATTCATTTTCACCATGCCATAAGAATTGAAGAAGATTCTAAAAACAAGAACATGTGATTATGTAATGATTACATTTGTGAATTTATGGCAAATTGATGAATCACCCAAGGAATCTTCTCACCAACCAATTAGAGCTCATTTCTGGCTCAGAATTGTCCCCTAAGATCAAGCAAAATCGAGGGCTAGGGGATTGATCAAATGGAATCAAAATTCTCATCATTGCATAAGAGATATTTGCAAATTTCCTTCATGGCTAAGAAACCAAATCAACTTCACTAAGGAAGCTCACTCCTCTGCAGCTATACTGATCCATTTGCCTATAAATACAGATGCATTCCTCATTCAAAAACACAAAAGCAACCATATTACTTGCTTTCTCTTTCTTTTCTTTTGTTCATTGTTTTTCAAAGTTCTTTGGCAAGAAGAATCGATTTCTTCAAACCAGAGCTTATCTTTGGGAAGTGAGCATTCTAACATCTCAAGGGAGGTCATTTGAGGTGATCCAAGCACCTGGATCTCTTCTGTAAGTGGAGGAACACCATTGTTGCTCTCACTTTGGAGCATTTGCAGTTGGAGGTCCATGGAGTAATTCAGGAGGTTCTGAGCCAAGCCAATCATCCAGGCACACTCCTCAGGTCATAGTGAAGCTAACCAGATGGCTGCAGTCCATCTGTAACTCTAAATTCAACACCCTCCATGTTCACTTGAAGCTGAAATCGAGGGAGGTCCATAGAACAATTCAGAAGGATTCAGGCTATAATAAACATTCAGTTAGCATCATTGAGTCTCAGGGAAGCTATTGAGATCATTCATTCAAGCCCAGGTGCTCTCAATCATCCTCACGACCTTCAGTTTCAGAGGTAAGTTTCTGAACCTCACCTCTTTAATTTAAGCACTCTTTGTGATAAAGCTCGATTCTATCTTGTTCAGCATCATCAGAGGATTGAAAACCCTCTATCATCATTCATTTATCTTTCAGCATAGCCATTTAATTTGATTTTTAAGTTTTAGGGTTCTTCACGATTTCTGGTAAATTAGTTAGATGTAGTTAATATAAGTACATGTTAGTTACATATTTAGAATCGTGAGTAAATTTAGAGCAAGTTTGGTCTTTACATCTTTGCAAATGGTGGAGAAATGAGCAAGTTCATAAATTTGAAATTTGAGAGCTTGAGGTTGAAGACGAAGATGGTGGTGGCGCGCAATTTTCAAACTCAGGTCTAAGTTTATTTTATTTTAATTGATACCTGTTTCATTAACGACTAAAACGTGATAGCCCAGTGGTAGAGAGTGTTTGTGTGTTGCGCGTGCCCAAGGTCTGGGGTTCGAATCCCCCTCGCCCCAGACTTTTTGATTCTTTTATTTTTCAATGATTTACTACTTGTTTTAAAACATAACCAAATGAGTGCAAGTTACTTTCACCATGCGCGCGCTGGCTCAGTGGTTTGGTTTTGGGTGTGTGACCTAAAGGGCGTGAGTTCAAGCCTTGGTGAAGACATTTCTATATTTTTTACCACTTTTCACACTTATTTCCTTCACAACTTCACATGAATATTTGACCTATCAAATTAAATCATTTTCACTTCATTTTTCACACACTTCTTATTTAACATATCTATTTTGTGAATAATCAAAAAAATCATAAAAATATTATTTATTTCATGTATTTTTATTAGGTTTAAAATAGTTTGTTTTAGGTGTTTTTCTTAAATACTTGAATACATATTTTTCACTTTGTTTTAACCTAAATCACTTTGTAAATAATTTTATGATAAAACCCTAATTGTTTAGGTCTTAATTAAGTAAAAATCTTTATTTTTACTTTAATTAAGTTGACTTTTGTCAATTTTCAAAGCTGTTATCAGTCTCCGATTAAACGGATGATCAAGGTTTTCAAACAACAAAACCTTGTATCATTCCAGATCATTTTTTTTAAAATTGCTTTTACACCAGTACTGCAAAGTACTGGGCCTCTAATAGAGTGTAAGTCCCAAAAACCTTCTCTTCTTAGCTTGTTTTCAAAACTGTATTTTTAAAATCTTCTTTCTGTTTTCAAAAACATTCTTCTGGTATTTGAAGGGCATTATTCCCAGTGAAACTCTTCAGATACCTATGTGACCTTTGTCCATCTTCACTTCTTCTGTTTTAAAAAACCATTAACTGTTTATCATATATATATTCAACTGTTATCAACAAAACAACAAAAATACTGTTGAGGCTCTGTACATACTTCTTCAATGGCCTCCACTCCATCCAGGTTAGGCTTTACAAGCTTTCAATTTACAGTCTTTATTTAAATTACTGTCAAATATAAACTGTGCATATATTAGTTTAGAACTACGTTTGAGTATAAACCTTAGGACAGTTAAACTATATATATATTATAGGAATATGACTTAGGATTGAGAATGTCTTCCCGGTGAAGGCTCTTTCCTAATTAGAGATCTGTAGTTCAAACCCCCAAGATGAATTATTCCCGGTGAAACATCTTGGCAAAAACCTTAGAATCCAAATAATAGGACACATCCACCCAAAGAGGAATTATTCCCGGTGAAACCTCTTACCCATTTGCTTAGAGCCAAAATAAGTTCAAAACTACATAGCTTTCTCTTGTGCTATAACAAGGACCCTCGATTAGCCTCCTCTTGGGCTTTGTACAAGGACCCACAGGCTTCTTAAAAGCATTTCCAGCTTCCTCTTGAGCTTGTATACAAGGACCCATCAGGTTTCTTATAAACATAGGAACAGGTCTTTAGTCACCTTTTAGCCTACCCTGGTGAGTTTCTTCCAATTTAAACCAGACTTTAAACAAGCTAAGTTTGTCTCAATTTTGCATTGAGTACACTTTTTGGAATGAGAGACATGGACAGTCTCTGTCACCCTTATCTTCATCAATCTTCCTTAGCAGAGTCTAGGATCCATGTTTGATCATCCTCAGCATTGAGTCAGCCTTCATCTTGGGCTTTAAACAAGAAGTCTCCATTAGATAATCTTTCTGCCCTTCATTTCAATAAAACCCCTGGAAAGGGTTAGCCTCCAACATCTGTCTAAAATGTCAAATTCCCTGGAAAGGGTTAGCTTCCACACATTCCTCCATTTTAATAAAAAAACCCCTGGAAAGGGTTAGCCTCCAAAGTCAATTAATAAAAAGAATGTCAAAAATAAAGATTCATTTCTCTTAGGAGATAATTTCCCCAAAAGAGTCAAAACCCCTGGAAAGGGTCAGCCTCCAAAAAACATGATAAAAGTCAGTCTTTTAACAGACAAATTCACCAGCTGAGTCAAAATCCCTGGAAAGGGTTAGCTTCCAAAGAAAAACAGTCTTTTAATAAATAAAACCTCCTCAGTAGAGTCAAAACCAACAAAAACAGTTAGCCTCAACCTTGGGCTTCATACAAGGCACCCAAACAATAAAACTCCCCTGTCAAGAGTCAGCCTCAACCTTGGGCATTGTACAAGGCAGATAATAGAGTCTCCCCAGTAAGTTCTTCATCACTCAGTAGCCACAACCTTGGGCTTTGTACAAGGCAGATAAACCATATCTTTCATGTGTCAAAGATTCCTAACACTTAGGATCTTTCCCCATATAGTCATCCATATTTAATTCATTTAAGAGTCCGCCACAACCTTGGGCTTTGTACAAGGCAGAAAATAATGTTTTCCCCTAGCTAGAGTTAGCCACAACCTTGGGCTTTGTACAAGGCACATAAATAGAGTCTCCCTAAGTAGAGTTAGCCTCAATTCTGGGCTTTGTACAAAACACAAAAATACCCTGTAATTAATCCCCAGTGGAGTCATCTCCCAGAGTCAATAATATTAATTAATTAATCAAAAAGCCTCAAGCTTGGGCCTCATACAAGCCAGCTAAAAGTCAAATCTTTTATACAGTAGATAGACATAGCTTATCTCCATAGAGAGATATTTTTACTACTCTACCACATTCAAACAAACAAACATTTCATTTCAATTTTAATCAAGTCTCCCATTTAGGATTTTGAAAGGCATGAGCTGGCAGTAAAACCCAGACATGTGGTAACTTTCCCTAATTTGGATGAGCATCTTTCTTTCATTTAAGAGGCATTTGACTGGTATACTTGCACATACACAAGTAAGGTCCCCCTCTTGAATGAAATGAATTCAGTTATTCTGTCACTCCTTTAAATGTTTGTGGTAGAATAGTACAAATACCTCTCTGTAGAGATAATTTCATGTCTCTTTACTGTAAACAGAGATTTAATTCCAAGCTTCAACCTTGAGCTTCAAGCAAGGCACCAAAAATAATTAATTTCCCTAGTTAGTTCCCCGAACTACATTAAGCTCTGACTTCCACTAGGGATATGTAGGCATGAGGTTCACAAGGAATCTCAGCGAGCTAATAAAATACCAAAAATAGTCAGTCTGTCTATCTGTCTGTCTTTTCAAATCAATTCAATTCTCTCTCCTAATACAAAGGAGAAACTTTCCCAATCATTAGCAATAAACACAAACACAAATGACACAGAGAAGGTTCCTGTAGAGTACTACAGATATGTAGGGTGTTTAAACACTTCCCTATGTATAACCGACCTCCCGGACTCCAGAATTTCTAGTCTAGGTGTAAATCCCCACACTTAGCAAACTCCTAGGGTTTAGTTGAGATCTTTTTTTCCCTTTCCTACTCGTAGGACAAATAAGAAAGTTCGTGTGATATCGTAGGAAGAACTGAAATAAAATTCATCCCGCCACGGGCGCATTCTCCTTCCAAATTTCGCGTGAAGGGTTTAGCGTGCCGTCCTCCCAAGTGAAACGGGGAGGTAAAAGAAAACGACCACCACAGAAAAATGGCGACTCTGCTGGGGATATAAGTGTTCAAAACCTTGGTTTTTCATCCAAACCAATGGTTGACCTGTTGCTGGTCCAGCCCCAATGAGGAATTAGGGATGCCAAATTTCCCCTCAAACAAGAGAGGTCCTGCCTAACCTCTGTGTCATATCATGTGTTTGTTGCATATATATTTGTTTATTTTGTTTATTCTGTATCGGGAAAGGGCTTGATTCCCCCTTGTGGTGAGAAATCCTATACCCGGATTTGAGTGCAACATAAGATAGGATGGAGGATGTCTTCCCGGTGAAGGCCCTCTAATCTTGGTTTCCAAGTCTACTCTTGGGATTTGCCTGGCTGGTTGTGATTAACTGCGCCACTGCATTCCGAGACTGATTTGTACCAGGAGGACCTAGAAACACATTAACCCCACTTAAAGCCTTTTTAGGACGTAGAGCGGTGATTACGGAAGTAATTGTCACGCAGATACTACACTCAGAGAAAACTCTCTTATAGATACCAATCAACGTATCTTTAAGGTTGAGCAAAAACTCTGAGACCCCTAGAACCCGTTCTACAGGTACAAAAATCATTAACCTTAGTTTACCATTGGGGCGGGAGATTGCGTTTGGACTTCATGACCACTATACCCTTCAACGCCATGTTTGTTTAAAACTCTTGTGTGTGCATTCATTCATGCATCATTCATTAATAAACAACTAAAAACAAAAAGAGAGTCTTTTTCGAGTCATTTTTCAAGGAAACTAAATAACGAACGTTTTGAACTTCAGAGAAAGAGAGAAACGGAGAAAGGACTTAAGGATCTATACCATGGATTATGGGAGAAAGAAAGCTAGGAAATACACCTTCAAGATTCCCCAGATCGAGGAACTGGGAAAGCTCAGAAAACTGGTGGTCAACCCCTAGGCTTTCAAGGAGAAGTACGGAAAACTTCTGCCTTTGCTCAATACCAACATGGTGGATGGGATCCTTCCCACCTTGGTGCAGTTTTACGATCCAACGTATCACTGCTTCACTTTTCCAGATTATCAGCTCATGCCTACGTTAGAGGAGTACTCTCGTCTGATTGGAATACCCGTGTACGCGCAAGATCCGTACTCCGGTTTGGAAAAGAATCCTGACGACATTATCATTGCTGCAACTACTCCTTTGAACGTAGTCGACATCAGAACTCATATGGTGAGTAGAGGAGGAATTCAAGGATTGCCCTCCAAATTCCTGTTTGATCAAGCTCGGTACTTCGTCAGCATCCAAGATATGAGCGCTTTTGATGAAATCTTGGCTTTGCTTATCTACGGATTGTTTTTGTTCCCTAACATTAACGATTTCGTCGACATCAACGCAATTAAGATCTTCTTAATTGGAAATCCAGTTCCAACCTTGCTTGCGGATGCTTATCACTCTGTGCATTCAAGAAACCTGCAGCGAGGAGGATTAATCACATGCTGCGTACCGTTGTTATACGAATGGTTCGTTTCACACCTACCGAAGTCTAGCACTTTCTGGAACATGAGGGATGGCCTTTACTGGTCACAAAAAATCATGTCTCTCACTCATACAGACATTGATTGGTGTAGTCCTGACAACGACGAAACCAAGATCATCTTCAGTTGCGGAAGTTTCCCCAACATACCCCTTATTGGAACTAAGGGAGGAATCAGTTACAATCCAGCTTTAGCCCGTCGTCAATACGGCTATCCCATGAAAAATATTCCAAGTAATATCCAATTGGAGGGTCTGTTCTTCAAGAACATCGACGATCATGGCAACATGCTGAAGAAGGAAATTGTCCAAGCCTGGCGTCTTGTTTACAGTAAAGGGAGAAGATTGTTAGGAAAACATCTTTGCATCTCCCTGGATCCTTACCTTCAATGGGTACGTGTCAGAGCATTCAAGCTCAGGATGCCATATCAACATCAAGAACCTATTCCCCTAAGGGAACCAATTTACCTTTTCTCCACCGATGTTGAAAAACTGCAAGCGGCATTAAACAAGGTATGCCAAGAAAGGAATGCTTGGAGGAATAAGTATCGAATTGTCAACACGGAAAATGTTGAAATTCAAAACATCCTAAGAAGGAAGGATGAGTTACTTGAAGTGCTCGATCGACAAGTGACACAAACGTCACTTTCTCATCATATCCCTCCTGCTTCCTGGATCATCGATCAGCTCACGTCAGAGAACGCTCAGCTCAAGAAACAGAAGAAGATGTTAGAACGTGAAGTCGGCTCTTCGTCAAAGTTTTAGAGTCCTTTCTCTCAGTTTCTCTGTATTTCCATTCTCAAAGTGTGTAAAAAACGGCGTTTTCGCTTAATTAATGAAAGTTTGATGTTTCATAACGTAATTATGGTGTTTCCTTGAAAAATAACTTAATTGCATATCATACATCGCTTTAGTCGTACGCACTGACACGAGAATTGTCGCGGATCTAATAGTCACTTTCCTTTCTCCAGAAAGAGAGGAGGAGAAGGAGGTGAACCAAGACTTTCAAGCTGTCTCATCCATACAACACTCGTTCAAGTCGCAAGAAAAGAATGGAAGACTTTGAGCAAGAGAATGAAGAACTCAGGGAAGAGATTAATACTCTCAAAGGTACTGTTGAAAGACTCAATAGTATGGTAGAAGCCCTGGTAGTTGCGCAGAATCGACCAACGCCAGAAGAACCACAAAGGACTGTGGTTTCCGAGATTGTTTCTACTCCTATTCCTCAGTATACCATGCCGCCTGATCGACCTTGGGGCATGCCGTATAACTTTACTCCAGAAGGGTACATACCTCCAGCTTCTGAAGCTCCAAAAGTCACCATGAATATGCGTCCACCGGAGGGTTACAAACCTCTGGAAATTGAAGTTCCAAGAGCAACGGCAATGGGTTTCGCACAACAGAATGCTGAGATTCCGAGATCTGCTGTCATGGCTTCTCCACAGCCCATTATGCATACTTTTCCCCCGCAAGGCGGACAAGTATATCATCACGCTCCCAGTGAGGACGCTGGCGTGTATGAAAGATTGGACGAGTTCTAGGAACAGTTTCTGCAAATGCAGAAGGAACTCAAGACTCTCCGAGGACAAAATCTATTTGGAAAGAATGCTGCAGACCTCTGTCTGGTTC